>NC_051230.1:15448653-15756153 GCF_015220715.1 Pygocentrus nattereri
AAGAGGAGTTCAAGTATGCCATGCTAGCTCTGAACTGCGTGTGTCCAGCCACGTCCACCCTGGTGACACTCTTGGTCCACACTTCACGCGGACAGTGAGTATTTCTGCAGAGATTTGATTTCTTTCATTCTCAAGTCAAGAGTGCGATTGTTCTTGCTATTTTCTCTCACTCTCTTCTTTATGTTTTCACTGAAAGGAAGAGCCGCTCAAAACATTTTAATTAAAGTTAAAAGCGCCTCTTTCACACCACATAAAGGAAGATGAATCGCTGTTGCTGTGCACTGCTGGAAAAATATAATTAAAGGAAAGCAGTGATCTTAATTCACCTACCATCCATTCAGCAGCACAGAGCACAGTGACACTCTTCACATGGCTTCATATACCCAGTTTTTAGCTGCTGATTATATATAGATTTTGAGTCTTCTTGGCTGGACAGCTGGAGAAGTAAACATCTTCCTACAAGGTCATTAGCTTAGAACTTGTGAAGAAGAGTAATGACTCTGCATGCCTGACCTGCTCACACCTTTTGCTCTCTGGATCTCCACCATGCAATTATAAGTAAGGGGAATTGCAAGGTGAACGAGAGGAGAATCCTATTATAGTGACCGGCGGTCATTTTTCAGAATTAAACTGGCTTACTGCTCAAATGAAGTTGCTAAGCAAGCCATTCAAGTGCATCAATTTTACAAATAGAATACTTCGCCCAAGAATACTAATGTGGCTAAGCTAACAGGAACAAATTAGCATTATTCATTCACATGTTGGTCAATTCTCTAGACTTACAATGTTAATATGCTGCTGTAATTATATAACAATGTAATTAGATACTGATAATTATCAATATCTTTTATAAGATATTTTACATATTACACCTGAATAAGCCTTATGTTTTTGTCAGGGTTCACAATGCTATTCAGACTTGACTTCATTCATTGACTTGACTTTTAGTCAGAAGGTTATTCAGTGTCAGAAAAAAAGCAGAAAACATCACAAAATCACACAGTAGCCTCAAACATCTATATATCAACATTTTTAGGAGACTTTGTTGCAGAAAGATATCTGCAAAGTGTTCATAGTTAATTAGTGACTGGTTGCATTTTTTGTTTCCGGCAATCCAAGTGATCCCAAACACATTCACTGATGTTAAGGTCTGGGCTCTCAGGTGTCCAGTCCATCCTTAAAGATCATAGTGTTGAGTTTTGTTTTGTTATCTTTTAATAATTTGTTTTAAACTCTTTTGGCATCTTCTTTTTTTGTTTATTTTCCTTTGACTTTCTACTTCCTTATGCAAGTGGATTAACTTGTATTTAATCTCCTTAGAAATCTCTGCTGAAAAATGAACAACTTTTACTTAATAACCATTTTGGCTGGAAATTAAATAAATGAAGAGTGATCTCTGACTTTGTGTAGTAATGTAATGCAGATAGAAACTATTCAAGTAACTGGCAATATGAAATGATAAAGAAAAATCTATTGAGGACTTTTGTTCAGATCGTTGTTCCTGAACTACAGGCAGCTGTAACCTGTTCTGGTATTGTACTCCATTGTTCTTTTCTGGGAATTTTTCTGGTGTGTTTTTTGCAGAGAGGGCCAGACGTCTCCAGAGCAGTGGCAAAGAACGTATGGCCGCTGCTCAGGTAATGAGGTCTACCACATTCGTCTGGCAGACAGCAAGTTCTTCGGGGAGTATGATGGGAAGAGTTTTACCTATGCCTCCTTCCATGCACATAAAAAGTAAGTAAACATGGACTGGCAATGCTGCCATTTGGATTGTTGTTCTTGCTCAAACACAGTACTGTTAACTTTTAAAAATGATACATAGTTAATTTATAGTAATTATTTGACACACATTTCAAATGGTAATGACATACTGTGCATATGCTAATTAAAACTTTGATTTTGATGGGATCAGGCTTTAAGATCTACATAAATGTAAGTTTGTCAGTATGATATAAATGCCTAATAAGTACAAGGTTAGCACTTACAAACTTAGTTAAGGCAGTATATGAAGTACTAATAAAACAGAATACAGTGACTAGTAAATTCTGTTTGACTTAGATAAACATATTTAAACATTTTACCTTATGCAGAAAACAGGTGACAGGAGCATATGTCTCTGTGTTATATCCCCTTAACTTAAGTATACTTAGAGAAGTGAAGTCACCACTTGATCCAGGGTTGAAAGTAGATTTTTTTGCCATTCTTCCATTATACAAGTCTTCATCTGTGCAACTATATAAGCCTTAATTGTTGTATTTTCTACTGAAGAATGAGAATCATGTTTTCAGTGGGAGATTATGCTGATTATGCAGCCTTGCTATTGTAACGCGTTACATGTTGATGTTGTCTAGAAGGCAGTGTATGGCAACAATCTGGATGGTTCTTTTCTTCTTTGGTCTGGAGAACATGATGTCCATAATATCCATTAAGAATTGTAAAAGGTTGACTTTTCAGACCACAGTAGATGTGTCTGCTGTGCATCAGTCCATTTCAGAGGAGCCCAGAGAAGTCGGTGGTTGTTTCTGAACATTCTTGCATTTGTGGATGCAGCAACAGACAATGTTTGTCACAATCATTTGTCAAAGACATTTTCGAGAGCATATGTAGTTATATCCATTGCAGAAGCATGCAGATTTTTTAATGCAGGGTCATCAAAGATCATGGGCATTCAGTTGTCCTTTTTGGCTTTGCACAGACATTTCTCCAGATTCCTTCAACACTCTGATGACATTATGCACCATAGAGGGCCAAATGTCTAAATACTTACAGTCACTCATTACGGAACATTGTTAAATTATTGCATTATTCACTGACATTTTTTTGGTAGCAAGTAGCAAGCCTGAACCCATCCATACTCAGAAAAGGCTCGAACTTTCCAGGATGCTACTTTTACACCCAAGCATGAATTCATCACCTGTTTAAAATTTTCTTTTTAACAATTTACAGTGCTCCTGGTCTTAAATTGCCCCTGTCCTGTAACACTTTGTATTCCAGGCATCAATTTCAGAAAGTGCGTATTTACAAAAAAACAATGATGCCGACAAAACATTAAAAATTTGGACTGTTTTCATTTAAATACAGGTCAAAGTTAAGTTACAAATCACTGCTTTCTGTTTTGATTTGTATTTTACCTACTGTCCCAGTTGTTACGGCATATTATATCCGAAAGATGAATTTAACTGAACAACATCTTAAAAGGGTTGTAAGCATCCACACATAAAAACATATGTATATTAAAGCCACTAAATAACCTGCCACAAATGCTCTGCTAAAATGCACTTTTGATTTTCTGTGTGGTCTCTCTCAGATATGGAGTATGCCTGATTGGTGTAAAGAGAGAGGAAAATAAGAGTATCCTGCTCAACCCTGGCCCACGCCACATCATGGCCGCCACGGACACCTGCTACTACATCAACATCACCAAGGAGGAGAACTCCGCCTTCATCTTCAAACAGGAGGAGAAGCACAGCAAGGGACTGCCAGTCACAGGCCTGTACGACGCCCCTTCACGCCTGCCTGTGCAGAGCATCATAGCCAGTATGGGTGAGTGGCGAGCCCATAGCATGCAAATAAGTGCATCCAGTCAAATTATGTCTCCTCCAGTGGAGCGTACCATGATTAAGAGCCAGAGGGAGGAAACTTGAGTGCAATTTGTGCCTTCAAGCACAGGTGCAGCTACTTTCCTTAAATAAAGACCATGCTAATTACAGTATGTGTGCTTTAAGTAGATGATTGGTTTGGCTGTCACTTCAGCAGGCTTGAACACAGTCCCTAAAAAGTGAGTGCAATCATCCAACAAGTTCTTCTTGGATAATTCCAAAAGTTCTAATTTGCCAGTGTCAGTGCAACATGCTGGGTTTGTGCAGAGCCGCCAACATGTACCAGTTATCCATCTGTGGTGTGCCATATTTCTGTCTTGACACTGACTTATTGGCTAATTAGGATGATTACACAGATGCATTTGTACCAGTGAAGAGAGTGAAATTGAGCTTGCCATGCATGCATAGTGATTCAAAGGCATGTTTATGTAGCAAAACTGAAAACTAGCAGGGAAATCGTCTAAGATACTTAACAAATCCAGCTTTAAAAACACCTGTGCCCTTGGAGGAGCAAATACATCCCACTCCAAACCACCCACACCGTAGGAGAGTAGTTTGTTTGTGGTAGAAATATTTAAAAATGACCTGGGTAATGCTTTCTTTTGCCATCCCCTAAGTCTTAAGCTTTAACCAGGTAAGTATGAGATACAAACTAAGTAATCATTCTAGGTAACAGGAATGCAGAGTTCCAAGACAGTTTAACTAAATTGTACTGAAATGTCTAACGGGTGCTAACTATTAATTGGGTAAGTGTAAGGTACAATCTCCGAAGTGCTGTGTAATTCTTTTGGGTAAAACATTAGTGAGTATGAAGACAGTCTTAACTAAATTGTATTGAAATGCTCTTTTAAGATGAAAAAGAGCATAGTAAAATATCTAATCCTGAATGAATGAATGAATGAATGAATGAATGAATGAATGAATGAATGAATATTTAAAATAACAAGGTGGTAAGTACAAACAAACTCAATTTCACTAAATGCAGTGTGTTTAAGTAGGAACATAAATCAGAAAAATCAGTAAGCAAATGGGAAAGACCAAATAAAACATAGAAGGGTGCTTTCATTTACAGCACAGATTTAGTTTTGTTTCTAGGTCATAGACAAGTGTGTACTGTATAAGGTTCTTATGTCTTTATACCACCTTTTAGATAATTTTCTGATTTAGTTTCCTGCTTAAACATGTGGAATTAAACAGTGTGGATTTTAACTTTGTTTGACTGTTGGGTTACATACCATCAGTTAACCACATTTGACACACTTATCCAGTTAATACATAAAACCTTTTGGGTATAACAGTGTAATTTAGAGAATTATCATTATGTTAGTAAGAGATGCCTTCTCCATGTTTTTTTTTCATTTAATTAATAGGTTAATTCCTATAACTTAAGGAACTGTAAACGAAAGTGTAACCGTGACTTGTGTGTGCCTGTGTTAATAAGTTATAGGTGGTGTATTAATGTGTGCTTGAAATATTGGATTTGCATGGATGGTCTGATGGTGTGGGCTTTTGTTGCATCTTGGCTGATGATGTTTTTTGTTTGTTTGTTTTCATTGTTTCTTTGTCGTGATAAAGTCGATCAGTCTACTTCATATGGTAAGTCTGTGCATGCGGCCTAGCGTTAGAGATGAGGCAAAACCATGAGACATTGATTTGTAACGGTGCTTCTCAGTCCTGTATCTGGTTACCAGATGAACTGTAGGCTTTAGTGTTTTCCCTGTTGTAATATTGTTCTAGAGTCTTGAAAACACCAAAGAGTGCAGAGCATGTGGTTTCCAGAAAACTGACCGAGAGCCACTTGTCTACAATGTCGGAGCATTTTCACACTTTTGCCGTTGCATTTTTAAATGGTCTCAGACTGCTGAGCTACATTTTCTTGTGCCCATGTGAATACACCAAACAAATTCAGACCCTTCTTAATGGATCAAAAGTTGAACTCCCCTGCAGTTCGTTATGTAGTCTGTCTGATTGACAGTCCCAAATGGCAGTCACAGTCCTGCAGTTTACAACTGCACTTGCACATGAGGACCATGAGGCTGTAGGCTTTTTGCCCTATAGGTCTGTATGTCATTGACATCATCAGAGGGATCCAATTTGGACTGGCCTTTAGCAGGTAAAAATGAAGGATCAAGAGAATTAGATTTTCATGGATTTGTTATCTCAATAACAGCACTGGCATATTAAAGCAATGGTAAAATTGCTATAATACACTCAAATGGCTTATTGCTTTTATAACATGATACCACAGAATGTAATATACAATACAATAAACAACACAGTAAAATAGTGGAGTTTTACATAAACATGATCAAAGATGATTTTATGAACAATTGTAACAGTTTGGCACAATGGTAATATTTTCAACAAGTCAGATGTTATATAATGGACTTGAAACACCCTACCCATAATACACCAAACTAAACAGTAGTCTGAGTATAAAGTGGACTAGAATGAGTATAATGAGAATGAAATGAGTATAAAGAGGACCAGAAAGAGAACTGAATCCTGTTTAAAATTTGCTTACTTTGTGAACACAAAAGCACTGAGGTCATTTACAGCTGTTTGCTTTTTATGTTCACATTAACAGAACTGAGTTTAGTTCATTAAAAAAAACACACAATGTGAGAACACCTTAAGTGTAAATGTTAACAAAAGCACATTTTTAGCTGATTTGAGTTTTTTTTATTTTGCTTGTCATCTCAGCAGTGAGCTGCAGCTTTCTGCCTGAAAGTAGTTCTAGCCATTGTGAGTGGACTTCTGCCAGAAGTATTTTTTACATGTTTAATCAAATTGACCTATTTATGCTCCATCCACAAATGCATTCTTACACTTACTGTTTTGAGGTTGGACAAGCTTTATAGACTTTTTGGCAAAAACTCCGAACAAGCCAGTGAAAAACTGTAGCACACATCTGTTTTTATTAGAAATTTCACATTGTGTACGCATGTGAAAAGTCATACTGTTAGGATAGATCAAGTAATTGCGCTAAAGTTAGTACGAAATGTCAGTTCCAACCTGGGCTGAGTTTTAGCACAAAGCATTTTAGAACAAAGAGGATTCTTAAACAGCAGAGCGAGCATCACACAGAAAACTCTGACAGTTTCAAAATCTGACAGTTAATATGATCTGAACACTAAGACTTTAGTTTGATTAACTACAACAAGTCTAGCTTGATAATGTAGCATTTTAAACCAGACACCTAATGTTTTACAGCATCTCTAAACAGAAACTGTAGCATCCATAGTGAATAATTTAAGTATTTAGATGAGTGGTGTAATTTTTCATCAGGTTGAATTAGCTTTTTTGTAACTTGTTCAACCTCATGACAGCTACAAAAAGAAAACACACTTGGAGGCTGAGCATGGATAGGTTAAGTGGTTATATATAGATATATACATAGGTGTGGTAGTGGTTCTCAGTCTGGGTCTTGGAGAACCACTGCCCTACACAGATTAGTACTCTCCCTGTTCTAACACCTACAATTCAGCTCAGGAAATCAGTGTTGTGTGTTATGAGCAGGGAAAACCCTAAAATGCATAGGACTGAAAACCACTAATGTATATTATCAAGACAGATATTCTACTTGCATGTGTAAGCAGGTAACCATGTAGTTCCATGCATCTGCTTAGAACATTTCTTTTGATACAGTGTAATTCATTTTATGAATATGGAAACATTCTCACTTCTTCACATGCAGATTTCAGTTGCAAAGCCCTTAAAGTGTGATCCACACTGTCTGAGGTATTTAGCAGCAAAATGCAATTTCACGCCCAATTTCAGCAGCAGAAAACCCATCAGGCGCTTCTACCTCTGTTCTCCTGTTTGTGTACCTCATCATCTTTCTGTATGTACTTACAGAAAGCAGTAGTAGGGCATATTCCACCTTGCCTCTCCCTTTCCTTTCTTTTCCTTTCCCTGTCTCCCTCTGTCCCGCATGGCTGCAGTCTCACGGTCTCTCAGTGTGTCCCACCACAGGCACGGTGGCGATCGACCTGCAGAACCCAGACCCCCCGGCTGATAACAGCAAGCTGGCCCTTCCCACGGAGAATGGGGCGGGCAGTCGAAGGCCAAGCATCGCGCCTGTGCTGGAACTGGCCGACTCCTCTGCCATCCTACCCTGTGACCTGCTTAGTGACCCATCCGAGGACGAGACCAACCAGTCTGACGAGGAAGGAGTGCCTGCCCCAGAGTGAGTAAAGAGGGGATATTCAGAGGAGATCACTGCATGTTCTAGAGGCAGGGATGAGCTGACATTTTGAGACCAAAAAAAAAAAAAAAAAAAAAAACAACTGTATACAAAAACTAGCAATTTTAACCAACATTTTTCAGCGGCCTGCATTTCAGTGCATCCCAACTCTAGTAAAATTTCAACTAAAAATGTCCAAAAAGGACACTTTTGTTTACACCTTTTATAACTTCAGTGGTTAGTCATCTGTATTTTACTTCAGGTTTGCATTCCAAAAAAGCAGGAGAACACATGATCAATTAAAGAATGAGACTAATTAAATAAATAAGTGGAATCAGATGTGCTCTTGCTTGAAATGAAATGAAACGCTGTAGTGCACTGGTCTTTTGTTGTCTTTTTGGCAAAGTGACGAAGCTCAACCCATTCTTTGTATAAAGAACTAGGCCTTAAACATTTTTTCGCATTATTTTTGTTTAAATATACTTTTGAAAGCACTGCTTTATGTTTGTATTTGTATTTCACATACTCACCCATCTTATTAGATGTGTAAAAAAATGTTATTTGTTGTGTGTAATTCATTTATTTAATATAGAGGCAAATGAACATATTTTTGGATTTCATTGTCTTAGCACAGTGTATCCTAATTTCCATTGTAGTGCATCACTAGGCAAAATTCTGTGCTTTTTTTATACCCATGAGCTCTGTATGTAGATGCAGTACAGAGATGAGAGTGTGGTTGGGATAATTTGAAGAAATGGGTATAACTGAAGAAACTGTACTGATGTTTCAGTACAGGTAGAATGAGGACATTTCTTAGCTATTTTTTAATCTTTATTTAATTATAATAAAATGTGTTTTTCATTGTAAAAGGCATAACACTGCAGGACATATAACATGATAGAGTCATAATAAAAACCCTCACTGCGGCAGTCACGCTGCACAGCGCTCAGCGTGGGCTTACCTCAAGCAGGGTCAGTGCGCACACACGTGCACACACTCACACACAAACACACACACCCACACACACACACACACACACAAACACTGTGCTGTTGATAAAGAGTGTTCCAGGCAAGGCTCTTACGAAGCCCCATTGAGTCGTCCTCGCCGCAGGCAGGTCTTCTGCTGTGGGAGTCCTGAGCTTTTCACTGCTCTGTGATGGAAGGACTGGATTCACACAAATCGGTGCTCTACTGTGCCTGAGAATTCATTCAGTGTGCCAGTAGTGCTCTCTAGTGGCAAAGTGTGAAACGTTCTGATAAATGCAGTTGGAAATCATTTTCATCCTGCTGGTGGAATTTTATCCTGATAGTTCTAACATTAACAGGCCCCTAACATTCATACAGTTACATCATAACATCTTATTATTCTGCTGTTAACTCTAAGATCATGATGTGAAATACAGGGGGTCCTGGTGGTCTGGGACTCCATAATTGACCTCTTGGACCTCCTAAATGTCTTTAAATAAAAATTCTAGAGGGGTTCCAGAAAAAGAAACTGTTTATGCTGTGATGCTGTCAGGTGAAAACAGACACTCAAATACAAATTCAGGGAAAGGTAATTGTTTAGCCTGTTTTACCCATGAAACAGTGAGCTACTTAGGTGTTCTTAACTAACAGGGAGCTATTGTAATAAACTGATTCACCCAGTTGGTCCTTCATGAACTAGTAACTGTTACTATGCCCAGGACACCTCTGAAAAACCTCACAGCATATGTGTCAACCTTTTTTTTCTTCTCAGTAGAAAGAGTGAATTCTTACCCATTTCCCAAACCTAAGACACAATATCTCGCTTAAATGTGCAGAAGACCACATTACCTAGAAACTGGAATTTCCAAAAGAAGAATTGTTAAACCAAACATTTTCCTGCCTCTGAAGATAGATTTAGTTCCACTACAGTTAGCAGGCAGCCAACGATGGATTAGCCAGCCAGCATGGGACCCTCAAATACCACGGGGTATTTCGCACACTGCTTGAGACTATCACACATAAACCACTAAAGCTATTCACTACTACTGTGAATCTACCACCATCATTGTCACAATGAAGCAGTGCAGTCTCTAAAACTTTAATTTTTTATTGAAGGAAAAAAAAAAAAAAAAGTACTTCATGTCCTTCATGATGAAATTTTAGTTGATGATTTAACTGCCATCAATGTTACTGCAGTTAACATTTTAATTGTCTTTTCTTGTTCACAGCTATTCATATACATGCCATAAAGTGCCAGTCTGGCTTCTTAGCTATAGTCATATGCAAATGTTTGGGCAATTGGTCAAATTACATGTGGTTGATTTTCTAAGTGAATTTAAGTAACGTATTTTGTACAGAGAACACATTCTGCATAATGTTCAATGACTGTTTAGTTGCTAAATTTAACATATTGGGAGAAAATGTTCAAAAGATACTTTTGCCTACCACTATGTTTATGTAGTAGCACTGGTTGTATTGTCGACATGATGCACTACACTACACCGTGCACGTCAGTTACACAGAATAATATGGGGAGTCAAGCAGAGCTTATTTTTGTCTTGAAATATAAGCCAAAAACCCTAGTTCTGCTAGCATTTGTGCTAAAAGATTTAGCTACATAAGTAATAATTAAACCCACAATGTGTTACAAAGAATACATTTACTACTCGTTTCTATTCACATTCATTTGCCTTAAACAGTGCATAAAATTAACGTTTTGCTTAATGTTTGCTTAACATTATTGCATAATGTGACTGAAAGGAAATGACTGCAATGAGCTGAAAAAACTGATCATCTCATAACTGCAATCATTTCGATTAATTGCGTTTGGGCAATTATGTAAAGATTGTGAGAGACCTAATACCTGGTCATATTAAGCATGACTCTTCATATCATTTATAAGACAACATTCTTGATTTTGAAACCTTTCATCAAATAAAATGTCAGCTTCTGAGTTTTATGTTACTGTACGTGAGTAGGCAGGGAAAAAGTCTCCCAATCCCACCTATAAAGCAGGCAAACTAGTGTAGAATATGGAAATATATTTTTCAAGTCAGTGACAGTGTTAAGTGTGAAAATATAGTGTACTGTTGATGTCTTACTTCATGCGTCTTTTTCTGTTCCTCAGATATGTAAAAGGATATCCTCCAAATTCTCCATACATTGGGAGCTCACCAACTCTCTGTCACCTTTTACAAGAGAAGGCTCCATTTTGCTGTCTGCGTCTAGACAAGGTGAGCTGAGTTTTTCTGCACTGCTCTTCAGAGTCATATGAATAAATCAGACACTAATGGGAAAAGCAGAACCCTTTTCATGTGGCAAGCAGAAAATGTACAAGGAATTTCTCTCAATGCCAGTGTTTACTTTTACTGCCAAAGAATTTCTTGTTTTCCAAAAATGCAGTCAGTATCTTGTGAGCTGGTTAGAAGGTTTGGTTGGATTGAATAGACAAACCAGATATTGGATAATAAATACAATCAATACTTCATTCAATCAATACATGGTTAAACAAACACATTGACATACAGTCATGTGCTAAAATTGCATGTTCCCTGTTAGGTCAACTGATTTTTTTTTAAGTTAACATATCCTCTACATACTTAAATACATTTGTCTGATAATCTGGTACACATTTTCCATATATTTGGAGAAAATATTAAAATATAAAATATTACATATACTCTGAACTTTTGCACAGGCCAATTTTTACTTTTTATTGTTAAATTCCACAAGTAAATAAAATTAGATTTTGTGCATTAAAATGTGTAGAAGTGTGCTCTCTGTAAAGAATGTACTTATTATCACTTCAAAAAAAAATAAAGCATGTAACTTGACCAGGTGTGCCCAAACCTTTGCTTATGTCTGTCTGTACATATAATCTTAACTTAATGTTGTTTGTATTTACTGTAGTATTAGTGTTTTTATTTATTTTTTGAGGTCACTAAGATTTTTGCACTTCAGATATATCTCGCTAGATCTCGCTAGTAATGCATTCACAGACACTGGCATTGTCCTTTAGCTTAATAAATCTTTAGTGGAGATACAATCATTGTTGCTGGTACTGCAATATTTTCTGAGTGACAGAGAACAGAATTCAGATCACTGAAATCTTGATACGTTTCATCAGAGTAAAATGAAAAGGTAACTGAAGTGTGAAAGATGTGTTTACTTGCTCAGAATGTGACATTTTATTGTGACACAAATATAATACAACTCTACAAAAGTCAGATCTTAATGTACCACTACAAATCCAACATGCACACATCACATTATTAAAGGAGAACTGTAGATTAACAGCATAAATAATTACTTTTTATATAGGCATTAAATGATTGAATATAGTGTAGTGGAAATAATATAAACATTGTAATATACATACATTGTGTGCACAATTATTAGGCAAGTCTTATTTTTGAGGATTATTTTTATTAATCACCAACTACAGTGCTCTCAGTTAATCCAAAATGTTAATAAACCTCAAACATGAATGTTTAAGAAAGTAAAAGTGAGGTTTTGGCTTTCTTAGGAGAATATCTATATGTGCACAATTATTGGGCAACTATTATTGTGCAGAATTATTATGCAGCTAAATGAAAAACATCTGTTCAAGTGAGAATTAAACAAACAACTCAAAACTTTCCAATAAACATTTCTGACATTTAAAAAAAATAAAAAATAAAAAATAAAAAGTGACCAATATAGCCACCCTTCTTTTCAATAACAGTGATAAGCCTTCCATTCATGGAGTCTGTCAGTTTCTTGATCTGTTGACAATCAACTTTTTATGCAGCAGCAACCACAGCCTCCCAGACCCTGTTCAGAGAGGTGTACTATTTTCCTTCACTGTAAATCTCCCGTTTAAGAATTGCCCACAAGTTCTCAGTTGGGTTCAGGTCAGGTGAGGTAGGGGGCCATATCATAAGTTTTTCATCTTTAATGCCTTTACTGGCTACTTGGATGCATGTGATGGAGCATTGTCCTGCATAAAAATAATTATCTTTTTGAAAGATGCAGACTTCTTCCTGTACCACTGGCAGTAGACTTGGGAGTTGATTTTGAGCTCATCTTTAATAATACTGGCCCATACCAGTACACCACCTCCACCTCACTGGTGTCTGACTCGAAGTGGAGCTCTTTGCCCGTTACCGATCCAGCCACGGGCTCATCCATCTGGTCCGTCAAGAGTCACTCATTTCATCCGTCCATAAAACCTTTGAAAAATCTGGCTTCAGATATTTCTTGGAGCAGTCTAGACGCTTCAGCTCATGTGTCTTGTTCAATGGTGGTCGGGTTTCAGCCTTCCTTATCTTGGCCATGTCTCTGAGCGCTGAACATCTTGTACTTCTTGGTACTTCAGGTAGGTTGCAGTTCTGGAATATGACAGAACTGGAAGATAATGGGTTCCTTGTAGCTTCATGCTTGATTCTTCTCAAATCCTTGGCAGTTAATTTGCGTCTTTTTTTCCTCAACGTTTCTTGCGATCCTGTTGACTATTTGCAACAAAATATTTGATGGTCCTGTGATCGCGCCACAATATCTCAGCAATTTCAAGAGTTCTTCTTCCCTCTGAGAGACGTTGGTTATTTTTTGACTTTTCAGAGTCAGTTCAATCTTTTTTTGGCCCATTTTGCCTAAATAAAAAATAATTGAAAAAATAATTAAGTGCCTAATAATTATGCACACCTTGATATAGGGCGTTGACCTCCTTAGGCCATACCCTCCCTCATTACACAGATACACATCACCTGCTATGCTTAAATCCATTAAGCAATCAAGTTTATCCAGCTTGGAGTTGCCTAAAAATGATAATATGGTACTCACCATAATAAATATTACTCACTTGCCTAATAATTATGCACACAGTGTATATTAATAATTAATTTTTTCTTAGACATGTAAATATTAAATATTGGTAACTTCTTAGAATGCATGTTTAATCATATTGGCATGGCATAACTGTACAGTGCCTTTCCCTCAGGGGTGTCGCCATAACAGTTTTGAGGATGCCAAGGCGTACGGCTTCAAGAACAAGCTGATCATCGTTTCTGCTGAAACGGCGGGAAACGGCCTGTATAACTTCATCGTCCCACTGCGTGCCTACTATAGACCCAGGAAGGAGCTCAACCCCATCGTGCTGCTGCTAGATAATCCGTAAGAAAATTTGCTCATCACAATTTTGCAGTGAAGAACTGTACATGTGGCACAAAAGAGGAAATCTACTTTAGTGCTGGACTTTGCTTTGACTTTTTGACTTTGACTTTGCTGTTTATAAAACAGACACATTCTCCAGACACATTCATTCAATTTTGTGATGCAGCAGTGTTGCCTCCACACATGGAAACAAGAAATGAGAAGATTGTTATGGATTGCAGTTCTGTTGTGCTCAGAACTGTTTAGATGCACACAGCACCGTGGGTAGATAAGCCATAATGCTCATCATCACACACTAAAGCCATCACACTCATCATCAGAGTGTTTTTCCACAGTGTTATCTGGCAGTGTGTTGCTGTCGTAAAGCAGAAGGAGTTCACGCTCATTAAGTTTCAGACTCTCAGACTGTCACAAGCTCTCGAGGACCACAATGGTTTTACTCCCTTTGTTCCCCCTCACCATGACAACGTTTTTATGACAACGTGCAAATATTGTCAAAATGCATTTGCAAGCGTGGCGATCAAGGCTCGCATAAGTTTTAATCAGGAGAACAAAGGCTTTCCATGCAGTCTCATCAGGTGCTACTATTCTCAGACAGAGTGCAGGGGAGGACGAGGGATGGATTGTATTGTTCAAACTGCTCTTTTTCTTCCTCCAGGCCTGATAATCACTTTCTGGAGGCCATCTGCTGTTTCCCTATGGTCTACTTTATGGCCGGCACCATAGACAAGTAGGTGTTTTCTGTTTGCCAGTTATTCGACTGTCACATGCGTATATGTATAAAGTTTTTCATAATTAAAAAAATATTTTGATCAAGGCTTGAAATTTGTTTCTAATATAAATAATATTACAAATATGAATAGAAAAATGTATGCTTATGATGTTTTCATACCAAAAAAAGACAGAGACCACCCTTCATTTATATAGTTTCTAGTCAAAACAGCTGTTAAGTAGAGGTTATTCATTTTTCAGCAGATGTTTCAGGAGGAAATAATACAAAATAAAGTACTTGCATAAAGAGAAAACAAGTCAACGGAAAATAAGTGAAAAAAAACAGGACTTTTCTACACCAGTTCATAAAATTCTTGAAATGTACAGAGAAAACGGGAGGCCTAACAACCATACTAGAGCTGGTAGAACAACAACACTGTCACCATCAGATAAACAGCATTTAAAGCTTTCCTCTTTGACAGATAGATTCAACTCTTCCTTCAGATGTGAAAGAATTCACAGTGAGAAAACAACTCAACACTATGGGTGTAAAAGGATGTGTAGCTGACAAGAAGTCCTTACTGAGAAAAAAGAAAACTTGCAATCAAACAGAGAAGCTGCTTATGTTTGCAGAACAATGGACTGACCACACCTAGTCCATATCTCAACATCACTGAAGTTGCTTGGGATTGTTTGGATTGTGTGAAGCAGAAAATGCAACCATACAAAATACTGAAATACAAATGTAATTGTTAAAGCAATTTTTCAGCTTTTTCCCCCCAGAGAAAAATTATAAATTTTACTTTACATTTTGGATAGAAATTATGTAAATGAAGGGTGAATTTATTATATAGTACCAGAAATATTAAATGTAGTTTTCAGCAACCAACAAGTGCTCAGCACAGGTAGGAAATTGGGCTCAATTAATGTCCTAAAAGCTCCACAGATTTATCGCATCAGCAAAAATCCTACTGATAAAGCACCAATATCATCTCATTCAGGAATGTAATGATATTTTGAAGAACAATCAAATATACTGTCAGGAGCTGATAGGCGCTAATAACTCTTTAAAACAAGTTTTCATTACTAATTTATGTCAGCCACTGTGGACTTGACGACACTCCTTAAAGTGAGTTATAATACATTTTTTATAGTGGTTGGATAGCGTAATGAGTAACAGACCCCAACTTGTGGGACAGCAGGGTTTATTTCTTGCACTTCTGATCACTCCATAAATCCATGTGTGTTATTTCAAAGTTGTAATGTCTTTACTATTGCGTGTTGAATTGTTTTTGTAGTTTGGATAATTTGCTGCAGTGTGGGATTATCTACGCTGATAATCTGGTGGTGGTGGATAAGGAGAGCACCATGAGTGCAGAGGAAGACTACATGGCAGATGCCAAAACTATAGTCAATGTGCAAACCATGTTTAGGTAAGCAAGCTTCTTTAATTATATTATATAATTATATAATATAATAAGAAAAAACATATGAACAATTACAATTTACATAAAGCATCATTAAAGGAAAAATAGAAATACTTATATTTCCGTATTATTATGGCTAAAGTACAACCCCAATTCCAATGAAGTTGGGACGTTGTATAAAACAAAATAAAAACAGAACATGATGATTTGCAAATCCTTTTCAACCTATATTCAATTGAATACACTACAAAGACAAGATATTTAATGTTCAAACAGATGAACTTTATTGTTTTTTGCAAATATTCACTCATTGAATTTGATGCCTGCAACACATTCCAAAGAAGTTGGGACAGGGGCAACAAAAGACTGGGAAAGTTGAGTAATGCTCAAAAAACACCTGTTTGAAACATTCCACAGGTGAACAGGTTAATTAGAAACAGGTGAGTGTCATGATTGGGTATAAAGGGAGCATCCCTGAAAGGCTCAGTCGTTCACAAGTGAGGATGGGGTGAAGTTCACCACTTTGTGAACAACTGCGTGAGCAAATAGTCCAGCAGTTTAAGAACAACATTTCTCAATGTGCAATTGCAAGGAATTTAGGGATTTCATCATCTACAGTCCATAATATCATCAAACGATTCAGAGAATCTGGAGGAATCTCTACAAGTAAGCTACAAAAGCCATATCAACAACACCCAGAAACGCCGCTGGCTTCTCTGGGCCCGAGCTCATCTGAGATGGACTGATGCAAAGTGGAGAAGTGTCCTGTGGTCTGACGAGTCCACACTTCAAATTGTTTTTGGAAATCATGGACGTTGTGCCTTCGGGCCAAAGAGGAAAATGACTGTCCGGATTGTTATCAGCGCAAAGTTCAAAAGCCAGCATCTCTGATGGTGTGGGGGTGTGTTAGTGCCCATGGCATGGGTAACTTGCACATCTGTGAAGGCACCATTAATGCTGAAAGGTACATACAGGTTTTGGAGCAACATCTGCTGCCATCCAAGCAACGTCTTTTTCAAGAACATCCCTGCTTATTTCAGCAAGACAATGCCAAGCCACATTCTGCACGTGTTACAACAGCGTGGCTTCGTATTAAAAAAGTGCAGGTACTAGACTGGCCTGCCTGCAGTCCAGACCTGTCTCCCATTGAAAATGTGTGGCACATTATGAAGCACAAAATACGACAACGGGGACCCCGGACTGTTGAGCACCTGAAGTTACACATCAAGCAAGAATGGGAAAGAATTCCACCTACAAAGCTTCAACAATTAGTGTCCTCAGTTCCCAAACGCTTATTGAGTGTTGTTAAAAGGAAAAGTGATGTAACACAGTGGTAAACAACTTCTTTGGAACATGTTGCAGGCATCAAATTCAAAATGAGTGAATATTTGCAAAAATCAATAAAGTTTATCCGTTTGAACATTAAATATCTTGTCTTTGTAGTGTATTCAATTGAATATAGGTTGAAAAGGATTTGTAAATCTTATTCTGTTTTACACAACGTCCCAACTTCATTGGAACTGGGGTTGTATAATATATGAATGTATTTGATTGTGTGAATTTGAAACATTTTCTGCATGTCTCTGATTCGTTCTGTCTCTAGGTTATTCCCCAGTCTCAGTATTATTACGGAGTTAACTCATCCATCTAATATGAGATTCATGCAGTTTCGAGCCAAAGACTGCTACTCCCTGGCCCTCTCCAAACTAGAGAAGGTGAACCATCTTCCCCACCAAAGAGTACTTTCTCTGCTCTCTGCATTATTTATTTATTCAAGTTATTTATACAGCGAACAAGGCTAAAGGCTAGAAACATCTCATTCCCAACAGGGCCTTATTGTACATTAAAATGGAACAACAATAACAGTGTTAAAAATAAATGGTAGAAAAGGCAGAAGTAAAACAAATGCTGAATTATAAATGAAAGTACATCAGACTCTAAAGTGAATGATTTTGAAAATTAATTATCAGCACAGAAAAATATCCCTCATTTTGTAGGACACTGGACATTTTAAACATGCAGACACCAGAGAGCTTGTCTTTTGAAGCAGCTAACTTTTAACCAGGCTTCATCAACACGACAACTTATGTTGCACATCTAACCTCCTCCAGAGCATCTCAACTCCACCTTTTCTGACAAAAAAAAAAATATATATATATATATACACACATGTATATATGTAAAATGTATATACATACATACATACATACATATGTATATGTGTATATATATATATATATATATATATATATATATATATATATATATATATACATACATACATACATACATACATACATACATACATATATATATATATATATATATATATATATATATATATATATATATATATATATATACACACATACACACACACATACATACATATATATATATATACACACACACACACACACACACACACACACACACACACACACACACACAGGCCACTTTATTAGGTACAATTGCTTGTTCAGTTGCTTGTTAACACAAATAGCTAATCAGCCAATCACATGGCTGCAACTCAGTGCATTTAGGCATGTAGAGGTGGTCAAGACAACTTGCTGAAGTGCAGACTGAGCATCAGAATGGGGGAAGAAAGGTGATTTAAGTGACTTTGAACGTGGTGTGGTTGTTGGTGCCAGACGGGCTGGTCTGAGTATTTCAGAAACTGCTGATCTACTGGGATTTTCACGCACAACCATCTCTAGGGTTTACAGAGAACAGTCAGAAAAAGAGAAAATATCCAGTGAGCGGCAGTTGTGTGGACGAAAATGCCTTGTTGATATGAGAGGTCAGAGGAGAATGGGCAGACTGGTTTGAGACGATAGAAAGTCAACTGTAACTCAGATAACCAACCAAAATCTCTGAGAAATGTTTCCACTACCTTGTTGAAAGTGTGCCACGAAGAATTAAGGCAGTTCTGAAGGCAAAAGGGGGTCCCAACCCTTTACTAGCAAGTGTACCTAATAAAGTGGCCGGTGAGTGTGTATGTATGTTTTTTTTTTTCATGCATTTTTTTTCAGCATGTGCCCGTCAACCATGAATATAAAAATAAACAAATTCTAGACTACACTCTCTCAAACCCATCATGTCTCAACTTTCTGAGAGGTAGCATTTAGAGGCATTAAAGTCTTCATACCTTTCACCACCACTGTGAACAATTCTGACTCTGTAAGTTGCTCTAAAATGAAGCATTTCACATTAAACCATTTGATTTTGTAAACAACTTCTGGACCAATCAGGGCTAAGCTTTTGACCAATCAGAGACAGCCTTCTGATAGCGGAAGACCGGTCCTTTTCAAGTGTATTTTTTCATGGTGACGTTTAGGGCATCAATCATGTGACAAATATTGCTTTTCAGCACAGAACACAAAGCATGCTACATAGCTATCAGGAATATAAATTAGGAATTGCTCCAGTAAGCACCACTGCCATTGCTTTTAACTGTAAAGGCTCTAATTTATACATATTGATTAAAAAAAGACAATAAACTTCTTATGTTGCACGCAATTGGCTGTTTCTCATAAGTGTCATGAACTCTAGGATTAATCATAGCCTGGGTATTTAAACCAGGGGCAATAGAGAAAGTTATAAAGCTGTTGTAAAGCTGAAACTTTAACAGAAAACTTGTCTACGTTTCCTTTGAATTTGCTTTGAGCTAGACCTCAGTGTCTCAGTTTACTCCACAGTACTGTGTGATCCACACAAGATCATTCAGACTGATGATGTGTCATACAAGAGTGAAGACACTAGTGACATTACACAAACTTTAAAAGATGCACAGCATGTGTATTTGTACAAATGTGCCAAAAACCCAGAACTTTGAGCATTAACATTTATCTTAAAGTCTGTAAAATCCATCAACAAAGAGTCCCTGATCGATCAAAGACATAAATCATGCTCACTGTTTAGATGAATAAATATTTCCAGATTTTAAATCTGTGTCAGTGCAATTCATTCTCAAATATATATCACAGCAAGAGCGTTACTGGCTCAGGCTTATTCAGATCGAGTGTGTGACATAACGCTTCTCTTTGTGTCTCTTCTATTTTTCAGATAGAGAGAGATAAGGGCTCCAATCTTGCCTTCATGTTCCGGCTCCCTTTTGCTGCTGGCAGAGTGTTCAGCATCAGCATGTTGGACACTCTGCTCTACCAGGTGGGCTATTTTCTTTTTGGATCACTACACCTCAAGGCTTTGTCTCCTTAACAATGCACTGTATTTGAACATTCTTGTGGTGCACTATGAAAGAAAAAACTATGTAAATAGCAGCACATAGTGCGATAAGGATTAGTACTAGCAATGTCTATTTGGTTATCTATTTGTTTAATTATTTAATTCCACTGATTTTTGTAATGTCTGCATAATTAAATCATCAAAATGTAGTTTGGTGTGAAATGTGCTACCCTAGAGAAATTTACTGACAGTGGAGGGGATGGGATCCAAATGGTTAAATGCATCTAAAAGCCACCTTACTGGAAGTCATTAGATGTCTCAGACATAGTTTTATATTAAGTTTTTGGCCTAAAACATATTTGTTTTAAATGATTTATGAAGGAGATTTAAAGGCAGGGTGCTGTAAGGCAAAACAGTATCCAAACATTATTGCCCCCCCCCCCCCCCCCCCCAGGTATACCTTCAGCATTACATATAAAATCAAAAGACACGTCCACTGGCGGTTTAGATAGTCAATACAATGGCTATATTTGCATAAATTTCTCTACAACAAACAGTTTCACAAAAGAAATTCATTATGAATGACTTCAACAATTGAATTGTGCAGAAAAAAGTGGTGGAATTCTCTTTTAAATGTTAAGAATAGTAAGAGGTGTTTTTATGACCCTATACCTTAAGCAAAGGCATTTTTTCCCCTTAAATTGGAGGGCACCTTGGCAGAGGTCCTGCATTTCCGATAGGTTTCACATTGAGTGTTTGATACTGTCCCCAGGCAGAGGATTTAGACAGAGAAGCAGTATTGATTTTGCTCTCTGGATCATTCCATGTGCACGTTCTGAGCTTTGTTTCCTTCCTCTCCACATCTTTCTCTCTGTTTCCTCTAGTCCTTTGTGAAGGACTACATGATCCCTATTGCAAGACTTCTACTTGGCCTAGACACTACCCCAGGCTCTGGCTACCTCTGTGTTGTAAGTTTGAACACACGCACTCTCAGTTGGTCTCCGTCTTCAAACATACGATCATGTGAGCTCCTGTTTGTTTGTAACAAAAACTTGCAGCAACACTGGCTCTTTGTAGATTGGACACCCATTCATCTTAAAGTCCTTCAGCAACAAGCCTCTGCATTTATCAAAGAAATAAATTGCTCTTACCGGTCAGAGGAGCAAATATCCTTTGAGTTTCGAAGGATGTGTCAATCCAATCCCAGTGAAGCACAGGTTGGCAGTTTCTGTTGTTAACATGAGTTAAAATCCCATGGACAAAATAAATAGATAATCCACTCATCTTGGCCTTTCACTGCAAATTCTACAACCAAGGCAGGTTCAGGTTTAACAAACAAGAAAAGTTTTCTCAGTAAGACAGTTGGAAAAACAATCTGGCAAATGTTTGCCAGCTCACAGCACAAACAAACTCTCTTCTCCCAGTGCCACCATTAATATGAAGGTTCCCTAGTGACCTCTAATGGCCAGGGTAGGAACAGCATATCACACAAACATAGTTCAGTTTATTGTTTAGTTGTTCTACAGTTTCTAAGTATCTCATATTTGCATGCAGGAAAGAAACATTACCATTCTCAGTACATAATGTGCAAAATAGTAGGTGTGCATCTTTGTAAGTTTATAAGATTTTCTTCTTATAAAAATTATTCTTTGGTTTAAAAAAATACAGTCGGCCTTGCTGCTTGTAGCAACTTTTGGCCACGATATTGCCTCACTGAAGTATATTAAATCATATTGTAAGGTGAACTATATAAGTCAAATATGTTTCATTTACAAATTCTAATAATCAAAGTCTAAAATCCCTGAAAAATTATGAAACATTTTCATCTTTACAAATTACAAAGTATATCTATCCTTGTTTAATCCCTGGCTACGTAAAACATTTTTGTATCAGTGACTCTGAGTGGTTCACTATAGGCTTTACTTAGTGTTCCATTCTTGCTTCACCTGATAGCTAATTTGCTTGGTAGAGAAGGTAGCATTAAGAAACCTGAGAAAGGTAGCATTAAGAAATATTGCCACCAACATTTACTAAATGTATTGTAATCTATTAAGTGATAAATGTGAGCAAAAAAATTTATTTACACGTTTCCTCTTACCTAAGGAAGAGCCTATCAGCGTAGACATTTATTGTGCCCAAAGTTTGCTTCTTTACTTTTGCACTGGGGGTACGAGGCTTATATAGCTAAGTAGGAAGCTTATATGATTCCATTTAATGTGATTCAGGCTGCACATCAATATCATCACACACTTGCTTTAACCCGTGTGGAGTTTTTAGTTAAGCTCAAAAATATTTGTTTATGTGGTTTCTGACACTGTATCACATTGTTATCTATAAAACTGGACAAAAGTATGGATAAAATTGGCTTCAGAATGGTGACTACTGCTGTTTTAGCTATGCACATACTTTTGTTTGTTTTTTAAAGATTATGCAGTTTAAGATCAGTTCTGATTTTCTTTGTACGGTACTAATTGGCAAGTAAATATGCTTCCATTTTTGTTAGCTTCAAATTTTAGCCAGCAAACATGTCTGATTGACTACATTTGGGCTTATAACTGTTTGTCAAAAACAGTTACAGCTTTAACAAGTAAGAATGGAGTGCCTTAAATTAACAGTGTCTTAAATTGAACTGTCCTTCATGAATTAAATTAATATACACATAAAATCACATATAAATTAATAAAGCTTTCTGGTTTTGAACAGATGAAGGTAACAGAAGAGGACTTGTGGATCCGGACCTATGGAAGACTTTTCCAGAAACTCTGTTCTTCCAGTGCAGAAATCCCTATTGGCCTGTATCGTACAGAATCCCACATGTTCTCATCATCAGAGGTAAAGCACCGTAGCCATTGCCTTCATTATTCTGTCTGTTATGATTAGGTCTTGTTTTTTACTTGCTTGGCTGACTCAGTAGTTAAAAGCTGCTTTGCCCAAAATGCTCTTTAGTTGTCTCATCGCATTCATGGTGCTCTATCTGTGGTCTAATGCTATCTACTCTCAATCCTTTCCCATTTTAATCTTCATGCTGTCTCATGTTTTGTCCATTTTGTTAATCTCAGTTCAAGGAAGTTTGCAAACAGGTAAGAAAACCATTTTCACCAATAAAAAAACTTCTCAACTCCATTTTCACACTTGTGCTTATAGGCTGCCTGTACTTTTCTCATTAATGCTGCAATCAGAAACTACTGAAACTGAGTTCATGTGCTGGAACAACAAAGACAGATAGCAAAGAACAACAGTGATACCTCAAGGCCAACTAGAATAATATCAGTATTGAACTAATGTGCTACATACGGTACTTGTTCTAGACTCTTCCTTAAGCCCTTAAACATAAAGGGCCTCTAAGAGCCATACTTCAGTCACTCACTCACATGAATACGTAACATATATTATCTTTTAACACTAGTTTTTAAACAAATTAGTAGTAGAATAATAAGTCAAAGTGAATTACCAGGATAATAAGCCTCATTTAAGGGGTAATGGCCTCAGACACTGCCCTGGACTCTGCTCTAGGAACCTTATCGCTATAATTTCCAACTATTTAATAGCAGTGCTCATTTGCACTATACTTACTTCTCCACCAGACTAAACATCACTTAATTAACCACTGAACCTTGTTACCATGGTGACAGTCTCAGGTGTCCGTCAACGTGGAGGAGTGTGAGGAGGCGCGGGATCGGCGAGAATCCTGGAAAGAGAAAACCGCCCACAGGAACTCGACAGGCAGCGATCAGTCAGAGCATCCACTCTTGCGGAAAAAGAGCATGCAGTGGGCGCGGCGGCTGAGCCGGAAAAACACGAAGCCCCCTAGCCGCGCTGAACGCATCAACCAGCAGCGCCTCAACCTTTACAGGCGCTCTGAGAGGCAGGAGCTGTCCGAGCTGGTGAAGAACCGCATGAAGCATCTGGGTTTGCCCACCATTGGTTACGGTGAGTCAGCAAAGATGAATGTCATTTGAAATATGTTGTATTTGTCAGCCTCATGCTTAAATGTAGGGAAAAAAACAATTCTACAGTTTCTGACTGTCCATCCCATATTCATCACCATTCCCAGGAAAACTTTAGGCCTGTATCTTTGTCAATTTCTGAGATTATAATCTTTAAAAGTGGCTGTGGCCTCTTAAAATGAGCTCTTTGGTAAAAGATGCAAAAATTGAAAGTTACTGATACTAGTAATTATTATTTAGTCTAAAGTGTGATAATCTACCAAAACAAAAATTAGAGTGCCTTGCTGAAAATACAACTTTGGGCCTTTGTATCGCCTCACTGAAGTTTTTCAACTCTTATTGTGAGGTAAACTATGTTTATTAGTCAAATATACCTAATATACAAACGAAGGAAGTCTAAAATCCCTGACAAGTTAATTCATCTAAAATAAGTAGCTAAAAATGAATAACTTACCAAAGTTTGCACCTTTAAAATTTACAAATCTGAGGATTACGACTAGGTACACTTATTCTGTATCCGTGTCCAAGGCTACCAGTTGTAATCTCTATCTACTTAATATGTTTTGGTACCACTGACCTCAGAGGCTAACGCAGACGTAGTGCCATACTAGGGGCAGTCATAGGTTGGAGGTTAGGGAACTGGCCCTGTGACCAGTAGGTTGCCGGTTCGATCCCCAGTGCCAACAGTCCATGACTGAGGTGTCCTTGAGCAAGACACCTAATCCCCAAATGCTCCATGGGCCCCATGGATAGGGCTGCCCACCGCTCCAGGCAAGTGTGCTCACTGCCCCCTAGTGTGTGTGTTCACTAGTGTGTATGTGGTGTTTCACTTCATGGATGGGTTAAATGCAGAGGTGGAATTTCCCTGTTTGTGGGATTAAAAAAGTATCACTTAAATGTTGTTTGAAAAATTGCTTGCACTAAATTGTGTCAGTGGAACAGCAGCAAGAGAGAGGGCTAATCTCTTCATTCTCCGACTGATAAAAGACACTGTTTATAGTACCCACCGACTCAAATTTACTTCCACAGCTACATACAGTTTATAGGACTATAGCATAGATCATAA
The DNA here is from genome assembly GCF_015220715.1 of Pygocentrus nattereri. NCBI lineage: Eukaryota > Metazoa > Chordata > Actinopteri > Characiformes > Serrasalmidae > Pygocentrus > Pygocentrus nattereri. The sequence continues at coordinate 15,473,894 of NC_051230.1, forward strand.
ATTGTGTCACAACAAACTGTTCATGAACAATTATGACTCAGCGTGGTTCATTAGGTTTCCCTCAGATAGATAACTTTGCTATATAGAGTCTGTGAAGGACATCAAATCCTGAGAAAGGTAGCAATAAGAGTGCGGTAATATAAATTGTGAACAAGTGCAATAATTTGTGCTTTGCAGTTGAAATAAATAAATAAATTACTGAGGTGAACATTATGCAGGCAAGATTATCTATAGGACTCTCAGGAGTAACCTGGTTTTGACAGTGACTATTTAGGGGGTATGTAGGGGGTATGTAGTATGCAAGATTTAGCTAGATGTTTATTTTATACATTTTTTAATATAATTAATATTGATGCCAGTTACCATAAGTCAGCTAAGTGTAATCACAGTGCAAAAAAGTGTGGGTTACAACTTACAGTTGATTGTAAATGTCAGCGGTTTTAGAGGCCATACATTATACAATGATACGTCCCTTTATTAGTACTCCTCCATACCATTAGTACTCCTCCATACCATTTCATATCTTGAAAAAGAAAGGCTACATCTGAGGAGCTTGAGGAAATAATCTAACATCATAGTATTCAGAGTTGCTCACAGAGAATCTTATTAACTTTAAAATTTAAATTAAAATCAAAATTAAAAATTATATAGTTTGTATGACAGTCTGAAAAAATACTGTGAATGGCATTGCTTTTCCCCTCATTCTCACTGTCCTATTCCTGGCTGTTCTTCAGTCTTCTCTGCATCACCTAAAGCTTTGTTTTCTTTTTTCTTTTTTTTTGTTTTTCTCTTTAGTTTCAGTAATCTGATGCATTCAGTTCACATAAAGCAAAATGAGGATAATACACTGTTGTATTATAGAGTATCCCTGGAATACAAATGTATGAGAATGTAAAATTTTCAGAAAAAATTCTATAAAAGATACCTGTGGCTTAATTTTCTTGGTTTTTTGTGCATGATAAATTATCTGCTGCTTGCCTGGCCTTGCTTGACACCTTGCTTCTTTTTTCTTTTTTCTCTTTCTACCTTGCTTCTTTCCTCCTTGTGTTGTAGAGGACGTAGCTAATTTAACTGCAAGTGATGTGATGAACCGAGTAAATCTAGGATATTTGCAAGGTAATGCCACGAAACGACACTGTATCTGTTTACTTGTAACCCCATTCCATTACAGCAATTAGTTAATGTAGTTAATTGTGTAGTGAAGTGCTTTAATTCCATTAAATGCTTTCCATTGTTGAACAAAAGAGATCTGAATGAAATTGTATATGTTAAAGGCACACTCCACCATGTTTCAATATAAGGTTTAACATTTCAGGAACAATGACAACAAATGTTGGCTGAATGTAGTTGGTGTGAGAAAAAGTGCCAGTGTTTATTACAAAGATGTTAAGAACAAACTACTGCTGGGGCCACTTGTATCTATTGCATGGTTTTGTTCTCTTATGTTTTTTCATTGATCTTAATGATGAGATCACAGTAAAATGTATTTTTGACCAGAGTATAATTGGCTATTATGAACATGATATTGGAAAATGGTGGAACAGGTCTTGAAGTATGTTTTCCTTAAGTATTCATGACACATACAGACAGCATGCCAAAACAAACAGACCTTAATATCTCATATATTATGTAGCGGTGGGCAGTATGAATCATTAATCTATTGTTATGATAAATTACATGACAGCACAGTATGCTTCTCTGAGCATATCATGGATATTGTCAGTTGTTAAAGAACCCATATGAACTGCATGCTTTATTACAAAGAGGATAATTGCTCCTGACTAGTGTGAAATGTTAAAAATAATTAAATTCAGTTTTTAAGTATTTTTTAAATGTAGCACTATTGGATCTTTTGTCTCTTTCAACTTATCAAACCTCAGAAAAACACAGGCTGTGATCGAAATTGATCCCTATGTGCATCGTAGGGCACTATTGAGTACGCTAACCTTCCAGAGTGATTTTGAGAGCACTACAATCTCCCACAATGTACCTGTAATTCCTAGTGAACATTGCAGCATCCATCAGCTGAATATATACAAATGTGCATCCTTAGCCATTAAAAAGGAAATTACAGTCTGTCAACTCTCTTGTGAAACACTTAAATAAACAACAGCTCTGTACAGTTTTAAAAAAGACTGTAATTCTGTTTATCATATGACAAATACAAACTGAAAACTGTGGGTTATTGCAGTCACTGACCAAGAATTAAAAGAACACATTGTAATATATTAGCTGTACAAAATCATATATTGACCATGATATATTATCAGAGATTAAAGACACATAATAAGTTGAAATACTGGCTAATTCGACAACAGTGAGCTAGTATGCTCTCTTTTGAAATTTCCATTCAGGAGCAGAACGTAAGCCCATCTTTTGCCCATTTCCCAGTGCTTTTTTGACATGTCAGATATGAAACAAATTGGCAGTGGGCATCCACAGAAGCAAGCAAATGAACTGGATCCTGACTAGAAAGCCTCTGCATCCTTCTAAAAAGCTCCATGACCAGAAACATAATAAAAACAGGAGACAGCTTAGAGCTCAGAAGCACTTAAAGACATTGGCTAATTATTTCCTAAACAGGTAAGCACTGAGCTTCAGCTAAGGTTGGCTAACTTTAACTCATTTACTGGAGGGAAAATTTCAACATTCAAGTACTCACATACATACTCTATGGTTTGTGTGCAGCTGGTTTATCAAGGCAGACGAGGCTGAATGCTGACTTTCTGTTCAACAGCTTCTTGATCAGGTTTTTACAGTCCTCCTTAAATGGTGTAGCAGTTACATTTTGACTCCTCAGGCACCAAAATGCATCTGCTGCAACATTTCAGGTGGGAAGGGAAAATTTGAACACAGAATGTTGTCGCTTGGTATTGTCAAAGTTTGCTGTTGTCAAAGTTTAACATCGCACTCAGGTTCAGTGTCCTCAACCTGGCAACCCATGTGACCTTCGGGCCTGGGGAGAAGGGGGCAGAGCAGACAACTCTTTCCAATATTTTGAATTCAAACCTGCATTACCTATTTATTCCACTTGCCTTAACAAACAAAGACAAGAATCTCATGAAAAGTGTAAAAATAAAACCAGAACCAACATTACAACCAGCATCTTTCAGGATAACAAGCTGGAATGTCCCAAAGAGATCAAGAAGGGGGGTTCAGTGATTTTCAGCCACAGTCTCATAAGATCTACTCATTTGTTTTGACTTAATTAAAAAAAAAAGTTTGTCAATGCATGTCGGCTCCCAACATTTACCTAAAAGCACCATCTCAAAGATGAAAAATGACACATCACCACTATTTAGTACACCAAATAGTTCTTCCCTATACAGCACAACACTAATGAGAGACTAAGGATCCATTTCTGTCACAGCCTAAACATGCATATCATGTATTCTTGATGTATTTTAATATTACACTATTTTTGCCGTATTGCCCACCCCTAATATTAGATGTAAAGAAAGATGAGTGAGGAAGGAATAGGCTGCTCTTGTAGTATTCCTATCAGTGGTTTTCGTTAAAACATCTCATGCAAAACTTGCAGCCACACCAGCCCCTTTGCAGATAAGACTGGACACCCCTACTAAGTTAACATCATTTAAGCTCTAGAAATGTTAGCAACAGTTTTCATGAACGAAAATGGTTTGTTTATGTATGCTGCTGAATGCTAGCTCTTGAGTACTTCTATAAATAATCAACACATTTACTTTTCACAGTACAAAAAAACGGTCTATGTATTTCTCCTTTGCTTGCCATAGAACCCAGCTATATTTCTTACAACACACATGTGAACATATTTGAAAACCAGAAATCATTTTCTCCCTTTTTTCAAAAGCACATTAGTTGCATTGGGTTGCAAGTCAGCCAGATGACTGCTCACAATCCATAATGATTTTACCCATATTGCCCTCTTAAGACTAGTGATGTAGTTGTCTTTTTCTCCTCTGTATGGTACTACCTGAAGAGGGTACCTACATGACAGAGGGTACAACAGGTACACACCTAGTTATAGGCACCTGATGATGATGATGATGATGATATGTTGAAGGGCTTTGGTTCCAGGATGTTTTGGACAGAGTGGAGTAGAAAGCATTCCGCGTGTGTTGGGAAGGTTACGCCTGATCAACCTACTTTTAGTTACACAAGCACTCACTTTCATGTCTGCTTTGATCTAATTTTAAACCCGCTTCAGAAGATATTTCAGAGAGACTACTGGGACACTTGTTACTCAGCTTTTTATATACAGTGAGGAGGAATAAATATTCAGACCCTTGTTTTTGTTATTTAATATACTTCTAGTGCATATATTCACCTCAGATTTATGCACATAATGTGTTTTGACTTGGACTTATAATATGAACAAATATGAACAAAAGTATGCAGTCCACCAGGTGTTATTATAAAAGGTGTTGCTATTAAGAAAATTTCAGACAGCAAGCAGCAAACGCGGTGGGCATTAAGGTGAAGGAGCTCTCAGGGACAAGATTGTTACACATCACTTTCATAGTAACAGTAACACAGCCATAGCAGATATTAAGCATCCTGTTATATTTGGCTCTATAAGGGAAGGTTTTGGAACCACAGGTACTTGTCACTGTATACAAAGTTGTTCACAATCATCTCCCACTCAAAGCTTCTCTGTTTAAAATTTGCACACAGGCATTTAGGCAAATTAGAACTGTTTTAGAGCAACATATTCTGGTAAAACAAAACAAAAATCAAACACTTTGGCAGTAATTTAGTTGGTCATGTCTGGAGAAAGTAGGGTTGAGCATATGAGCCCATGTAAAGTACATACCTGCAGTGAAGTTCGACGGTGGGAGCACCATGATACGGCACATTGCAAGTCATTGAAGGAAGCATGAATAATGGACTGGGGGATAGTAAAGGAGAATTTAATTTCATCAGCGAAGAAACTGAATCTGAGAAAAAAGATGAACATTTCAACATAACTCTAAACATACAGTCAAAATAACTCGAGTAGTTTGGTGAAGGTGCTTACATGGCTTAGCCAACCTCTTGACTTGAGTCCCATTGAAAATTTATGATGGATTTCAGAGGGACCCTCCTGAAGACAGACAAATGATCAAACATTCCATTTTGTCCGAAACAAAAAGAAATCCACAACACTACTAAAACTTTACCAAATGTTTCGGTAGTGACTGTGTTGGTAGTGATAGTTTTAGCTCATTTTCAACAGAACTCAAAAACTAAACACTACATGACTAGCAAGCACAACTTTGAACAGTTGAATAAACATAAATCAATATACACACACTTGCACACTAATTTTAAAAATTTGGGATACATACATCAGAACAATGGGATCTAACTGTTCACCATGTGGCCATGAGGGACAGGGATGCAGTCTCACATCCTGCTCTAAAATGCAGGGGTGTGGCTAAAATAAGGCTCTGCCTATGGACTAAAACTCTGTGTTTCAGTAGTGATATAAAACATGGGTGAATGAAGGGAAAAAAAACCCAGCAAAAATACTGCCCCCCCCCCCACACATTATTTATGTATTTATGTTTAGCTTATTACTGTCTTAGTGCTCTGGATCATGCATTTAGATGGATCATAACATAATCCTTGTCAATATCTAAAGTCTGGATACTTTTTTTTACTGTGAGACTGCAGTTTGAAGTAATTTGTTACAATAGTCCTTGTAAGTCTAAAGTCAAAATATACTGTGTGTATGGAATCATATTAAATAACAAAAAAAAAGTCTCATTACCTGTTTCCCCTTTACAGTAAATACTCCTTTTCTCCCACACTACTAATGTATTTTGCTTCACTCTGATTGGTCGAGCCTTGGCTTGGTGGGTCTGACAGATGCTCTGAGCATGCCTCTATCTGTGTGTCAGTCTTCATGTATGTCAACTTAGAGGCTGCGTATGTTGGCATGGCAACCTGGCGACGTGCGTGAGATGGTCTCTTGGAATGGCAGTGATGCAAAGGGCATATAGATGGTGTATAGATGGATGAATGGGTGGATGGATGAGTGGATGGATAGGTGGATGGGAGGCCACGGACACCGTCTGCATGCTTGGGCGCATGGGAAGCGCTTGCAGCTGCATGGGCGTCCGTAAATGCAGCCGTGTGCGGTCAGTAACGGTCAGCCCTTTTCTCTCTTTCACCCGGCCCGACCTTATAAGTGGCTCAAACAGGTGGGTTTGGACGAGCAGAGGCACTTTGTCCCCAAGCTTGAGCCCCCCCATCCCCTCTCCCCAGCATCACACTGCTCAGTCACTCACACACAGGTAAAACACACAGCGCTGGCCCTGAAACCCAGTCGACCAAAGCAGTACGAGTCTCTGAGCTGGTTTTCCAGACACAGAATAACCTTAGTGCTGGACTAAACTGACCTGTCCGTGCTCTGCCCACAAATGCGTTATTTTGTTGTTACTGTTTTTACAGAGATTTACAGAATATAGACAAAAAATCCCATTCAACCTAATAGGAAACTGTAGCATCCAGCTTGATTATTGTGAAATTAAGTTTAGTGGGCAATATTTAGGTTATTTAGGTCACAAAAAAGGTTATTAATTTTTAGCCAGTGATTATTTGCTATATTAACAATTGCCATTAACAGTTATTTGGCTTTTTGTTAATTGTATGTAACTAGTAAAGTATAAGTCTAAAGTGGCCACATTGGCTGATTATCTATCTTGCTTCCTACCTATTGCTGCTTAGCTTATTTAGAAGCTTCCAACTGGGCAGACACAGCTTGAGCTTAAACGAACAAACATTATTCACCCTCTAAAAGTGTTACAGCACCATTTGGAAGTTAGAATTTGTGTTGTTTTCATAAAAACCATGACATGTCTTATTAAACACATTTTCAGCTTTCTTTTATTCTTTTATTTGCATGTATTTGCCTCAACCAAACTGATGAAAACCCAATTCTCATTCTGTTATTTATTATGTAAACATACGATTCTGAAAGCTAACAACTTAGTAATTGCAGTCAGCTTGAATAATTATGGTCAGCTCAAATAATTGCAATCAGGCGATTATGTAATAATACATCTAGTGATATTTTTTCAGATGTTTATTTTTCTTGCATATTTCAAAGGTTACACTGTTGATCGTATATTTTTGTGAGTAGTGTATTCAGGTTAATTGTAACTTGGGGGCAAATGCACCATTGTCCCTTCCAACCTTTTGATTAGCGTAACTATGGTCCAACTTAGGCTGAATGGCATTTTTATAAATAATCTGTTAAAGCTTCTTCAAACTGGTAACAGTGGCCACAAAGAACACATTTGTGGGTGAGGCATGGATAGATTAATTAAACTGGGATACTCAAATGAAAAAAGCCCATTTTTAGTCCAGGACTAGGCTTAATCTCTATCCAGAAAACCAGCCTGAATGCAGACTCTCAGGAGAAACATATTCCTTTTTCCATTTATTCTGCATTTTGTTAGATTCTAGTCTCTTTTCAGAACTTAATCAAACCACGTAGCACACAGCCATTAGTTTGTCACTTATTTGAAGTTTGACTGATTAAGTGTGGCAGAGAAAAGTGTTAAAGATACAGATAATTTTCCACAGACTTCTATAGTGCTCATTAATTAGTGTATTGCAGAAACCTACTGAGGGGACATTAACAGAGCTTCTTTTCTCTCTTTTGCAGATGAAATGAATGATCATCAGAACACACTGTCCTACGTGCTGATCAACCCTCCTCCAGACACTATTCTTGAGCTCAATGACATTGTGTAAGCCTCAGACAAAAGATATTGCTTTTTGATAATTACTCAAATTATTCTGTCCTAAATTATGAACTTATCAAGAAACTGGGGCACAGTTAGTCAACATGTATGACACATGCAGTAGTACAGCACGTTTTCCATGCTCTAAAGGACTCATTCGCAAGAATAGTTTTCACTCTATTTGCTCCTAATTTAGTATATCAGCTAAAACATATTTTATGTCCAGAGTTTGCTTCTTTGTTGTGGACCTGTACCTAATGTAGCTAACAAGCAATGGAGGCTGCACCTCACCATACAGCATTGTTAAACCAGTGAAATTGCCTGGTCAGGAGGATCTCAGCTCAATGGCCACTTGTTTATCACAAGAAAGCATAACGGCCTACAGGAAAACAAATCTTGGGCATTTTTTAACACAGAGATTCTGTGTTATTTTTTCATTGATTTTTATTACAAAGTTGTCATTGAACGTGCAGGATGATCTCAGTACTGGCCTAAGAACCATCAGAGGGTACTTAGCCCAGTGGTTGAGAAACCCTGGTCTAGTCTGAAGTAGTGGATACTAACTGTCTCACCTTCACCCCCTACCCAAAACTAAGGTATAACCACAATCACATGTACAAGTGCTAAACACCACATTTCCCAGCTAGCATGAAGCAACATAATTAAAACACTCAGGCAGGTTATTTTCTCATTTAGTATGTCTGACATTTTATATTTTGACTCTATTAAAATGTACTTATAACTCACAAGGTTAGTTAAAATGGTAAGTTAAAGTTGTTAAGATGAATATGTAGCATTCTTAAGTGCAATAAGAGTGTCTGGGACTGGGACAAAGTACCCAGACTTAGAAGACAAGAGACCCAACATTATTTAAGAAATACTGCTGTAGACTCAGAACTCAAAGCACAGCCTTGTGTAGTACATACAGAAAGCCTAAAGGGGAATGGGTTAATATATGTTATTCACTCAGAAACCACATAAGCCCGTCTGTTTGCAGCAAGTGTGAGGATTTAGACATGCAGTTTGCATGATGATCATTGCATCGTTTTTAATTACATTTTGCACAGCATCCCAACTTTTTTGGTCAAAGAATGTTGGAGATGGAGCTGCCGGGTAGAAGGAGAAGAGGCAGACCTCAGAGAAGGTTTATGGATGTAGTGAAGGTGGACATGGAGATGGTTGGTGTGAAAGTAGAGGAGGCAGTGGATAGGGCAAGATGGAGGCAGATGATCTGCTGTGGCGACCCCTAAAGGGAGCAGCCGAAAGAAGAAGAAGAAGAAGAAGAAGAAGAAGAGTTTGCATGATGCTGATTGGTGGGCTTTAAGCTTTTGCTACTTGTTAGCGACATTAGCCAGACATGTCCTAGCTGACTGACTAAAACTCCAAAAAAGCTGGGATGATGTACAAAATGTAAATTAAAACAGAATGCCAAGATGTGTAAATCTATATTTACTCTATATTTAATTGAAAAGAGCACAAAGGCAACATATCAAATGGTAAAATGTTTTGAAACATATATGCTTATTTTGAATTTGAAGCCAGCAACACATTTCAAAGGAGTTGGGATAGGGGTAGATTTACCTCTTCTTTTAACAGCCCTCTGTAAGTGTTTGGGAACTGAGGAGACCAGTTGCTGTAGTTTTGAAAGTGAAATGTTTTCTTATTCCTGCTTGATGTAGGATTTCATCTGCTCAACATTTTGGGGTCTCCCTTGTCATATTCTTCATTTCATAATGGACCAAATATTGGACTGTAGGCAGGCCAGTTTTGTAGCCTGACTCTTTTATTCCTCTTTAACCTGGAGGATGCAGAATCCATGATTTCCAAAGAGAATATTCAAAGTTTGTTTCATCGGACCGCAGAGGTGGCGGCAGCATTTCTGGATCCTGTTTATATCTGGTTTCTTCTTCGCATGGTAGAGTTTTAACTTGCATTTGTGGATGCAGCAACAAACTACAGATTCATGTCTGTTTCTAATGCAATGCCACCTGAGGGCCCAAAGATCACAGCCAGTCAGTAGTGGTTTTAGGTCTTGTCCCTTGCCTACAGAGATTTATCTTTTATATAGCGTAGGTGATGAAAAGCAAACGGTCTTTGCTATTTTATGTTGAGAAACGTTATTCTTGAATTGCACTGCACATTTGCCTGCGCAGTCTTTCACAGAAGGATAAACCCCTCATCATCTTCATCGTTTCTTGCCCCTGTGCCAACTTTTTTGAAATGTTTTGCTGGATTGTATTTCACAATGAGCATATTTAATGTGTTCTAGTTGTACCATAAATGAGGTGCACATCATTGCATCGTTTTTATTTACATTTTGCACAGCATCCCAACTTTGGAAACAGGGTGGTAAAAAGGGGAATACTGGTCAGGTCAGTTGTATATGGAGAAAAGAGAACATTACACAGTTGTGGCACAGGGCCTCTCTGGAAGCAGGATTGGGAACTACTGTTCTAGATGGAAGCCAGTGTTATTGAGGATAAATTTACAGCAGCGGTGCTCAATCATATTCCTGGAGATCCAACAGAGGTGGACGAAGTACACAGATCATGTACTTGAGTTAAAGTTGAGATACCCAAGGTACAATATTACTGCAGTAAAAGTAGAAGTCCTTACTCTAGACCTCAACTTGAGTAAAAGTACAAAAGTATTTACCTTCAAATGTAATTAAGTATCAAAAGTAAAAGTACTAAAAGATTAATTATGGCTCTGATGCCCTGTTATTTTTATAACACGACTCGCTTCATGAACTCATTTTAGGTAAAATCCTCCAGCGTCTCTCTTGGTAAACCAGTCTTTTAATAGAACGTCATTAATTAGTGATGCTGACGTCTATTAAAATGATCATAAGCACAAAACACTGAAGGTAAACAGTTTCCATCAGGGAGAACCGAGTGGCTCTGACATCACTTTTACAAAGTTTCAGTTTAAGATTACTTTATAAATTAGTTACAAGTTGAATAAAAACTGGCTTTAAACTCAGAATCACAAATAGGTTTTCCTTTACTGTGTTGATCTGTAACAAACTAACCAAAACTAATTTACTATAAAATGAAAGTGTTTGTATGAATTCAGAAAAAAAGACGTGCCAGTCTCGACTGCATGTGTGGACATATTTCTATATTGTGGTCTATTTACACAAAGTTAGGTTAGTTCATCATTTAGGGACGCATGTGCTCCCAAATTCTTATGCTGCTGCACTGATGTTGAACCGTGTGCTGCACTGGTTCAGTATGACCAACAGGTCAAAACAAGCTCAGAACAAAGTGACCGCTGTGCCCTGATTGGTGTTCTTGCTTTGCGCTTCTTTTGTTTTGACATGTTACATTTTTATACACACAAAAATCAAAAGGAACGACAGATTTCTCAAAATGTAGTGGAGTAAAAAGTCAGATATTAGACTCTGAAATGTAGTGGAGTGAAAATAAAAAGTCGCCCAAAATGGAAATAAGTAAAGTACAGATACACAAAAAAACTACTTAAGTACTCATTAATTACATTTACTTAGTTACTGTCCACCACTGAGATCCAACCCTAGTCTAACACACCTGATCCACATAATAGCGGCCTAAAGGGAAATCTGAATATTAGAGCCAGATGTGTTGGATCTCAAATCTCCAGGCACAGGATTGTGCACCCTTGGTTTATAGGGTAATTAATAAAAACTATACAAAATACTGAAAGAACATAACATTGTTTAGCTACATACAGTACATTATGAACATTCTCCCCTCCAGGTACATCATCCGCTCGGATCCACTGGCCCACGTGCCCGAGGACCTCCCAGGGGGTCAGGCTGGGGCCAGGCTGAGGCAGGACTATGGTGCAGAGACACGAGGAGAGACGCATCTCTGAGTTCAGCTCTACTCCCTGCAGGCTGCTTCAGCCTGGGAGCATGCATGAAGAGTGCCTCCTGACCCCATCCCAAACAACCCACCATCCACCAACTACACTCATCCAATCACGCTGCCCTCTACAGGGCCATGGCAAACCCATCACTTCCAACAAACAATACTTCATACAAATTATCATTTTATGATCCAAGCGTGAGCGGAATCTGTTGGCACATCATAGCAGAATTCCAGGGATGTGGTCACTGCACTTTTTGTACTTCAGACAGATTACAGGAGGTGGGTTGTAACACATGGAGTCGTCCTGGACCAAATGCACTGTTCAAGTCCGTTTATTTCACTGGGCTTTGTATCAGAGAGAAAGGGATCATGCCTGCCAGTCAGAGAGTGGCACAAGCACTGATGTGAAAGGAAATTGTCAGAGACGTTCTAATCACAGAACTTACGACTGATCCACTTTGTACATACATGTAGGTACATATCTGTTTACATGCTCACTGGTTCTGCAGTATTCATAGTATTACGTTGTATTGTTTTGCCATCGAAGCACAAGCCTTTAGAACTGCCCAAACCCAGTGAAATCAAACTTTCTTACCAAGAACTGTGTTCAATTCATGAATCAATATCAAGTTTTAACTTTTACTATGAAAGTCACATATCTAAGATTATCGATCCAGTTAGGGTCTTTTATCTTTACATTGTACACTCACAACGCTAATCACCTTTGTAGTGCATTTTCTGAGCCTCATACTGAATTATTTGTGTGTATGAAGAAGCTTCCTGCCACTTCAAAGGACTTGTGACCTGCTAAGATGGATTACGCATAACAGGATAGAAACTACAGTCACAGTATATCCCACAGAAGGGCTGCTAATAGAAGTATGTACACATGAACTCAACACATTTGATACAATAGCGTATAGGCATATACACCTACAGTTTATAGGTTATGGTTATGTTTCAGTGAGGTTTTGGCTAAAAGCTATTAACACCGTTTTCTCCTTTTTGTAATATAGATCGTGCCAGATGTTCATTTTTTAATCAGATTATTTTGCTTTCTCTGCACACATTAGGTTACGTTATTTATGTTGTCCATTCAAAAACTACATATAGATTTTTGCACTAAGCTCTGTTGATCCAACAGAGTAACCCAGTATGGCATGACCCTTTAACCCTAAACGACAGAGAAGTGGCAGAAGTGTACATATAGAAGTTTTAACTTTAAACATTTCTTGTAAAATTGATTTTAAAGGTTTTTTTTTTCTTCCCCACCACAGCCTATTTTTTTAAACATATGTTGCATGATTTTAAAGCTATATTGGGAAAGTGGAACAAAACAGGCAGAACAGTTTGGAAGTTTCAAGAATTTTCAGGGGATTTTTTGATACCTGATGTCAGAACTGCAAACCTTTTGAATATTTTATTTGTAATGGGCACTTCGTGAAAGGGCCCAAGTATGATTATGTATTGAATTTTTTAAACACTTAGCAGCAGTTAATTTACAGCCTCGTCATGATGCTCCCCAAAGACTACCATAGTTGTTCTACTGACCGCTGCGTTAGCTCATCCTGAACAGAAAGCATAGTCTATGCGGATCCTCAACTCAATTAACGATGAACGGTAGATATACTGGAGATCAGTTCCATCTCAGGTCACTCAGTAATAGGAGCAGAGCTGGCAGGAGGAAGGACCAAAGTGCTAATGATCCAGAATGGGTAGAAGAAATGTCACTATTGAACAGCCATCAAAAGAACTCAGCCATATAAAGATTATCTACTAGCCATAATTCCACTTGGTGTCCCGTCAGTGTTTTCGGGTGTTGGAAATGCATCTAAACGCTGCTCTCCGGCCCTGCGTTTACACACTTTTCCTTGAATAAAATGTGACTGACAAGAGGATGGCTAATGCTTCTCATCCACTGGTTACCTCAATTGTCTTGCTCATGCTATCTTAAAATGAGTCAAAGGAAATACAGTAGGTGGACTGCTGAGTTGATAACAGTATATTTTGTTATCATTTGTAAAGGATATGCATATTGTGCATGTTAATCTAGCCTACTGACTTCCTTTTTAAAAGTTACACGTTCTGTTCCATTGCCAAACCACTGACCACTACCAACAAAGTGGTACAAGATCTGTAGTTTCGTCAGCATTTCAATAGAGGTAGAAGACAAATGGACCGTGCATGTCCTTATATTGCCAAACCTTGGAGAGACTCATGTTTACATTTGCTGGCTCCTGTTTTTTTGTGCAGAACGGTGCATTGTAAAGAGGAACTGATCCATTTTTTGTACAATTTCTTATATGAAGTCTGTGTACTTCCAATATGTATGAATGATTCAATAAATGCTGCATGCAGCCAGAAACAGTGTTCCTTCATTCTTAACTGTGGCACGACGTTGCATGAATGGATTTTAGGAAGCGAAGAGGGCACAAATTTTTTTTTGCTTAATTTCAAAAGTATTTACAACGTTAATACTGTTTATACAAGCCACACAAGCCACACACATCCCTGATACAAATAAAAAATGTAAACTTTGATTGGGCACCTACTGTTTATAAACAATTGAGCTGAAAGCGCAGTTAGAACTGTTAGAACTTATACCATAGGTGGGGTTAGTTGTAACAGAACTGCAATAACAAGTAAGCAATTAATTCAATAGAATGTTACACTGTTTGAAACTTAAAGACATAAAAATACAGACATCAAAATCTGATTAGTGAGAAATGATTTTTATTTTAAGTGCCTTGATACTGTGGGACACCTTCTGGGCTGGTTAAAGATGTACTGAACGGAACAGAAGGGTTTTGATGAATCGGTGCATAAAACCTTTATTTAGGAAGGCTTGTTAGACTGCATTACAACTAAACCTGCTGTGTGGAGGCTGCAATTCAGCCTGCCTAGCTCTCTCATTGCGAGTTGCTGATGTGCTTCAAAACATTTCTATATTAAAATAAAAAATAAAATTAAAAAAACCCTTAACTTGACCTTCATCTACATTCAGGTAACTTTAAATTACAAAACATGGTGAATCACCAGGCAATATCTGATTTCTGACTAAAACTGCAGATGACTTTATATATGCATATATTTGACGTTCATTATTTTTATTCTGTGCACACTATAAAAGATCATTCAGACAGAATATACTGAATACTATGAAACAGTAATAAAGTATGCTATAAAAGTAAATAATTCTGCAACTGGAATACTTCTAATAACCTTTTATAAGTGCTCAAATGAATTCTACATTTAATTCTGTAATTTCCTTATTTTTTTAACAGTTGTGTTTTAAATTCTACGATAAAAATAATAATATCCATGTTGCTTCTGGTGTATTTTTCAATTTACAGTGTGAAGAGCAAATTTAATGACTCTTTCCTGATGGTTTATGTTTTTGCTTGTTCATGTGGCTCTGCCTCCACCGCTCTCGTGTCCAGCGACCATGGTTCTCCACAACCTCATGCAAAAGATCTATGAAGGCATATTCATTATCCACTAGCAAGCTGTCATCACTAGGAGAACCTCCTGAAGGGGGCACTCTTGAGCCAGATCCTGAATGTTCCCTTGGTCCTTTTAGTGCTGGTCTTCCTTCCTTGTCTCTTATCCTGGACTGCCTCTCTGATTTAGATACCATCTGCTCACTTTTGGGAGTCTGATCCTTCTTCCTTGTCTGACTGCCTCTTTTCACAATATGAGACTCTTCACTGGGATTCACCGATTCTTCATCGTGCATCTCCTCAGATAGTGGACTGCTATGGACCAAGTCTTTACTGTTTAAAAGAGGATTATGGTTAATAATACCACACTGAGCTTCAATTAATTTAGCAGAATTCTGAGCTGAGTTGGGCAGGTTTTGAATGTAAGAGTTGGCAACTGACTCTGAAATTTCCTTCAAAAGTTCCACGGTCTTGATATCTGTAGCGTCTTGTCTTGCTGATTTGTGTATGGTGTTTGAGCCAGAGCAACTACCTTGCAGGACACCTTCTGGGCTGGCTGAAGATATGCTTGATGGAAATATGTTGACTTGATGCTGCACAATATCCTCTGGGCTGGTTGAAGAGGTACTGAATGGGAATGTGCCATTTTGATGCTGGCACCCAGTGACAAAAACGAGTTTGGGTAAAACGCTGAGGATTTGCTGATTTTGGGCCCACTGCTTTTTCCACTGAACAGCTGTAGGAGGCCAGGTCAGTATTCTTCTAATGGGCCTTGAAGGCACCAGTTGAGTGGAAGCTTCAGTTGGAATCTGATTTAGAATTTGGCTTTCTGGATCAGTCCCAATGGTGAGGTAAGGTATGGTCTCAGAATCCTCACAAGGCTGGAAACAATCATCACTGCCTGGCTGAGATAGTTCATGTCTTGCTAAAGAGGATATCAAATTATCTTTAAATTCTTCCTCACTGACCACAGTATCATCATCGTTGTGCAGAAATTCCTGTTTTTTGGCATTTTCCTCCACCAAACCCATCATCTGGTTCTCCTTGTGCTTTTCTCTCCTTTCTAAAGTGGTAATAAATTCATCTCCACCACCATCTACTTTCTCGACCTTTAGATGTTTCCTTTCCATTTTCTGCAGCTCACCTTCGGTTCCACACTCTTGTTCCTCACTGGCTTCCATCATCCCATCAAGAAACATCTCGTAATTGTCCTTCTCATTTGCACACATTTCTTCATGCTTTATCTGTTTCAGTTCTTTCTGGTCTTCCACTTTAGTCTCTAGCTGTCTACCAAAGACGTCAGTTCTAGAGAGCACAGGTCCAGCTGATTTGGCTCGGTTATTTCTGTCTCCGTTTTGACATATTCCTGTGCCGTAAATCTGGTAAACCTGTGACATCTTCTCAGCGTTAAGCACTGTCTGATCCAGCCTTTGCACAACTTCAGTTCTGTAATATGGTTTCTTGATCAGGTCAGAAACAAGAAGTTGGGCATTTTTAGGACGTTCTAGTGCTTCACTACAGTCTGACTGAGCTTGATTTCCACATTCTGGCCCCTCTGGAGAAGGTCTGATGGTCTGTAGATGTTTCTGCTCTCGTTTTCTGTGGTACAAAACTGACAAAACACAGATGACAAGTACCAGGGCACAAAGTACCACTGGCAGAAGATAATTAGTATTTCTCATATCCCATGGTTTAATTTACTTGTCTAAAATATACATCAGTGTAAACCACAAATTAAAACTGTACTGTGCAGCAAATACATGTGATCCTATTTTATGTGCACATCATGTGTATCGTGTCATTCCAGTGATCAAGTAAGAAAACTTACCTAACAAACTGATAAGAACAGACAAATTAATGTGTGGTTGAACTGGTGTTGGTTTCAGGGTGTGACTGCTTCCAGTTGTGAGGTCTACTGCAGTGAGGTGTTCTACACATTTGGACACATTCCACACAGGCACTCCCCTCAGACATGATGGAGTGTCACAGAGCACCTCCATCTCATTCTCCAGCAAAGAGGCCCTTTGGAGTTCTACACACAACACAAAGAGGTTGGCACTACAAGACATTAGAAAATAAAACTAATGCACAATTAACTGAACTACACCCATTTAACAATTTAATAGGTGCTGCATCTATCTTGCAACTATACACATAAATAATTGTACAATAAGGTAAGTGTGTCTAATAGGGATAAAACAATACAATAATACTGTATCGCAGCAAACCCTATCCTATTACTGTATCACTACTAGCATCTAGGTCTCAAATGCAAAATGGACATTATACTGATTAATACGAAAGTAGATAATTTACTTACATCCTCAGAAGAAACATCTTTTGCACCAAGATTTAACAGTTATCTTTGAATACTATTCCAATCTGCTTGCACTCATAGGACTGATCTACTTGTGGGGATCCAACACAACAAACAATATAAAATGTTCCTCCAGATATTGCATGCAATACACATTTCCACCAGAGAGGTCCAAATCCCCAAATGTTACACAGTGCTACTTAAATACATGACATTGACACATGAAAACAGCCAATCAGCTTTAAAAACTGGAATTATCCATTCTCTTTATATACATATATCTCAAATAAAATATAAAAATCATGTTCACCTCTTATGTAGTCATTAAACTCAGTGTAGGAGCAGTTCCAGGGGTTTCCATTCAAACAGATCTTGGTGTTATTGACTGCACGAAGAGTTTCCACACTCAGATAACTCAGCTTATTGTTGGAAAGGTCCAGATGGCTCAGGATACTCAGGGAGTGAAAAGTACCAGTGCTGATGGTTTGGATCTGGTTCTGCGACAGGTTTAGTTTGAGGAGCCCCAACAGGCCATGGAAGGCATCGTCATTCAAAGATGCGATCCTGTTACTTGACAAGTTGAAGTCTTCTAGCACCTCTCTGTGGGTGAACCAGGCTGATGTGACTAGGGAAATGTCATTACCATGCAAATTGAGCATCTTCAGGTTTTGAAACTTGTCAAAGGCTCCTGCTGCTATAGCTGTGATTCCATTTTTTTCCATTGTGAGACTGGTGACAGACGCAAGATGTGTGTTGTTGAACACCGTTGAATTGATCTCTCCCACATTGCTCACCCAGAGTACCAGAGAGCTCATGTCAGCAGGATAGCCTTGAAGAGGATATACATATGAACTTAAAATGTACCTTTGCAGGTATCAGGTTTAAGCCAATATATTTAAGATATTTCTGACTAAAACATCACATCTGAACCACTGAAAAAGTTGTTGCCCCACTTGAAAACAGTAAAACAACTTACTTGTTGGTATCTCCTTACACACATAACCCAGTCTTGGCAGGCAGCTTTCAGTTAATGCAAAGTCGAAACTTTGTAAAAGTCCGCAGACCAGAAGAAAAGCTGTGGAGAGAGTAAATATTCACCAGTACTTTTTTGGTTTAGTCTCTTATACCATGAAATTGGAGTGGAAATTGGCACTCACCTTTCATTTTTTATATGATCCTGAAATTCTAAAAGTCTGTCCAGCTACCAACCAGCAACTACTTGATATCAGAAGCCACTCACTGACAATAAACTTAAAAGTTGCCATGGTACATGTGCGTCTTCAGGAGACCGTCAAGGATACAACAACTGCCACTGAAGCGTGGCTCAAAGGTGTTCCAGTTGGGTAAAGTTGGCAGACACCATGTCAGACCCACAGGAGCTACATCTCTGGACACGTGTGACTTTCAAACAATGCATGAAAAATAAAATGAAAAATAAACAAACAATAGTAGAAGAAATAAAAAAAAAAAAGTGTAAAAAAAATAGCTGATAATGCTCATTAATGGGTATCTATTAGAATTCAGAAAAACAAAAAGCAAATAATAAAAAAGAGCATGATAAACCAAATGATGAAAATGAGTTTATTTAATTATTTATTAAATTTTCAGTGCTTTTGTTTAAAATAAATAATGGTATGTGAAGAAAGTAAAATGACCAAGCATGAAAAGTACAGTGTTTTTTTTTTTTTAAAGAACTGTGACCAACATCAGTACAATCTTTTAGTTTATATATATATATATATATATATATATATATATATATATATATATATATATATATAAATAAACAGACAACATACAAAACCGCTCTTAGAAAGTAAACAAATGCAACAACTTATTAATCTACAAATCTATTGTCTACTTTTTGGAAAACAGTAGTTTAAGAGCCTTTTAGGGGCCAATAGTTTGCTCATCAGTGTTAAATCTTAGTGTATGTTTAAAGTTGTTTTGGAAGTGTCATATGCAGTTGAACCACTTTATGCCATTACTTTATAAGCACAATAGTCTACCGCTTCCTTCTCTAACTAAGTGTATGAAAGTTAAAGTGCATGTGCAACACTATTTTGTTCTTGACACCAAACTCAAGGCTTCAGTGTTTTTTTTTTTTTTCAAACATTTAAAACAAAGATGTGGCAGTGTTGACACTTTTTTTCTTCCTGTCTCGAAGGAATGTTTTAAACACAGGTAAATAATTAGACAGCAACTGCAAAGGAAGTAACCGATTATGAATATATTAAATACTGTCATTCAAACCGTTTACAGCGACACTCTTCAGAACAGAGCATGCTGCTCTTTTGCATGAGAGACAAAGCTCCAGAGCCGACATCACTCATGGTTACATTGCATGATAAAAGCACTAAAACATGATCATGAGTGCACCATTTTACAGGACACGGCTGTCCAGTGGAGAAATCACTACCTCTACCATTAGAATAGTAGCAAAACAAGAGCATCCGAGACATGTACCAAAGCCTATTCCATTCCCTATTTAAAAGGTCCATTGCAGGTCTATACACCAGTGCTACAAATGATTTGCTTTTAAAGCGCTGAATAAATAGACGATAGTACCACGATGCGTGAAGGCCAACAATACGTATGACTGGGATTGTCCCAGTGACACAGAGGAGACAGTTCAGAGCAGCATGTTTTTTGGGGACGAAAAAAAAAAAAAAAAAAAAAAAGGCAAAATCGGCAAATACCTTTCTACATGAATTTTTGGGTTATGATCTTCAGATGCAGCAGACCTTGCTTAGATGCAGCAGTCTCTCAGTCTGTTTTACAGAAAAGAGACAACACCTCTGCCCATCAGAGACAAAAGCTCTGCTGCAAGTGAGTTGCCAAACTGAAAAAGATTTCAAGTAACAAGAACTCAATCAATAAAAAATGCCACAGGCTGCAGATAGAGGACAAACCCCAAATAGACCAAGTGAAGAGCATGTTGGCCGTCTGTCCGTTCACTCACATTCATTCACACATAGCCATTGTTTCATTACAGCACAAGCGGAAAGAAGTTGATTGTGGACACTTCTGTGGTCTTTCTGTAATTACAGTAAGCACATATGAGCACCTCTTGACTACAGCTCCCACAAAATGTGTTGGACTTCACTTTCCACTCTTCTTTGGCACCGCGGGCCTCTTGGCCTGCCAAAGGTGATTGTGGATCGTCAGGGCATCAACACTGACAGATATAGTCTTGGCAGGTATGACAGTGAACTGCTTGCGGTCAGAGCTGTACTTGTACAGTTTGTCAATCATCTTCTTGGTGATACTCTTAGGCCCTGTTCCAGTGAGTTTGTGAATTTCCTCTGTGTCTGGGAAGTACGAGTAAAGCGCCCGGAACTGGCAGCCTCCATCACGGAAAAGAATCATCAAGTGGTTCGATTCACACTTCTCAAGTTCCTGCAAACAAATGCAAGCTAATTATTTCTCAGAAGATCCAGCCTACTTGGTCACATATACGCTGCACTGGAGGATGCAACACATACATTTCTGTAATGTGAAGTATAATAGCAGTGACTCATTTTCAAGCCGAAGCTTTAGGAAGGTAACAAACCTCAAGGATGGAGTTCTTCTGTGGTTCATTTACTTTCCCTGCCAAGCAGCAATGAGAGATGGCATTGTGGATTATCGGCTTATTAGACTTTGCACTTGGCTCCTTGAAAAGTTTAGGCCCTGTGGTGGGGGGGTTAAATAAATAAAATTTTAAAATGTGAGTAAAATTAAATAAATAAAAAATATCCTTTTAAATAAATAGAATATCCTTTTCAGCATATGAAATGTTAAAGGGGATAACAGCATGGTTTCCATCCAGCTGAATAACAGATATCGCAAAAACCTTTAATCTCTGTTCAATAGAATAAAACTCTCACATTTGTAAAAACACTTCTGAGAAATGTGGAGTGGGTTTACAGAAGAATCTTTAATGTTGAACAACTTGTCATTGCTATATGGCTATATGTTATATCGTAAGAGCACAGAGACAGAACACACTGGCAAGCATGGGCATGGAAACAGCTCAGGAAATGTTCATTAATAAGTTTATTAGTCAGTCCAACAACTATTCTATTCATTTTTCCCCCACGTATTTTATTTAGCAAATACATTTCCATTGTAATCCATTGTAATTGATCACATTTCTCTATATTCTCAAAAAATTTTGCCACCTCAATTGAGCACACAACTATCTGAATTTTGTTGTTTTTTAAGCACATTTCCAACAAGCCTTTTTTATTTGATACATCAGAATAAGCTGGCAAAAATGTTAATGGAAACCTACAGTCCATCTATAAAATTGTTCAATTTATTCTACAAATACAAGGGGAGATATCTTACCAGTATATTCTGCCATAGATGTCGAAGTAATGGAAGACGCAGTCGAGCCGTTGTCCCAGTCCCGCTCTGTAGTTCGACTGAAACCAGAAAATGACTCTACCGATTCCCCCCTGTTCATGGAAAGAACACGCCAATAAGAGCAATAGTGTTCAGCTACATTTAGAGGTCACCGTCTGGATTAGTGGATTGATTTTGGACATTAATTAAAACTACACAGGCACAGCCACACATGTGCATAGCTTACCGCTGAGATCCTGCACCCCCTGAGTTAACACTGTCTGCCTCAGTGGTGGCCACAGAGGCCAGTGAGAGATTAGAGCCAGACTGGGCGCTGGCAAGGTTCTCATCTGGGAAGAGGAAATAATTAAAACATAAAACTTACCATTAAATGTGCAATAATTAATAAAGAGCCCCCCTAATTAAACCAGATTTGGCATTAACACAGTTTAGCAAAACTATATGAATCACATGTATTTGGGAGTTAGTTAAGGATCTTAACTAGAATTGTTCTAATTTATTTAACTCTTCCAAAGAGCAACAGCAAGGATGCTTACTGGCAGGGGAACATTTTGGGAGTGTGTCAGTAGAACGCTCTTCCCTCAACACAGACTTCGGTCTTTGTTTCTTGGGCTTCGGTTTGGGTTTAGGCTTGGGCTGTTCCTGTTCCTCAAACATCTCTTGCTGTTTCCTTCGCAGGTATTCTTGCTTTATTAACTCTCGTCTCGCTTTCTCTTCTTCCTTTCTCATCCGATCCTCTTCAGCTTTCCGCCTGGAAAAATTTGGTTTTCCTTTACAATTGTGCCATACATTTTTAACATGTCTAAGAAGTCATTAAAAGAAGCATTTTTGCACATCAGAAGCCATTCTTCTATAATAATCTGTTGGACTTGACTCCAACACCTTGAACAAGATGTTTGACCAGAGTACAATTCCAATTTCAATATACATACCAAATGTAATGTTTTGGGAATAGGTTACCATGATATTATTATCATTATATTGGCTATCCTACATTCATTCATCAACAGAACAGCTATGGAATGCAAGATTTTCACCACTGAAACTTTGAGGGCCAAAAGAAAAAGACAGCTGAATATTTCGAGTGAAAATCCAAAGATTCCTTATGGCTACAACAATGTGTCGAGTTGTAAGCCTTTCAGACAAATTATTTTAATGGTAATGCACCATTAAGCAGCAAATCAAAAGTGAAAAGGTCAGCTGTGTGGAACTATTTCACTGTGTCTACATTATCACAGCGATTTGTAATCATTGATCAACTATAAAAAGAGGGTATAACATCCACTTCTCTATTGCAGATTTGATAGCACTTGAAAAAAAACTGACACCTCACATTATGCGAACAGAAAAACAGAGGCAAACAGGAAAGTCCTTAGGGGCAAGCCAATGCTAAGCAGAGCAAGTTTTTTAAAAAATTACCAAAAAAAAAAAATAATTCAACAACCATGCCAACATGTAAAGTAATATTTCCTTGAATTCACTGAAATTCAATGACCAACTGTTGTCTGTTGTTGAGGATGTCGGACTATGCAACACATACTGTATTTCAGTATGCATCATTAGTAAATTTTAGCAAGTTTATGTGAACTGCTTTTATCTATTGTCAACTTTTATGTGGCTTTCGATTCAGCATTCTGAACTGTGGTTATAGCCATGGATTTTCATCAGTCCATCATTCAGAGCCATTTTATCACCTTCCGGTTTGATCAGGTCATGTATTCTCTCCTTTGCAAAAAAGTTCTCCAACTGTTTTTTTTTTTTTAAACATAATTTTAAAACTCCATTTGCATTGTATTAAAATTTTATGCTGAAAAAACCCACAGTAATGCTACAAAATTACTTGTTTGTTAAAGCCAAACAAAAAAAAAAAAAAACATTAACTTCCATTACTCATGAAAAATGTTTTTCCTTCTCTGGTACCATTGGAGAAATGAGGCTAGCAGTGGCAATATGCATAAGTGGTGTGAGGCACTACAGAAGTTTGCAGTACCTGGCTTCATCCCTCTTAAGCTCGCTCTCCATCTCTAGCTGCTGCTTGCGGAGCCGAGCCTCCTCTGCCTTCTTCTGTTGTTTCAGAAGAAATGCGGCCCGCTTTTTGGCCATTTCATCCTCAGCCTTCTGTTCATCCTGTAGCCCAAAAATATTCAAAAGAACACATGAAACATTTTCAGCATCATTTCATTTTATCTAGGGTGGAATGGAACACAAGCCTATACCTTGAAGAAGAAGCCCATGCCCGTTTTCTTTTCTCCATCTACTACATCTGTGGTGACGTCTAACGTGTTGGAACTTCCATCATCTGACTGGGCTGCCAAGTCTGATAAATCCACTTCTATTAGATTAGCCTTGCTCTTTGTGCTGTCCTCAGACAAGGCCTTTTCACCCTGAGGACAACTGTCAAAGGTTGCATCAGGGTCCCTTGCTGTACTAGACACATCTTCATTAAACGTCACTCCCAGGGCCATAGAACTTGGCTCCCGTGAGACACTACGCAAGTTGGCCTCATCATGAAGATGGAAGGCAGTGTTCTTCAGGGTCCCCTCATCCTGGGTGACTGTCTCATAGTCCGCTCTGGGGGTCCTGCCCCCTGGACTGGCTCTAGCAGTAGGACTGTCAACAGGAGTAGGGGTAGATACTTTCTGCCCTTTGCTGTGCTCCTTCGACAACTTCAGCTCAGACGGTTTGGAGCGGGAGCGGGCTGAGCTAAGCTTTGGGGGCTTCCGGACTACAGGGCTGCCACTTGGCTCCACAAAATGGATAGCAGCTCGGACCTTTGGTTCAGATAAAATTCCATGGTCACCATTAGGCGGTGGGGCAGCACCTGGTGGGGACTGGATGTTCTGTTTCATGAGGAGGTCCTGCTGGAGTGACAGCTGCATCATCTGCTGCTGAATGCTGCTGATAGCATCATTGAGCATTTCTATGGAGCGGTTACACTCATTGAGGTCTATTTCCTCATCTACATCTAAGGCACTAGGGGGCATGGCAGCTGCACTATCCCATTCAAGGGATGCCTTCTCTGGCTCTTCAGTGCCTTTCTCTCCATCCCTCATTGCATCAAGACAGGAGTCATCTTTTGAGGACTTCTCTTTTTCCCCATTAAGCTTCTGGTTATCTTTCAAGTGATCTGTTTTCAGGGGCTGAGGGAGCGTGTCACTCTTCCCTTTTTTAACAATGTGAAGAAAGGCAGCTTTCCCAAGTTTGAGCCTTTGCCTAGCACACAAGACCTCCATCTTCTTCTTTTGTGTTTCGATGGCGCGGCGTTTTTCTTCAAGCTGCATGTGCAGTTGCACAAGTTCTGAAGCCAGCATATTTACATTGTCCTTGCCCTGCTGTATAGGACTCTGGTCCCTCTTCATCCTCCAGGAGGTAAGGGGAATAGTGCAGCTCTCTGAGCCATCCGGCGTGGTCCTTTGCGAGCTGCTGGTGCTAGAGCGGATGTCTTGATTACTGCCAAACTTCTGCATTTTCCGTTCCGCAAAACTGGTCATTCGCACACTGCCACTTGCCACACTGCTCACCTGTGACTGAACACTGAGACCAGGGCTAGAGCACCTGCTTCCTTCATCCTTATCTTCATGCTCCTTTACGTTCATGTCCTCTCGCAGCTTTGCCGATTCCACATCCTCTTCATACAACTGCCTCTTTTGTGGATGCAGCTCTTTGGTTAGTTCTGCATCCTGCTCTTCAATTGTCTCCACAGTCTCTGTATCAGAGTCAGGCAGAATGCCCCAGGCCTGGACAGGCCTCTTGTCCTCAGGCACAGAAGAATGCAGGTAAAACCCTGAAGACTGTTCAGCAGGGGGCTCAACGCTGCTGGTGACCATGGGTCTGAAGGCTTGAGTCTGCCCAGGAGCTGGAGGCACAGAGTCATTGGATTTGGGCTCAGAAGTTATTTCAAGCTCAGAACTGGAGCCAGCATTGAAGGTTCGGTTAAGGCTGTGCGGAGGTCTTCGCCTAGCTGAGGAACTGGGTCCATCTCCTCCACCAACTCTCCGTCCTATTCCACGCTGTCTTGATTCCCCAGACTCTTCTTCCTTGTTCAGGCATATGGACTTTTCTTTTGCTGGTTTCAGGACAGCAGGCATCAATGGCTCCAGATAGAAACTGGCAGTTCGGGAATCTGCACTGGCTTCCTCTTGCCTTGCCCAGGTGCTTGTTTTAGCAGCAGGGGTGGCAGATTGGCACTCTAGTTCCCCACAGTTTGCTAAAGTACTGTCATTCTTTGATGACTCTGCCCTGATAACGGTTACCATCACATCCTCATCCATGTTGACATTTCCCAACAGCCCATGACCATTGACCCGCCGAATACCACCCTGGCTTGGATGGCTCTGATGCTTGGGTGTGACAGTGGAGGCTAGGCTGTCCTCACTGATGGAGCACGTCAGACTAGCACTGTCGCCTGAGGCCAAGTCTGCATCGCTATCCGTGGCACAGTGGAGAACGTAGCGATTCAGCTGGGACAATGGCCTAGTTCAAATTACAGTTGAAACAAGTCAAATGTGGATCAAATAATTAACAATGAACACTCAATTAATGTAAAGTAAAACCACAACAATACAGAATACACTTTCCTGTACCTCTGTCTTTTGTCTGACCAAGCCACAGACCCCCGACTTTCTTGTGTGAGTGAATTTGATCGATTTCGACAGGCTGTTAAGAAAGCACAAGACAATGTGATCAACCAGTGCAGCTCTTCTTGTACACAGACCATAGCTTATTTCCTGTTAGTTTGCCAGTCAAACATGGAAAAGCTAAAACAGTTTTACAAAAGCATGTATATATGGATAGCTTGTGTTTTTAGAGTCTTACCTGAAGCATCCTCTCCTTGCTGAGCTTTCTGCTGCCTCTGTCTCAGAGGCAGGAGTGGATGTGAAGGGCTAAAGCTGGAACTCCCCTTGTTACTGAAACAGAAAGCAGTGGGCACTGTTGGCAGGCTTCCATAACACAAAAATCAGGGCAAATGACATTCAAGTCTACTGGAGTGCCAAATTTAATCTTAACTGACACTATGCATTTTCCATGTGGCTGGAGAAATATAGACAAGCAGTGTTAGGAATGACTGCCCTAATTAATGCCATTAGTTAAATGTAAACCTCTCAACCTGTAATTCCACCAAAAACCTACAGTCTAGACCAAGAAATCAGGATCATTCAATCAATTTCATGCAAATGTTTTTCCAAGCTCCCGGCACTGCACTGAGGCCTGCCACAAAAAAAAGCAACACTATTCCCTATTAAGTCATACAGGGAAGTAAACTCCCTGCAGGCATTATGCTGTCGGACTGACCCAGTAAAACCTTCACGGGCTTCATCAAACCCAAAAAGATCACAAGTAATAAAGTATGTTTTTAAAAACTGAGAAAAAGCTACATGACCCCAAATACCAGTCATTAAATATTTCTCCAAGACCTCATTAACACACCTCACAATCATCACAATCCTATAATTCTGGTCACATTTTGACACAAAAGGTCTAAATACAACAGAACATTGTTTCAACATTTTACATAATGCTTTTTCAAAAAGCTTGCAGACCTGCTGACATAGGAAAAAAGGCAAAACTGTCTGCCAACCGCACAAAAAACATCAACTTTGATACACTATAAAAAATGTTCAGATGAAAGCTTTTGCATGAAGGAAAGGAGGGCTTTTAAGACTTACAAATGATCAGATTCCTCAGGGTGCAGGAAGTACCTGTTACACACTTCTGGACTGTTTGGGACAGGGTGAGAAGGATCAGCAACGCCAGGTGAAACCAGGAAGCTCCGCTTGGTAGCATTAGAGATGGGCACAGAGGGCCGGGAACTCTTGGACTGAGTCATTGCTCTTGCTGTGTGGGGGACATTGGTTAAATCATTAGATATATAAATAAAACAATGATTCTGAAAAACATTAAGATTAAGTGTGATGCACATTAGCCAAGCACCAACTAGGTCACAGCTTTATGGGTATAACTGGATATAATAAGATATCTGAAAAAGTTAAGGGTGTGTCCTTTAGGGGTTGCATAGACTAGATGACTAATACAACCACTAGTAGGCACTGTGGGCAGCTGTCAATTTGTTGAGGACAGTCCCTGAATTTGGTGACAAAAACACAATCAATCAATAAAGAAATAGTGAACACAGGAGAACTAAACATTTGAAAAGTATGAATAATAACAACAACGATAATAATAATAATAATACAAACAAACAAACAAACAAACAAACAACAACAACAACAACAACAACAACAACAACAACAACAACAACAACATCATCATCATCTCACCATCCTTGAATTCCTGGACATCTCTTGGTTGGACAAACTCAGGTTTCACAATCTCAAACCACCAAAAAAGTTCAGCAATGAATACCATCACATTGTGCTGAGTAAAGAATTTGGAGGAATAAAATATTAGAGGATGAGTGTTTCACATGGGCCTATGCAAAAACACATTTGACAAAGGAGGAAGGAGATATGCATTTCATTTCTTACCTTGAGCACAAGAGGTGCATACAGCATGTCTTCTAGTGTTAAATAGAAACCTCTATTGAGGTACTCGTTGGCAAACTCTTTCAATAGCTGTATATTATACAAGCTGTCTGCTATTGAGGTGACCTCCTTCAGGCAAATATCTACACGTGATAGGAAAGATCAGGTGAGCAAACAAGTTTTCTAATGTGCTTGGTTAGTGACATTTATGAAATATATACAAGGCAGCACTTGAAGCCAATATTTACTTAACAGTTAAACTACTTGCAACCAAAACTTCCAAACAGCTACAAAAGCTGCACAGATGGGGAAAATAAGCACTAAGGTGAAAACAATAACCAATGGTATGAACAGGCAGGAAATGTTACAGTAAACAAAAATGGACATGGCATCCATTTTCCATTTTTAGATCCTTGATTTTTCTTTTTTTTTACACCGATCATATACTAAGCACAAATACCAAAGCCTGTGGATAAATGGGCAGGACAAAAGGAACCAGGGAAGACAGCTCTGCAACACACAGCTGAATCAGATTTAAATAACACTGTAGAATGCCTACCATCAAGCTTCATCAACTCAGGGCAGTAGTAGTGGACCACAGTCAGCAGGGCAGCACCATCACACACGTCCCTCATCAGATCTTCCAAAAGGGGGAAATGGGGTAGCTGGCGGCCCGAGGCGTGCTCCCGCCGGTAGCGCACCTGAACACGTGAGAGGATACAATGGTCCAAGTGGCTTGGCTAATGAATTCAGCTAAAACAATCCAGATTTGACATTCTAGATGCACCTAGAAGTGTATATGCCTCTTTCAAATACACAATTTTTTCATAAGTGATTTTTATAATAATAATTTTATTATTATATTATTTATATTATTATTTTTAATAATTATAATAATAAAAAAAAGGAATTTAATGTTCATAGTATTAATATGACTACCTAAAGCATCTAGCTTATAAGAATCTGTTATTAGTAAATTATACATAAAAAAGTTCTACAAAATTCAAGCCAAGGCAATAAGACAATACAATACATGGACATATTTCTTGTATGTCTTTTTTTCCCCTTTCTTTTTTTTTCCTTTTCTTTTCTTTTCTTTTTTTAAAGACAAAGTTTATTGAATAACACCCAGAGCAACTGACAAGACAACAGCATTGAAAACTTACAAAAGATACACAATATTTTCTACATGAAAAATTAATCAAGGCTGTCCATTCCATTGAGAGATGCTTTAATTCGTCAATTAGCATTTCAGCAATTTTAGAAAGCAATCAATGGCAATGTAGTCAGGCCAGATCAGGAACAGTCATCCGTGAGCTTACTAAAACAGCTTTCTAAAACACACACAAGCTAAGTCTAGCTAGATACATCACAGAGCAAGAGCTACAATACAGAGGATGAAATGAGTTTGGAATTAGTAGAGAATGGAGATGGAGGATGGAGGAGCATCATACCACATGTGGGTACTTCACAAGCTCCAGCATGCAATTGGCCAGCACAAGCATGAGATCAGGCTGGAGGGACAGATGTAGCAAAGTGAGAGGAGTGAGTGCATTATGAAAAACAGACAGGTTGTAAAGAAATGGAGACAGAAGAGAAGGCTACCGTGTACATTTCAGCACAGAAATAAAGAAAAGGGTTAAAGCTGGGGCGCCACAATGAGGGTTCAAACAAACAGTTTCTCATACATCCCCGTCTCTCTCTCTCACACACACACACACACACACACACACACACACAGGAATGTGTTAGCTCATACTGCGTGGGCTTAGGGGAGTGAAAGGGAGATTGTTCAGAGATTATTGGACAACGTGAGCCATTGGGCATTAGAAGTTCCCACTGTAATTCACTGCAAAGCCAAAAGAAGCGTGGCCTGGATGGTGAGGTATGTGCGCACACATCAACACATACTAATGCGTGCAGCGGTGGAGACGATTACACTGGCAGCCAACTTACAGGTACTAGCTTCCAATACCACTTTGAGGGAGACTATCCAAGTAGCAAGGGAGGAGGAGGTTAAAGGGAGAGAGACAGGAGGGGGAGCAGACAGGAATGTACGGTCAGAGAAGAAACAGAACTGACACCGCTAGCAGGCTCCAAAGAGAAAGAGACAGAGGGAAAGGGACTGGTGCTACTGGAGAACTTTCATATGCAATCTATTCTCTGTGATACAGTGAAGAGATTTTAGGCTGTACGCCAACATAGTCCAATGAGACAAAAGGCTATCTGATATTGCTCTGATATTAACATATTCCAGCACTGTACCTCCTTTAAAGTTACCAAAAAGAAAAACTGTCATGAAAATTTAAATTAAAAGCTTAAAATAATGATACCTTCTGGTGGCTAGGTGAATCCAGCAGATGCTGCTTTACTTTGTGTTCCTTTTCTGTGATCTCTCTCATTTTCAGGTTCACCTGGAGACCACAGAGATTTTATCAGAAGGCCATGCATGGATTACCTTTTCCAGGCTCTACACAATCTGTTTGTATTGGCAGCTTTCTCTGGCCTTGGCTCAAAAAGATCCAGTAGGGGGAAAGAGACATATCCTTTTATTTTTATACACATATGAAGTTTAGAAATAACCCCAGACTGAAGTACTTTGAATGGAATTAGTTTTACATGGGGAGGTAGAGTGATGTAATTAACATTTTATTTCAGTCCATGTAAATACCTTTTACAGACATGTTCTAGCATACGATTCTAGCTTTTACCTACTATTTAACAAAGCATATAAATAACTCTACCCCTTTTCAATAAATGGTCAAAATAACCATTACTGTGTTCAGTTCAGCCTCTGTATTGCCCCCTCTGCTTCAACTCTACTCCAGGACAGTATGGAGCAGATCAATACAGGAGTACGAATCTATATCACAATCAGTTATATGCAAACCAGTTAACCAATGTTAACAGTGCTCTGATGACAACACTTGCTTCATGCTGCACTGAAGAAAAATTATCCTGAAATATAATAAGCACATGGCAAAAACCTACTTGTAAGTTAACCAAATTGATGTCACTTCACTATCTACTGTTAGTTAAGGTTAGCTGTGTGAGAAAATGCAACAGTGCATCACATAATATTTTTTTTTAATTGCCTGTTTCTACAAGACATCACCACCACTATAATAATGCAAATTTCTGCTAGCCTGTCTGTGCAGTTTTGTAATGTTATATAAGCACCAAGCTAACAATGGTGAATGTTTGCTGTACTGGGTTTAATATATATATTATATTAAACCATTATAGACAAACAATTCCAATTAAATTATGTTTAGACATAATCTGCTTGCATACAGACAGAAGTACTGTGCAGTGAACTTTTCAGGTGTCAAGAATGCATGAAACAATTACATATCACCATCCTTGTAATTGACAAAGGTTTCATATCCTGTGTGAAATGGTCATAAACATTACAGACATTCTGTACTAAAAGGTTAAATTATATTACCCCACCTTCTCATGTAAAACTACTTTAATCCGTTCCATATAGTTACTCAACACAAGTAAGCTAGTGCACGTTTGTTTAATATTAGAAATGAACATTTAATCTCTGGTTTATCTGAACAAATTTCCCTGTGGAAAAATTATACTTAAAACAGTATTACTCTCTCCAGGTTTGTCTATCCAATTTCAATCTTTATCTGTGCACATCCAAAACACATTTACAAAGCATAGCAATAACTACTCAATTCTCAACACACTGGAATACTACATATGTACTAATAAATCCCAATCACTGCTTTGCAAAACTTAAAAGTAATTTGCAAAGACAAATAGCTTTACACTGAAACCTTCTTGTGTGTTGACAAATACTCAGGCACTCACCTTGTTAATCCAGAAGATCATGGCATCCTCCAGATCAAAGGGGAGCTCCTTTGAGGCACTGAATGTGGAGAAGCGTTTGACACAAGTCACCACCTTCTCAATGCTGATCATCTCCACTGTGTAGGCCATCATCAGGGCATCAATCATGGGCATGTGGGAGCTCTATAAGACAAGTTCAGAAAAACTGGATTTATTAGATTTCACACTAATGTGGAGCATCTCCTCTCACACACTCAGATCATATTCCATAAAAAACAAAAACAAACAAGGAGCTCTCAGGCAAGCCATGACACTACTCTGTTGAATACATATGACCACAGAGGCACAAAATATTCATAGACAAGAGCTCACAATTGAATTCTAAAGTAATTCAGGTTATATGGATGGTATGCTCTGATAGTTAAATACAAGACAGATCCAACAAGAGCAGCCTTGAAAAAAAAAAAAAAAAACCTCAATGCTGTTCTTGTAAGTTGAGCATAGTAACTGGGCCACAAACAACCCAAATTAACACCAAACATTCTGTTCTTGGTGGATGTAATCCTATTTAGCCCAATTAAGGTCAGGCTCTCATTAACAAATGACAAACAAAATACCAACTAATGGCTATGACACTCAAAAAGTGAACGTGAGCTCAGATTTTAGAAGCAATAACTTTATCCCAGAATGTTATCCTTAAAATGAGAGAAGCACTAAAATTTCAGTCATTAGAAATTCTTGCTATAATAGTTAAAAATGGCACTTTCAGTTTTTGCCCAAAAGAGAAAATAGGGAGAAAAGATTTTGAGGGAAAAAGGGCCAAAATCTAAGCTATTACAAATAAAATAAGAAAAAATAAAGTAAGAAGCAATAAAAACACTATCAAAAGGAGGTCAATGCCCAATTACTTCTCCACCACAGGTTTGAGACCACTGGTAAACTGCTCAATATGCAGAATACAGCAGCGCAACAGAAGCTAAAAAGAAGGTCCTGTAGCAGCTTCTTTAGCCATAAATAAATATATAAATGTTCTGTGTGTTCTATGTACCACATTATTTGTAAGTCGCTTTGGATAAAAGCATCTGCTAAATGTAATGTAATAATGTAATAAATAATAATAAAAAAACACCCACAATAAATAAACCAATCAAACACAAGAGGCAAAGTACAACAATTAACTACAATAAATAAATAAATAAATAAATAAATCAACCATTATCTGTTGTTGAGGGAGCTAGTTTTTGCTGCAGATACTGTAGTGCACTAAAATCATTTTACTATGTTTATTTTCTACACATTTTTATTCATTAATGACAAAATCAGAACACTAATACATGAACAGTCTATAGCTTTTGTTCTACAACCCCCCAAACATAAACACACGAGACCAGTCCTTTAACCTTTCTTTCTCTGAGGGTGTGTGTAGCTGATCACTGCCTCACTCCCAGAGCTAGACTGTCTGCAGGCATCAGCTCCACCACAAAGCCCCTCCTGTTACCATGGAAACCCCTTGCCCAGTCAT
Organism: Pygocentrus nattereri; assembly: GCF_015220715.1. Taxonomy (NCBI): domain Eukaryota; kingdom Metazoa; phylum Chordata; class Actinopteri; order Characiformes; family Serrasalmidae; genus Pygocentrus; species Pygocentrus nattereri. Next base: position 15,507,375 of record NC_051230.1, read on the forward strand.
GCACTGGCTTCTTCTTCTCTCTAGGTTGCACAAACAGCGCACTCCAGTTGGATTGGGCCTCTACTCCAGACAACTGTATGGGCCTGCTTAATGCTGCATTTCTGGGAGATTAGCGCTTGATCCTGACAATGAGCAAGACATCTTGACAAATCAGCTGACAGAGGAGCATGGCTATGGAGATGGCTGGTTGCCAGGGTAACAACAGTAAAATCACAGCAGGTTTGACTACCCAGGGAGCCCTCAGGGCCCTTACCAAGCTAGGAGACTATATAAGGTAAAACTGTGAACATGACAAGTGAGAGTCAAAAATTAGTGTGGCACTAATATGGGAATTGTAGACTAATGCCAATATTCAGTATTTTTCGCATACATATTTGCAAATGTTGATAGACAAACAACTACAAAAACTAGAGATATGGATTACATTTATCTAGATTAGCATTGCAGAGAAATTATTATTCCAATATTATTGTGCATTGCTATAGACACTGCCTCATCAATATCGTTCTGAAACAATCCCAAAAATGTTATCAAAGTAATGAACAAACCAGCAGTGAGGATGAGAACAAAATAGGAAGCAGAATCAAATGGAATTAATGAGCAGTTACATAATTGCATTAGGCTTTTATACAACTTCAACAGGCTAGCTGAAAGTCAATAGCTGATCAATAGGTCTTAAATTGACTGGCAAATACCCCCAAAACACTGTATAACATCTGGTTAGTTCATAATGCTCAAAGGAGGCAAAATGCTGGTCGCAACCTGGTGATATTTAAGCATGTCTTTAGACCAAAGTGATCTATGGCTAGAGTAATGTAGTCACCCCATGTCTCAGGAGGAACAGGAGGATATATATATATATATATATATATATATATATATATATATATATATATATATATATATATATATATATATATATATATATATATATATATACATACATACATACATACATACATACATACATACACACACACACACACACACACACACTGCTTGCAAAGATTCTCTAGAATGGCACATTAAACTACTCTGGATAGCTTTGCTTACATCTTAATCTAGCTTTGCAGAATTTTTGGAGAAAAAGAAAGAAAAAAAACAAAAAAAAAAAACAAAAACAAACAAAAAAAAACAACAACAAAAAAAAAAACAGTGGAACCCCTGTCACAAAGGATTCTGTGAATTTCTTTAAAAGTATTCTCCATGTCCCATCTCCACCCTGATATACTGTCTGGCTTCAAAACATTCTTATAGCAGTGCTATTTTTACTAGGGTCATGCTTGGAGCAGGCTTCCTCACATGAAACATCTTTCCCCACCATATCATTAACTTTGGCTTACTGATGTGGTTCCATCAATGCGGTTAAAAATCAAAAGAGAATTTCATACATCACCTTTATAAATGTAGACTACAGTAACAGCAGCTAAATTAACACAGTAAGCTTAAACCATTTAACTATTTTAACAAGAATATATCTATGTGCTACAAGTGTGATTTTACCAAACTAAAACCACATATAAAATAAAGCATTAGCTGGCTATGCAATTTTATTTAACACGGCCTTGGAGTGAGCAACATTGCAGCGGAGAAGAGTGGGTTTTGTTTCACATCAAAGAAGCACTTCTGTACAGCTGTACAGTAGTTTTTGCCCTCATCTGTGTTGTTCAACAACAATTTGCAAGATTATGAGTACAGGATCACAGTACTGGACTGATACCCAATACCAGTAACAATACTGATGCATTGCTACTGGAGAGAAGTCACTGAAGAAAGCTGCTGTGAATCATGACTAATGCCGGCCTTATACTAAACAAGTGCAAGTCAGAAAATGCATGCATGAGTGCTTGAAATCTTTGTGTTTAAAAAAAGGCAAATGTGCTCCATTTTAAACAAATAATCATACTAACCTAAGAATGTAAACTGTCTGTTTTCATCTTAAATTCGCTGAGCCTGTAACAGTGACTTAAGGAAATGTGTAGAAGTCTTTAAGAATGGCATTACTGAAGATGCCCCCCCCCCCCCCCCCCTTTGTTTCTTTTTTAGCTCTTTTACACTTATAGCTCACAACACCCAATCAACAATGCTGAATCGCTTTCATTTTTATGTTAAGTTAAAAAGTAACTGCACATTTTACAGGTTCATTAAAAATACTGAGTGATGTGCCAGATTATTCAGCTCTACAATGAACCAGGCTGAGCCCCAGATCTTCGAATGCCCAGCATTTCTTCTCATTTGTACCACTTATTAATTTCCCCATTTGTACCACTTATAAATTTCCTCCAGGTGCAGGAAATAATCTCCAAAAATCTAGTTGCAGTCTTGCAAATAGTGACCCTGCAAGATCCCCAGTCTTTGCAAAAATCATAGTCTGTGACTAAAACCTGTGACCTTCTGAGTCTGTAAGTTAATAGCAGCTTCACAGGCAATATTTGCTCACTTGTGCAGACTTTTTTTTCTGTGTCTGGAAAGCTGCTCTTGCTTGCCTGCAACCATGCCACTATTAGCAGTAGCGTACCAGCCTAATGGGTCTGTGTGTTCTCTTAAAGCAACCCAATGAAAGCTCAGCGAGTTATGCTGTAGGCAAACTGACCTTGACTGTATGTGATAATTGTGCTTGTGCAACTTGTATCCCTGGTGTCCATACAAAGCAAATATCATTCAGTCACACACACACACACACCTTGGAACAATTAGGTTGTCAAACAGGTTGATATGCATTACACTCCACAAAGCCTTGCATAGGGTGTGGGCTAAATGAGAAACATTTGCATGTAAAGGGATAAAACCACAAGTGGGTGGACAGTGCTGAATCACCAACACTTTCAATTTCCTTTCACTAAAGCAGAAGATTGCTGCAGGCTGAAAAACAGATGGAAATCAATGCCATTCCCTTGTTCTCTAGTTTTAGTAGAAGCTCCTGCTTTGAGGTTTTGCACAAAGGTGGTGGATACGCACTACTGGGCTAAAGAGATTCAGGAGATACACACACAAGTTTTCTTTTGTCTGCCTTGTCAGTTTGCAGATAAGGCATCTAGAACAGGAAGAGTTCCTCAGATTGCAGCATATATCCTGACAGTGTAACTCCACATTTCCTGCCAAGTCTTCTAACTAAAGTATGTTACATCTCACTCATGAGTTTCAGTGGTTTTGCAGTACAACAAATGCTGAAAAAAATCCATTCAAAAGCATTCGACCCAGCATTTCAGCTGCACTCAACTCTCTTCATGCTCACCATTTTAATGGGCTGACAAGTGAGGTCCGCCTCTGTGACAGGCGTGTCATCACCCTCCATAACGTAGATGCCTTTCCGGGACAGGGCCTGAATGACCGACTGATGGGACTGAAGAGAGGCCACCTGGTCTCCTTTGAGGATGAGGCAACATACACGACAATAGAGCTCACAGGACAGCAAGAGTCGGATCACGGGGGGTTTTATATGCTCCTGGTCATACTGGTCGGTGTAGAAAGGGTCCCGCAGGTCCTCAGGGATATGATCTAAAAGGAGGAAACGGAAAAAATTAGAAACAGAAGCAGTTGAAAAGGTTATCAGATGTCAAGGAAGCATAAAGCAGTTAAGATACTGATTATTGTCCCACTGAAACAGTATCCAATTTTCCAAGTAGAGCAGCATTTAGGCTCCAAGGTAAATTAAGTCAGAGATCACAGGGTGCAACTGGGGAGCCATAAATAACAGGTAGTTCCATGTGAGGACAGATTGAGAGCCAATGCATATAGCACTATGTGAATGATTAAATCACTGAGACTGAGCCATGCCTTGTTTTCCTGACTGGCTGGGGGATTGCTGATCTGTAAGGGTTACCAAACCAAGTGAGGGTATGAAAACAAAGTCGTGCTGCCATGCTTCATGTTTTAGAGATCCCACGTTGTTACCGATGAGCTGTGGCAAGTGGGGTCTGGCTGCAAACATACCATTCAAATATGTAACTGAAATTAAGCCAAAACTGCCCTTCACTTTGCATGGCATGGCACCATCTTCCTCCTCCCAGAAGCACAAATAACAACCAGATCCAAGGGTACCATTCTGCTGCATTTCTGATGGTACCAATTAGCCCTCATGCATGCATGTACAAACACCTGACCCCTCTGGTGTACCATGTAAAAAAAAATGCTTTGCTTCCTGCCTGCTTGTCTGACATGTACATGGGACATAGTAAAGAGCTGGTATACAAGAACCTAAACAAGGCATGAATGACAAATCGCATAGCTACTATTTTTTTTTCTTTTTTTGCAGTGACAATACAAAATAAAGTATTTTAGCAAAAGGTCATTAAAAATCGACTGCACTCAATTTTCCCCATGTAACTTGTCTAAGGTCAGTGGTCAGTCTTGTCAATGTGAACAACAAAATCCCACAGCTTCATGAGCAGCGTTTCAGCCATTGTCCACTTGTCAGACAGCCAAGAAATACAGTGCATGAAACAGCTTTAAGATCAGCCCCTCTCAAACATTAAAAAAAAATTATAAAAGACTCCTGCTGCATCAGCAAGCTCTCAACCATCCCCCAGCAGCCAAACAGTTCAGTATACTTGGCCCGGATTTTAAAAACCCTTAAAAGGAAGAATAGACTAGCATAGGAGGATAGCAAATTCATCATCTGCATGGACGCCAATTACCATTTTACATGCTCAAAAAGATTAGGGTCATGTATGCATAACAGCACAACCTGGCCATCATGGGGAATCAATGTTAGTCTAAGGCTATAAATTGCAGGCATGGCTTGCAGCATTAAAGATAAAAAATAGCACTCTTTTTGTTTGGAAGAAGAGGACTTTTGAGAAAAAAAAATAAAGAGAAACGCAACTTTTGGGAAAGCAACAAGATACTGTATTTTAACTACAGTTTCGGAAATTCAAAAAACTTACACTGCATCACGGATAAGCCCCTCAGGTCTCTTCAGAGGGTCTTTAATTTGCCACCTTTAGCTGAAATATTGTTAACAATTGTTATCTTGGTGATGCTATCAGCGCAAAGGGGAGAAAGGTTTTAGCTAGACACATCCCTACTTCAATTACTAATTTTTTCCCTCTTATAAGTTCTAGAGTTTGCGAATTTCATTTGCCATGACTAAACCAATCTGTTTAACATACAATGTCTGCAGCATGAAGACATCTTCACACAAAATATCAAATATTGTGTTGAATCTTGACCTCAAAACCATAAACTGTGCCCTGAAACCTGAAAACATAGTTATTGCCACACACCATAATAACAAATACAGCCGACACAACCATCACTAACTTCAACACAAATTAATTATTGATAAACAGAGAAACCACGTCTTGAGTGGAATTAGGTCAGCTGTCTCAGAGACTAAAGGTTTCCTAGCCAGTGATAACAGAGAGCTCCCCTTCACTGTACAGCATGGGACTAGCTGTAATCATAACATGCTTGAGTACACTAGCCACAGGATCCACTTTCCATGGTGAAGACTTGAACACAGTGCTGCAGTGGGACTCATATGCACAAGCTTAATACAAACCTATTGTTTAATGTGTCCACAGACCATGAAACACTACTGACTTTAGAAAAGGTTTACCCTACTCAAACTTCCATCTGTGTTGAAAATAGCAAGAAATCAATGTCTAATGCCTGCAGTGACATTTGCCCAAGCTCTGCTCTGCCTGTGTATAACAGACCTGTGTTGTCCAGTGCCAGGAAAAGAACTAAAAATATACTCTGTGCAACAGTGCTGCTGGTTAATGCTGTAGTCCAGAGTTAGTGCAGAGAGAGTCACACTGCCGTGTTAAATTTACAAGAGGGCAACAGAAGGGTCAACAGACTTCAAGAGTTTGGATCTACAAATTGTAGTAAACAACAATCTGATTTTCCATACAGACAACATCAGATTAGCAACAACCATTTCAAAAAGAACTGCAAACTTCTGACTATGTTATTTATTTAGTAGCATAAATAAGACTGCATCCAAGTTTTTAAAGAGTTGTTAGATTGACTCACTCACCGTGAGGCTAATATGAGGAATTAGGAATAACAAGGTTTATTAAGTCAGGGATCCTTAATCTACTATGGACAAAATTGCCCCTCCTCCTCCTCTGCTTGTATATACAATCTTGGATACTTGCAAAAGTCAAACACCATAATTACTGATAGAGGAAATGGCCTCTCAGCCTCATTTCACTGCACTACATCAGCCTGATGGAAATTTCTTAAAGCCATAACTATTCCAAGGCTAAAAACAAACAAACAAAAAACAAAAAACAACACAAAATGCACTGTGGTCAGGTACTAATTCTATGCAACCACGATCACTATAATGGAGTGAAATTAACTGAATAGGTGCCATAAACTGAACATCTTTCGCACATAGACTTATGTTCCCTCTGTACTTGTTAGAGAAGTACAAATGCATTCAACAGGCCTGAAATGCAGCTAGTGAGCTACTGGGAGACTGTACTTCCACATCACTTGCTAAATTTTCATCATGAGCTTTGCAAATGTAACTAATGCTGTTGATCCTAACTGCCAAGTTCTGAATCAGTGGACAGAAGCTACTGTTACGCTCACATCCTGAACTTTGCCTGCATTGACCCAGTTAACCCACTGATGGCTTAGGACCGGTTTGGAAATAATAACTGTAAAAACCATGTGACCAAAAGGAATGTCTACAACAATTTAGTATAAAGAAAGGGCTTTCCATCTGTTATGGTGACCAAATATGGTAGACTGGATGTATTCTGAGATAGCTATGTTATTATGCAATGAAGATATGATGACAGAGAAAATAAGCAGTCATAGAAACTTGGTTAACTCAGCAACAAGTAAAGACGACGCTGATCTCATGCATTTTACATGGATTCTAAAACACAATCTACTTCTGCGGCTGACTAGTTAGCATACTCAAGTCTTGGCTGCCAGTCGTGTCATTTCTTAACCACTCAGCTTGGATATGAATCAAGGCCGTATGCTAACTGAGATGACAGAAAATAGCTTACCGATTCCGTAAGCTTTAGCAAATAGCCAACGTAAGTTGGCCGCGATTTTTGCCCTCGCTGAATCGTACATTTCCAGCGGTGTAACCTCCAACGCCTCGCATGTCGTGTCCATCTTTCTCCGGGTGCTGTCCCCTCCAGCACCCAAGTCCACGTCCATCCTGAGGCCACTGCCTACAACAAACGATTGTCCAAAACGTTAGCACACTGCCCTTTTTTACTGTCTCAGAAGAACTTGACTTCCATCTCCATTCTTTATATAGAATAACGGATCCACGTAGGTAAAGCAGCGTTTCTGTATGGGATAATAACGTTACTGGTGTCGGTTAGCTAACGCTACCACAGCGATATGCAAATAGACTATTCAGCTAGATTAGCCAGCTAGCTAGCTAGCTAACCCAGCTATCCTATCTATCAAGCTAGTTGAACAAACCAAATGATACAAATTTCACAAAGGTATACCGACTTACGGATAAACAGTATTTTAAAAGATGAAATTCCAGTGAAGTGGACTAGTAACTAGCTAGCTAACTAGCTAATTTGCGATGAACGTTAGCTTAACGCTAGTTAAGCTAATCATGTCGCCCAGGCTAACTGGCCAGCCAGGTGTCTAGTCAGCTAATAGCCTGAAACTAGAACTCAAGACTCTGAATGAAATCACTTTGTTAGCCGAACAGCTAGTTAGCATGGCTGCATAAAAACCAAGTTAACGTTATTTAGCCTTAAATTGATAATACTAGCTTGCATGTTGCCCCATTTTCGCAGAAATTTTAACCTTATATGCAAGACTATGCGCACCGACAATAAACGACCACTGGACGTTGCCAGGTGAATAAAGAGTGTTAGCGTTAACCAACTACCTAAAGTAACCTAACTAACCGTGTTAGTTAGTTAAGGTAGACAGGGGAAATACTGCTAGTCCGTAGTATTAATAACGTTAACCTGCTCGTTAAACCCAGCAAACTGCTAGCGTTTTGCAGGCTAGTTTATCTTACAGTGAGCACGCTAAAGCTAAACGGACAATAACAGCAGTAAGAGTGTGCCGAAAAGAGCTCGGTTATCTTCGCTAGCACAGCACTGTATCTGCGTACCGTAGACTTGATGCTATATCAGCAATCCAACTTTAGAAATCCGTCGGTTAAGAGTGATACCATCGGAGAAAGCAAGCCAGGGGAACTCATAGAGACCCGCTGGTCCGAATCGACAGCGGCGGAGATGTAGCGGGTGACCGTCTCCTCCCAGCAGCGCTATAGCAGCAGCAGAAACACACGGAGTGAACAAGCCTAACAACCGCGCCTCCAGAGGCTGACATTCAAAATGTAACCGACCACCAGGATTCAAATTAAAGCGGATTTTTTGGCACCTTAACAGTGGGTGATGCGTTTTGGCACAATGAATCTTTTAAAGACTAGTGTGCATAAAAAGGGAATCTTTGTGATTTCTACAGTGAAATTTGGTAAGGCAATAAATTTAGATTCAAAAGTATTTGCTGTAGTCCTAAATGAACTTACTAATCTAAGTATTTGCCTATTCATTGACCTTTTGTAGTAACATTCCTAAATAAATGAAGGATATTTCAAGAAATTATGAATTATTAGCATTACTAATACTAATTTTGAGGCTATCAATGTCCTTGAATAATACCCGTGCATGTACAACAAATACAACCCTGTTTTTAAAAAGTTGAGATACTCGAAAAGTTCATTAAAACTAAATGCAATCATGTGCAAATTATTTAAACCCTATACATAATTGAAAATGGTACAAAGAAAACATTTCAAATGTTGAAACTGAGAAATTCTGTTGCTCTTCAAAAATATTTGTCCATTTTGAATTTGATGCCAGCAACATGCTTCAAAAAAGTTGGGACAGCAAAAGACTGGTGAAAACCTTGTGGAACATCTCACAAATTTGTAACAGGTTAGTAAAATGACTGGGTATGAAAATAGCATCTCAGAGTCATTCTGAAGTAAAGATGGGGAGGGGTTCACTACTCTAACTCTGGGATTTTGTCATAGCAAAGAACTTTGGTATTTCATCATCTACAGTACATAATACCATTAACAGATTCTGAGAATCCAGCAAAATCTCTGTATCAAAGGGACAATGCCAAAAAAACAATTCTGGACAGGCGTGATCTTCAGGTCCTCAGACAGCACTACACTGCTCCTTGTAACCACTAGTGGTTGGAAAATGCACTTTGTCATATTGTTCATAACTTTTATATTTCATAAGCTACATTCAAAATGTGGTGTCATATGAGAGCTGTAACTGTCTTCTTTCCAGTCAAGTAGATGTGTGATGTAATTGTAAGCCTTTATAATAGGAGAAATTTTTTTGTCTATTGAAAGTTGACACATTTTTACACAAATCTGGGCTATAGACTATAAACAGATGGCGTCTCTTCAGTGATATACTCTGTAAAAATTATTTTTATACAAAAATACACAGTGTTGAACATTTTTGGCTTTCAGTGGTAAATTGTAAGCATATAGCAATATGTGCATGATCATAAACACATTTTCTGTTAATTTGAAGGGAGCTTTTACAAAAAAAATAAATAAATAAAATAAAAAATTACATTTATTTCATGTAGTTACTGAATAATTTGTTTTATGATTTGGTCATGTAAATTCAGATGGAAAACCCAAATATACCCTGGAGAATAAGAGGTTGAAACCTCTTATTGATTCTGTAGTGGAAATCACTGCATGGGCTCAGGAACTTCTGAAAACCATTGTCAGTGAACACGGTTCGTAGCTGCATCCATAAATACAAGTTAAAACTCTACCACACAAAGAAGAAACCATATATAAACAGGATCCAGAAACATTGAGCCTCATTCATCAATATCTTGTTTCTTCTTAAATTTGTTCTTGAGAAAGGTCCTAAGACAAATTCATTATGTGTTCTTACCTTTGTGCTGTTCATATCTTTGTGCTGTTCATACCTTTGTGCTCTTAAATGTGTGTAGATTCTGTTCTTACCTAAAAACAAATCTCAAATAAGAAAACATTGGTGAATGTCAAAATCTTTGTGAAAACTACATACGTGGGTTTTAAGAAGAAATTTCTTCATAAGAATGGTTGGTGAATGAGAACCATTGCTGCCTACTCTGGGCCTGAGCTGAGGAGAAGTGGAAAAGTGTGCTGTGATATGATTAAGCAAAATTAAAAATTCTGTGTAATGGTGTGAAGGCACCATTAATGCTGAATTATATACACAGGTTATTGTGCAACATATGCTGCCATCCAGACAACGTCTTTTTCAGGGAAGTTCTTTCTTCTTTCAGCAAGACAGTGTCAAACCACATTCTGCACATATTACAACAGCATGGCTTCATAGTCCGGGTGCTAAACTAGCCTGACTGCAGTCACCACTGAAAACATTTGTCACATTATGAAGCAAAAATTATGACGGGAGACCCCTGAACTTTTGAGCAGCAGAAATTTCCTATTTTGATATGTTGTCTTTGTACAATTTTCAAATGAATATAAGGTTTAAACAATCTGCACATTATTGCATCCTGTTTTTATTTACATTTTGCTCTGCGTCCCAATTTATTTGGAAACTTTTTTTTGGTACAGTAAAGTTACTGGTTTAAGAAAACAGTTGGTATCAACATTTTCTATTTAAGAATTAATACTTGTGAGGAAATTACAGAAACAAAGATATAAATACTTCAGTATTGATTAGCCAATCCCTGCCCAGCAGTGAATCACAAAGGTTGTGAAAATGACACAGATATGACATTCCCTTCAGTTTACAATATGACTTGGATATTGAAAAAAATTGGCCAAATTCTTTTTTTCTTTTTTTTTAGGATAGGCTACCTAAATAATCAAAGGCGTTTGAATTTAATATCCTGCGCACTGTTAGAAATAAATGTACTATGCAGGTGCATGATTCATTCGTCAAGGTACAAACAATGTAAGTGTACCCTCAAAGGTACAGCAGTGGTTTAAGCTCCAATGGTGTACCTTACATGAGTTTTTCCTAGTGGAAAAGTAGATATTTTATAACTTTTCATAACCAAATGTTTTAAATCACAACAATAAGATAAAAAGCCTGGAGAAGAGACGGGGGGTGTGAAGTCAGTACAGTTTAAAAAACATCATTTCAATGGATTATGGTACAGATATGTTCCCTGACTTAAGGTACTGGGATGTACCCCTGAGGGTACCACCATAGTGACAAGAGGGGTACTGCCCCAGTGACAGTGTCGTGCCTCTTTTTCTGAGAGTGTAGTCCATTTGTTGGACTGATTAAAGGGTAATTGTGCAATCTTTCACTTCAAACTTTTCATAACTCAGTTGTTGAGAAACTTACCAACTTTCTTTACAGTGGTGTTGGAAGTAGAAGTCAAGATGTCTACAACACAAATATACCTATTTTATTTATTGGCCGAAACAAACAGTGAAAATACATATATCTGTGATTTACTCTGTAATGCTGAGAATGTCAAGAAATATTTGGGGCTTGAATGGACATTTCTGCCATTGATGAAAAAATGTTGTAGGGCAAACTATCTCAAAATGATCAGAAAACGATGACTCAGAAATCAGACAGCACATTCAAAAAGGTTTCCCAGTTTGCAAAATTTGTCTTGCTCACTTGTGGGCCTCATCTTTGGTTTGTTCTGGCCCAGTATACAGGTGGGTCCCCAGCCCAGATCTGGCCCACACATTCTAAAGTGAGTAGAACTAAATGATATAGCCTAAATCTGGACCCAGCAGCATTGCTGGTTCACAGTATTTACAGAATTGTCCCACAAATGCAGACAAGAGGCAAAACGGTATGAAGCTGTCCAGGATCTGGCCATATTCTGGCTTGCATGCCTAACATCCACCCCGGTAGCCAGCCAACACTCACATAGGAAAGCCAGAATCTGCCCAATACTGTCTGCTATCTGGGTTCATCTTCAGTGAAACAGACATTAAAGCTTTTGTACGTCTGGTTCCTATCACTACTGAGAACAGTGTAGATCCTCAGTAAATTTCTCTAAAGCTGAGCGTTTCAAATCAAATCATTCTAAGCGGCTTTGTTTACATCTTGATCGCTTAATTATGTAAACATTTTTAAAAATTGCTGGAATTCTCCTTTTAACTATTTAAGTTGATTTCCTTCCAGAAGATTCCAGACGAAAGGATAAAACGGCACTACAAGCAAAGTCAGATTCTTGTACACCAGAATGTTTATTACACAAGTGGCACTGACAGAAGCATATAGTCATGTGTTCTGGAAGAAAATTTACTCTTGGAAAAATTTGACAGATATTTTTACTGCTTTCGTTCAGTCACGCAAACGCTGTTTGGAAGATGCATCTGTGAATGTATTGAAGCTACAGTCGTAACACAAGATGGCGCTGTGTGAACGTATTATGTGGCTGCTTGACAGCTTGTTTCTTCATCTGTATTTCAAGAAAGGCGCTGAGGAGAGCTAACTCAGCCTTGTCTGTGAACACACTGAGGTAGATTCCTGGACAGACCTGCCGTGTTCCAACAGCATACTGAACTATGAACTAGGCATATATTGTACTGTGTAGTTATCTTATTTCTGGAAGGTTTTGGCAGGTTATACGCAAAAACTGGAAACATTACACCACTTCAAATCAAGCTACAACGCTGTAGCTTACACTCTTCAAAATAAGGGTGCCGAGGAGGAGTTTTTAAGCGATGCCATAGAAGAACCACTTTTGTTCCCCAAATAATCTTTTTCAGGTTTTTAAATGAGATTGGTGTGAAGAATCTTTTTTTTCTTGAATTTTGCCGCGGACGCCTGCACTCACATATATCCGACCGACGGCCTTGTATTGCACTTAAGAAAGTATCGTGAATTTGAAACACTTCTTATGACTTCGACATGAATCGGCTAGCACAGGCTGAATAGGTGGATATATGTAAATTACTTTAATTTTATGGCAGATTCATTTCCATACACAGGATTTATGAACTGGTACGTTTTAAAATAAGTGAGAATCCATATATTCCATGCTGGTATTCATAAATACCAGTGAAATACTCATGGCAGAATCTATTACAGTAACGGTACGATATTGTCATATTGCCCATATTTCTCATCTTCTCATCACAGGTGAACAGGTGACATCACCATTTAGTTTTACTGAAATATTCAACATAATACTGAGATGAAAATTCCAATTAGTAGATTTATGAACGCTTTTGGTCATCCAGTTCTGAGGTTGCACACTGGAATCTTTCACTCATTCGGATACATAATCAAGTGAATGCATGACAACAGTTTTCTCAAATCAGATTAAACCCAGATTTTAGAATTAAAAGTTCCAAAACATGCAGACAGATGTTCAGTGGATTGTCATTAACAGTGCAATTTACACTAGGCTTAATCTGTGACCAGAAAAGAGAATATATTGCTGTATATATTTGAAAATGCCTATTGTCTTTCACATTGTGTGTAAATTTCATGATGAAAACAGAAATGACCCAAAATAACTTTTTTTTGGGGGGGGTGGTGAAGTCTGGTTCCATTAAAAAAATGAAGTTTTTTTCCTTCTACTGTAAAGTTACCATTTTGGAGATACGAGGTATTGTTTCGACAACAGCTATATATTAGATCGACCTCTTAAAAGGCCAGGGCCCACCAGTAAGCCCAAAGCTTTTTTACACAGTTCTATAACATAAGAATACCTCAACTAGTTTGCATTGAAGTCCCTGTAATTAAATAAATTATAGTATGTAATAGGCCGAGAGTTTTCAGATGCTTTATGACAGTGAGCTTTATCAGTGAACTGAAAAGTAATAGGAGTAAATTAGTTCTGGAAAGAAAGAAGAGCAATTTCAGTAAGATGGCACAAAACCAAACACACTCTTACAGACCACCTCAGAGACTGGAATTCAACGTATACTTATTATTTTTTATTTCAAAAAGAACATTTACAAGTTGACAGTAGAACTGACAGAAAATATATTTTATGTAAACTAGAGTTTGCTGATAGGTAACATTTACAGATATTGCATTCTTAATGCTGACTCTTTTTTGTGGGCTCAGAAAGTATATAGAATCACACGAACATAACCCTTTTTCAACAAAACCAATTTTTGTCAAATTTATGTCAATAAATAGATTTTAAAGCATCTAATTATGTTATTTTAATCTATATGGGTTGTAAAGTAGTATCTAGTCATTTGTATACATCTCTTATATGACCTCTAACTCAGTGATACTGAGCAAAATATATGTTGTGTCTATGATAGAAAACAAAAAGCTACTGATTAACAAAATCTCCAATTTCAATGGCACACTTACGACTTAAGATTTCTGAAACAAAATCATTTTCACATAAAACACGTCCAGTAGGTGTATTTACATTAGCCATAGGCTCCAACAAAACATACAATATAGGAAGTAAAGAGAGGTTCATGTGAAGCCTCTCCACTCTGTCCCATACATTTTTGGCCACTTGACCAGTTTAGTAACATGGAAAGGGAGGAAGGATACAGAGTAATTTCGACTGCAACCTGTTTTACACACATTAACATTGAATACACAAGTGTAAATCCTCGCTTTCACACCCACTTACTTACAGTGGAAGATTTAGAACTCTGCTTTTTGCAGTTTTTTTTATAAACAAACAGGGAAAACAAGTAAATTTCATAAAGAAACTGTACAAAAGCTCATGAACATCAGGCTTTAGAACTATTTGAAGATAGTCTTACTTGAGCAAAACAGAATCTTGAGAACCTGGCCAGAACAACATAATACAAGCATGTAGTTTCAGACAAATATTTGGACCTGTCCTAAACTAAAATATGTCAGTGGTCAATCCCCAGTGTAGTTCAGTCCAAGACAAGAGGTCATCCATGTCCAGAATACTAGTCCAAATAAAAATGGAAAAAAATCCTCCTTGGTCTATTATTCTTGATCTGGTTTCAATGGATAAAGCAGCTCCTCTGATTGTTAAAACAAACAATAAAATCTACGCAAGTACTGTAATACTGAAAACTTCAATATAAAATGTACTCTATAAAATGCCCTTACACAAACATTGTGTTTTACAAAATTATACAATAATGTAGGAAACATCAAAAATAAAAGCGAAGGCCAATTGACTACAAAAAAATGTAAAGGCAAAATTTTTAAGACCAATAAATACCCAGTGTGTACACCAGACAAACCACAGTATAATGCAACAAGGACAAAAATGCTGCTACTTCTCTTACTACTGACATTTTACTAGATGATGTTTTCCAAAAAATCCTCAAGCAAGTGAAAAAAAAGTATAAATAACAAGACATTAATAAATACAAAAAGGAAACAAACTAAAAAACAAACAAACAAAATGTGGTTAGTACAAAAGGTATAGAAAAGACCCTTCATTTCAAACGGGTTTACTGCTGTATTCTTTTTCAAAGAGTGCTCTTAATATACATGAAAAATACAGTCCTCAACCTACCAAGCTGCTCACTTAAATTGCTCAGGAATCTGTGCCATTTGGGTCTGCATGCTGGTGGGAGGGCTGGAGATGCCCTCGGACCAGTCAGACATGTTAGAATGGGGCGAGGAGCTGGACCACTGGTCAGGTGACCCAGGTGAGGGTGTGAGGAATGGATGCTCCGGCACCTGGAGCTGGTGGCTGGGCGTGTTGGTGGTGTCTATGGCGGCCGAGTAGCTGTGTTGGGACGGGGGCGTGAGAAACTGCGTGCTGGCCATACTGGGCGCCAGCGTTTGAGCTTGGAGGAGCTGGGTATCCTGGGGCAGGATGGTGTGGATAGGCATGTTACTGCCCTGCTGCAGCTCTCCACCACCCATGAAATTCTGGCCACTGTTCGTGTTTTGGTGTTGCAGCTGGATGCTGTTTTGCTGCTGCTGTTGCTGCTGCCTCTGTTGCTGCTGCTGCTGTAGATTGGCCTGCATCTGCTGTGACTGATGTAGAAGATGTGGTTGCCCAGCCAAGTGGGTGTTGGGCAAACCCTGGAAGCTCATCATCTGTGTCAAACCATTGGCATTGTGGAGCATCAGGCCATGCTGGGAGGTAGGCGGGTGCTGGCCATTCCTCACAGCTCCAAACTGACCCTGCTGGCCTATTCCAGCATGCATTCTGCTCAGCCAGTCGCACTGACTATTCGACCCAGTCGATCCAGCCACTGGCAAGTGGGTCAGACGTGGAGGCAGTGGGTCAAACTGCAAACGAGCAAGATCCTGTTTACTGGGCATGCCTAGATGGTTAACACCCGGCATGTGAGCGTCGGGCACGGCCTGCAAGTGATTGAGTGACTGCTGGAAGGGTGAGGCCATCAGAGGTGGAGAAGCCACATCTGAGACATAACCATTGGGTGATTCAAGTGAGTCCACAGGTGACAGAGCGGCCGAGCTGTCCAGCAGGCCACCTTTGCCATCCTGGGCCTTTATCTTCTTTTTGGCCTTTGGGTCCTTGGTGCCATCCTTGCAGCCGATTCCTTTGGCGCTGGGCTTGCGGGGCTTCTTGGTCTGGACGGAGGGCTTCAGACTGCCCAGGTAGGCATTTGGGGAGCAAAGGGGAGGAGAGAGGGTAGTGCTGAGGGGAGCACCATGCATGGGTGGGCTGCGCACTAGGTTGTACTCGTCCATAAGGCGCACAATGTCATGGTGCATACGATCTTGGGCAATGTCCCGTGGAAGGCGATCCATGTGGTCTGTGATCTCACGGTTGGCAAAATGCTCCAGCAAGACTTTGGCTGTCTCATAGCTCCCTTCCCTTGCAGCCAGAAACAGTGGAGTCTCCTCCTAAAGTATATGAAATAAAAGCACCATGAGGAAAGTTAACTTTTTTGAACCCCAAGCCAGGGGTATCAATCTACAGTCCTACAGGGCCTAGCCCAGCAGAGTTTGTGAATGTCCTGCTCTAACTTGCTTGATTCAACTCAAGCAGTTAATTGCCAGGTTTATAGACATCACTGTTGTCAGAAGAAAACATTGTATGTCCAAAATGAGAAGTTTCCAGGAGAAGAAAAACATACTTTACTTTTAATGTAAGTCAATGGAACCAGACTTTTTCCAAGTCATTTTCCATAATTTCTTTTAGTTCATTCATCATTAAATTTACACACAATATAAAGGGCAGCAGGTATTTTCAAATTATGTCAAAAACTGAAAAACATAAAAAGAAAAAAAGTTTTCTTCTGAAAACAGCAATATATTACACACAGTGGTGGACAGTAACTAAGTAAATATAATTTGTTACTGTACTTAAGTAGTTTTTTCATGTATCTGTACTTTACTTAAGTATTTCCATTTTGGGCGACTTTTTATTTTCACTCCACTACATTTCAGAGTCTAATATCTGACTTTTTACTCCACTACATTTTGAGAAATCTGTCGTTCCTTTTGATTTTTGTGTGTATAAAAATGTAACATGTCAAAACAAAAGAAGTGCAAAGCCAGAACACCAATCAGGGCACAGCGGTCACTTTGTTCTGAGTTTGTTTTGACCTGTTGGTCATACTGACCCAGTGCAGCACACGGTTCTTCATCAACGCAGCAGCGTAAAAATTTGGGAGCACATACGTCACCTAAATGATGAACTAACCTAACTTTGTGTAAATAGAGCACAATATAGAAATATGTACACATATGCAGTTGAGACTGGCACGTTTCTTTTTTCTGAATTCATACAAACACTTTCATTTTATAGTAAATTAGTTTTGGTTAATGTATTTTTATGAACAGAGACCTACAGATCAACACACTAAAGGAAAACTTATTTGTGATCCTGAGTTTAAAGCAAGTTTTTATTCAACTTGTAACTAATTTATAAAGTAATCTTAAACTGAAACTTTGCTTGTTTGTAAAAGTGATTTCAGAGCCACTCAGTTCTTCCTGTTTACCTTCAGTGTTTTGTGCTTTTACATTCGATACTTAAGTACATTTGAAGGCAAATACTTTTGTACTTTTACTCAAGTTGAAGTCTACAGTAAGGACTTCTACTTTTACTGGAGTAATATTTTACCTTGGGTATCTCTACTTTAACTCAAGTACATGATTTGTGTACTTCGTCCACCTATGATTACACATACCTACTTACATTTATGAAATTATGTAGATGCTGTAGGTTATATACATATGTGTCCACTATTGCTATTTAACTGCCTATTATTTCTAATTTTATTCTGATGAAGAATTTGAGTACTTCAGTGCTCATCAGTGGCTTACCTTGTTGTTCTGCATGTCTTTATTGGCTCCATTCTTAAGCAGTACCACAGCTGCTTCCACATTGTTTACAGCTGCAGCCCAGTGCAAAGCAGATTTGCCTGGTGCAAAAGAACATAAAAAAATCTGTTAGCCTTCCAACAGCATATATTAAAAAATGTAAACCATTTCAGGGTGCTCACTAAGATGGCATAAAATGTAAACATTAACAGACTAAAATTATGTCTAATAATAGCAGTTGTTTCTGATACGTTGGAGGTGATGATTGTGTCTTACCGAAGTCATCAATGGCATTGACATCAGCGTGGCAGTTTATGAGCTCCTCCACCATGCCTTCCACGGCCAACCTGGCTGCCAGGATTAGGGGAGTCGTTCCGTCATGCATGCGTGCATCCAGGTCTGTGGCCCGGTTCCGTATCAAAATCTAGAACAAGAATTTGTTGAAAGAAATGAGCTTTTAGAGCGTAAAGATTGAAGTAGTGATGCTAACTTGTATTTATGACTTGTACTATTCATACATGTCCTGCTACTATTTACAAAATTAGGCTTCAGGATAGTTCTACTACTGTTTTCAGGATGCAACATATTTTTCTTCTTTATAGATAACGGTATGTAACAGTAAGTAAACTACATAAGTGTTTAAAATTACTTAGCATGGTTTAAGTAAAGTGTGTAAAGATTTAGTCATGCAGTTTCCATGATAAGCTTCCGTTACTTCTTAGCAACATCAGCCTTGTAGAAAAGTGCAAGTGCAAGTGTAAAAGTGCAAAAACCTTGTCCATTAAAAACTATTTTTAGTCTAGTGCAGGATCTGCTTCAGTCTGGCCTAGATATTGCACTGTATGTTTATACATTAGTATAGATGACCCACCTGGAAGACTCCCTGTGCGTCTGCAGCCACAGCAGCGTGCAGTGGGGTCCGCCCCATGTTGTCCTGAATATTGGCATCAGCGCTAGCCTCCAGAAGCCTCTTGGCGGCATCAGAACGAGCATAACGGGCAGCCAAGTGCAGTGCAGTCTCACCCGTACGGTCAGTCTGGTTATGCAGGTTGGCCCCCTGGTAGATGAAATCATTGATGACATTGGCAGAAGCATCCTCCTCCTCCTCACTGTTGCCAGTCTCCAGGCCACCACCACTGCAGGAGGCAATCATCAGTGGGGTGAATCCATCTTAAGAGGAAACAGAAAAACAAAAGATGAGCTTTAGGTGAGCCTAAAATTGTGGCTAGAACCTGAAAACATTCTCCCAACCCAACATGTCCTACAGCAGCAATGTTTGAATCCTAACAGCCGTTTAGCCAGACAAAATTCTGTCTGATCCGTACCCAAACTTGATCATCACCAACACAGACTCAAAAAAATCCACCTTCCTAATTGATGAATTTACATAGCTGTGTTTCTCATCATTACTAATGTTTTGACATCTTTTACAATGTACAAACCCTTTATGTCCATTCTAATTTTGACTTTTAGACCTATCACCAACATCCAACAGACCTAACCCACTCTCCTGAATCTATTCACTGTTTTACTTCACTTGCTTGCATTTTTGCACATGCATTGGACTTGGGGATCTTGGTACCAACAACACAAGTGACTCCAGCAAGCCACATTAAAAACAGTTCATGATGTTAAAAGTAGGGAGAAAGAATAAAATTGGGAGAAAAATTATAGCAGAGTTAAATTCAAAAGCAAAAACAATACTCAGCACTACAGTTAAAAACTCCAAAAATCAAAATGTTATAGAAGCTCTCCTCAAAACATTAAACCGTTTCATTGTGCTCACTTACATGGCACAAAGTGCAAAACCTGTACAAGCCAATCTGAGGAAAAGCTCAAACCAATTCACTCCCATTATTCTTCAAAGTGACGGAAAGATCAGACCAAAGAAACAAACAAATCGAAAGTGGATTGGACACGTTTGCCTCTGCAAATCACCCCCAGATCTCTTCGATAACTGCATTTTTTC
The DNA here is from genome assembly GCF_015220715.1 of Pygocentrus nattereri. Classification (NCBI taxonomy): domain Eukaryota; kingdom Metazoa; phylum Chordata; class Actinopteri; order Characiformes; family Serrasalmidae; genus Pygocentrus; species Pygocentrus nattereri. The sequence continues at coordinate 15,527,481 of NC_051230.1, forward strand.
TTCTTTTTTATTCCTTCCAAACTCAGGGAAGTTGGCCAGGCCTTTGAAATCTCTATGGCTGGTAAAAGTGAGCATTATCATCCCTGAGAAGCAGCTTGCCGTGGCGTCTTCGACAGGGGCTTCTCTTCTTCAAAAGAACAGCTATTCCCAGATCTAGCCTGATTTGGTCGATTTCAGCACATTGATCCAAGGAGCGAGGGGAAAAAAGTAAAAGAGAGAAAAACGCTTGCGAAAGCACATGGCCTTTGAATTCTTTTTTTGACGTTCTTGAGGGGCTTTGGCAGTTATTGAGAGAAAAGTCACACTTTGATATTGTTTATTTTAATCGGCACGTGTAAATAGGATGTAGATATTGGAGGGTCGATCGTTAAGCTTGGAGAAAATGGGCACGCTCCCCAGGGTTCATAGCTTTCAGTTAGAGTCTTTGAAGTGGATCCCTTTTCCCACTGGGCCCTATGTATTAACTCCCTACCAGAGCTCAATTTAGTCCCTCACCTCAGCACTCTACTGACATGCACAATCGTATACACGGTTGAAACAAGCAGGGTAGAATGGTGAGTGGCAAAATATTACAAATGATGAGGGATAAGCTTAAAGAAAAAATATGTAAGTGCTTCAGTGCTCTGAAATAACTGTGACTTCCTGATGGAACCAACAACTTTTAGTTCAGTTATTTAAATTATGTTATTTGTTTCTTTCTTTCTTTATTTATTCATTTCTTTATTTATTTCTTAATATGCTATATTTAACCTAAAAGAAAAACTTTAAATATCCCAAATTAAATAAAATTTTCACAATCTGGTACTTGTAAAATAAAATATAACGTAATATAATTGTGTAAAGCATAGCTCTGCCGTACCTGGTCCTCGGACATTGACGTCCATGCAGTCATTTTCTATTTCACCCTGAGGGGGTGTGGGGGCCACAGAGGGGATTCGCAGGTCAGCAGCGTCCAGGTGTTGCTGAGTCCACTGCCGATGGTCCTGCTGGTCATCCAGATCTAACATCGCCTGCTCTTCAAACTGACATACACACAGAATTTTTTATTGAAATTTAACCATCGGAAAATTTAAAACATGCTACTTTTAACAGTATTAATGCATTTTTAATGTAAAGTATGACACATGGGTCCAAATGAAGGCCAAATATGTAAATATAAACCAAACTAGTTTAATTCTTAATTATATAATATACAAAAGTACACTAACAATACAATATTTTATTACTCATAAACCATACATTTAATGTTATGATGGGTCCTTTCATGAAAATATCAGAAGAAATTAAATAAGTATCAGAAAGTATTCTGTTACTTTCACATATAAGTGTAATATTCTTGTTTTGCCTTACCCTGAAGCGCTTGGTGTCCGTTGGCTCCTCCTCTCCCCACTTGTTCTGATTGTCATCCATTAGTGAAATATCCGAGTTCTTTAGTGGTCTGTCATCATAAAAACATCTCATCAGAAGAGCTGATGGGATCTTCTTCTCTAAGCCAAAAGCATCTCTAGTCCTTCTAGCTTCTGCACCACCACCAAAACCGCTATTGATTAAACATCCCCCTCCCACCTTTCCGACGTGCTAATTAATTCATTACTGCAAATCATCATAGCCATTCTCCTCTTCTCTACTCTGACAAATCCTAAATTGTCCAAAAACTCTACATTCCATTTTCATTGGCACACCCACACTGTCTGCCAAAAGTTTGGGGACACTTAGCTTCTCAGAATGTTTTCAATAAATTAGCATGTTTTCATTGTCAGTTTGCTCAGAGAGGCTCTGCCAGGATGTCCCAGAGGTTTGCAGAGCTGGTTGGACATCTTTCCATTCAGCGTACCTGAGCAGCTTGAATGGGCAGTTTCTAGGCAGGTTGTTCTATTACAGACAACCCCTTTCCTCACCAAATACAGTATTTTTTCTTATTTAACCCATTAAATTGTGCTTATTACACAGTTATTAATCTTAAAGATCAGGTTTATTATGCAGCAAATACCATAAATTATTCAGTAACCAATATGAAACTACTACATAAGAGAGTGAAGGACTGCCTACACGTTCTTACAATTTAATGGGTCAGTTCAAACATAAATAATGAAAAAATTGCTCAGAAAATGAAAAAAGAAGATCACACCAAGCTTTAGCAAACAGTCTATGTCCATGCCTGTCGTAAGACCAGGAATGGCGTACTCACTTCAAGCCGACCGAATCTTCTCCGACGGGCTCTCTCCTCTTCTTTTTGCTAGGTTCGCTGGTCTTGAATCCCTCAGGGAACCACAGTTGTCCATGCTCACGGCGACGCTTACGCGAGGCCACCATTCCCACAGCAATGAAAGCCAGTAGGGCCACTCCGGCCAGTACCACATAAAGTGGATAGAGCTCAGGGCCTACTGGCACCTCGCTCTCACCTGCAAGAATAATGTGTGACATGTCAGAGTCGACAACGGATAAATGCAGGATGGGGCACACAAGAGTCCAGGGTACAAAAAATGGCCAATCTCGCATACAAAACGAATCTTCACACGGTGAGCAATCCGCAAAATGTTCGGCCGGACGAGCGAGGTTCCAGCCAGTTTGAAAACCGCACGCATCCCATTTAGTAATAATCAGAATTCCTAACCACTTCTTCATCAAAAAAGAGGTGCTAGCAAATAGGAAGACGTGTAAGGGAAAAAGAAAGGAGAGAAAGAACACCTCCTCTCACGTCTTCTCAGCCCAGGGTACCAGGAGACAACTTTACCACTTCTTCTTTAAGGGAGGAAAAAAAAAAGGAGGGATTAATGAACTTCAAATTACTGCGCACGCTTTAAGCTGTAAAGACGAAGGATTTATTAGGATTTTCAAGATAACAAAGACTCCCAACTTCTAGCACACTCCCGATCAATTTTCCTCCACTCCCGTTTTTTTCCGGCCCCTCTCCCTCTTTCTCTGCTAACGATTTTGAAATGATAAACTCTCCTCACCTAAACCCTTGGAGATGCGCTAAGTCCTGGTGTTACATTCAGTAAGGTGAAGGTTGCAGCAGCCCCCTTCGTTGCACACTAAGGCCATGCTGAGGCGCGTGTGCGTTTGTGTGTGCGTGATTTGGGGGGATTTGATGGTGTGGAGGTGGCAAGAGTTGATTTACAGCAATTAACCATTTTGGTGCCTGAAGCCAGTGGATTTGCCCATGGACTGTGCCATTGATTGTTTAGTTCATCTGATGCACAATTACTTTGCTCTACTGTTTGAGTACAAAAAAGGGGAAACTTCAAAGTCATCCACATAATCCCTACAAGGAAGCTGTGTGTGTGCACATGTGTGTCTATGTGTGTATTTGTGTGCATGTGTGTATAGAGGGGGTTGTTAAAGGTCAAGCTGGGGGTGAACGCTGCTGGAATACTCTGAGTGGAGTAAAGAAGTCTTAAGTCTTGATTAATGGGGCATTACATATGGATGCCAGGCACACGGCAGCTCTTGTGCCAGCTGCAGTTTCCAAGTGGGAGGTATGGACATTCAATACTCACTAGTGACAGCCTTAACGTAGGGCAGGTTGAGATTGCCCCTGGACGCAAGAGCTCCAAGGAAGGCAGCAACATCTGTAGCACTCTGGAAGCACTCTGATGACTGCTGGTAGCACTGACGGTTGTCTATCTCCAGATGCACCACTGAGCTGGAAAGAGGACACAATATACAAATTTAATTGAAGGAATAGTTTGGAGAAAAATCAACAAATCTGTACTATTCTTTAGTGCAAATGTTGTCAATCAGAGAAAGCAGGTTTGGTTTCTGAAGTTTCCATTAGTTTTGCACTGGAGGCTGAGGTAGCTACAGAAGCTAAAGCCATGCAACCTGATCCTACATCAATTGGTCACATAATCTCAACATTTCTGCACAATTAAATCATTAAGTTCATTTGGAGTAATTTGATATGAAAGCCTCCATTCTAGAGAAACAACACAGTCAGATCTGTTGACCATGGTGGTGATAGGAATGAGACATTTCCCACACAGAAAGTTGTTAAATTAAATCATTATGGATACATTGCTTTAAGCCTAAAACATTGTATACTTATGGCATGAAGTTCAGTTCAAGTTGGCCTATTTTTAAATTATATTTATGGCACAGAGGTATATGTATTTTTTTTAGATTTACACATTTTTAGTATTATCGAAATTACATATAAAACTAAGAACATATGTATAGGTGTCACAAATTCCTAGCAAGGATTCAGACTCGATCTCCCAGAATCCTCTGGGAAATCACATGACTTGTACACTTCCTTCGAATTCAGAAAGTCCGATGGACTCCATCTCCCAGAATCCTCTGGGGGATCAGCTGACTCCTGAAGTCTTCTCACACACCTGTCAGTGCTCTAGATCACCGGAGTACTGATATGTGTCACCTGTTTAGTTGATCATAGGATCTTCCTAGTTTAGCTTATAGGTATTGGTATTGTTTCCATTTGCAAACTACTGAGCGTTATATCTGCTGTGTATTTTTGTGAATGACCTGTACTTTTCATTTCTCCAACTCTGCCTTTTGTTGTGCCCGTTGGATTGTTTGCCCTGGATCTCAGATCACTGGATTACTGTTTTTGACTTTTTTGCTTGTTTTTGACTACGCCTTCTGCCTACTCCCTTTTGGATTATCGCAAGAGTGCTATGTTTGTTTGTTTATATCTGTTGTGTCTTCTCACTAGTAAAGCCTCCCTTTTGTTCTTTAACTGCGAGCATCTGAATTCTGTTGAAACATTACTGTAGGTTTACTGTTAATTTTTGTTTTGTAAATATAGTGACCTCTGGTTCCTTTCATCACCACTGTTAAGAAATGTGAGTGAATAAATTTCTCTACAATGCTAATTGGTGGGATATAAGCTTCCATCACTAAACTACATTAGATTTGTAGTTACAGTACAAAACTAAAGAAGCAAACTTCAGATGAAACATTTCATGAATGTATGAAATGGTTTTTGGCTGTTCCATATCTTGGGTCTGCATCATGTAGCATTTACATTTTTATTTTCATTTTCTGTGTTCCATATAATTTCCCTACACTGCTTCGGTTACCACTAAACTCCCTGTTTGCTCACCCTACGACATGCTTCTGGTCTTGGTCACGGTGTCCCGAGCTGAAGACATCAGGCCAGCTGTCTAGTGAACGTTTAATGCTGTGCTTGCGGAGCTCATGCGGGCTGCCATAGTACGGGTAAATCATCAGCTCTCCACGGATGTCCAGCCGGAAAACTATGTTGGTGTGCAGTACACGGCTGAGCTCACGCAGAAATGCTGAAGAGTTGTTACGCAGTTGCTCAGGTGGCAAGTGCACCACCAACACCAGGTGACCTGCGGCCCTCTTCTCTGGCACATTCTCAGCGCAATCCAGGCCATCCCACTCACACTCAGCATTGTTGCAACCCTGGTCACAGTGGCCATCTGCATAGTGGTCCTTGCAGTATTGGTCATACAGTGGGCTGAAGGGGTAGAAGAGGAAAACATATGAGAATGTTAGGAAGCTTAGTCTTGGTATCAGACCCAGTGAGTTGTACAGGGATGTCTGGTGTCAGAAAATGTGAACTTTGAACAGAGTGGTACAGCATAATGGCATAATGTATATATGTATAATGTATAGTGGATTTTATTGTAGAATCATTATTACATAATCTTTAATGTCTGGTTTAACTGACCCAGAACAAGCCTGAGCTCAAAGAAGCCCTCTGACAGTGTGAATTACTGTACAGTATGGCTACTGGAAAGTCAACATGTAGCATTATTAAACTGGACTATTAGGCAGAGAGAATTCTGAGTCTGATTGCCATTCTTAAATGAACAATTTTGATTCTGTTCTTAAAGAAAAAAATCTGCTGATTCTTTCTGTACAAACTATTCTGACCCCTAAAACCTCAAGGTCTACTCACTTGCACTCTCCACCACTTCTCTGGCAGTCAAAGCCATCATAAAGGCAGCCGGCGCTGTGGCACTGCTCATCGCACTTTCCGTTGTTGAAGTAGCGCCAGCACTGTAGCGCAGCCGAGCAGTTTTTCCAGGGGTCACGGAAATTCAGTGAGCAGTCACCTCCGTCCCAGTCACATGCGTGGCTGTTGCAGGCAGTGTCACACTCCTTGTTGCCCTTCTTGGCCTCACACTCGACCACCTCGCAGCTGGCCTCCACCTCAGGTGCTGGTGTGATGTCCCGGCCGAAGCCACCTGCGAAGCCGTAGTCCAGGATGTGGCAGAGCAGGCCGTTGAAGTCAGCTGGACATACGCAATGGAAGTAGGGTGCCTCAGCACTGGGCTCACATGTGCCTCCATTGTAGCAGGGGTTAGATGTGCAGGGCCCATTGCTTGGGTACTGGCACTCAGGGCCAGTGAAGCCTACAGAACACATGCACTGGGGGCTCTTATGGCCAGAGATGCAAGTGCCACCATTTCTGCAGTGGAGGCTTCCACAGGCCTGCGCATCATACTCACAGGTAGAGCCGGTGAAGCCCTGAGAGAGTGAGAAAGGGGAGAGGGGCGTTCAACTTATTTGTTATGTCATATATTATTCTTCAGCTATATTCTGACTATAGGGGACGAGTAGGCATATTTACAACAGATGCAACAATGGTTACTTTTTTCATTTTGGCACTTTGTCTCTTCAAGAGTTCATTAGTATAATATTTGTCCTTGTTAATGCATTTAAGGTAGGGTTGCTTTAAATAACTGTATAACTTGGTAGAAGGCCAAAGTGTCTGAATGTAGTAGCTACATGCTACATATTTTATGATGATGTCATTATTGTTTAAAAATGTAGAAATAGTAAAAAATGAAAAATCTTCAATAAGTAGGTGTGTGCAAATCTTTGACTGGTACTTTACTTAACTGGAAAATATGTGTATCGAACAATTAATAAAATGTAATATTATTACGGACAGAATGAATGGAGCACTCACAGGAGGACATTTACAAATGAATCCATGAGGAGTATTGCTGGCTACAGAGCAGCTTCCTCCGTTCCGGCATAGGTTCACCTTACAGCCATCAAACACAGTTTCACATCGCTGACCTGCAAATACACACATGCAGCAATCTCATCACAAATATTAACTGTTTTTTATAAACCACAGTAAGGGATAAGGCCACTCTACACAAAAGCACCATTAATAACAGAAACAAAGTGACACTAAACAACCACAGCTCTACCACGGGAGCATCTATAGAGAGATGGAGCAGAGGGTAAAAGATGCCCTTGTAATTCACATTACTCACCTGTGTAGCCAGTGCGGCAATCGCAGCGGTAGTTGTTGGTGAGCTGAACGCAGCTGTGTGTGCCCCGTGGGTCGCATGGGTTGGACAGGCACTCGTTGACATCCCCCTCACAGCGCTCACCCACATAGCCTAGCTCACACATGCAGTGGTAGCCTCCAACACGATCCACACAGCGGCCCTTGTTGAAGCACTTGGGCTCTTGGGTCACAGGATCAGTGAAGGGTGTGCAGTCGTCAATGTTGATCTCACAGTGAACTCCTGAAATATGCAAGAGAACAGAATGCTAGAGCTGAGAACTCGTAACAGGCTCTATTTCTAATGTGTAAATGGACCACCAGCTAGTTTTGACCTTTATCAAAGATAAACTCCTAAGAAAAATGTGATAATATAGATCACAATCAACTCTGATATAGCTAAGATACTTCAAATACTTTTCAAAAGTTTTTAATTGTATTCAAAATTCAATTTTTTAATAACATTAAGTGAGGTTTGTTGCAAATACATGTATAAAATTATTTTAATATGCTAGTCCTGTGCAAAAGTGCACATATTTCAAATCATTTGTAGAAAGTTGTAAAATTAAGGGTTCAGATGTGCCTAAAATTATGAAAAGAACTGCTTATGAATCTAAAACAACTAAGAAAATTGCACAGCTTCAATAAGTTAAAAAATAACATCCAGAATGCCTCGTATTTCAAAATGGTAAACAGGTAAACAGAAAACTACATACATAATTAGAGTACATTACTTATCACCTAAAAGCTCCCGTGTATTCTGAAAAAGCTTGAAATATTGAATAAATCACCTGAAAATGCCTTTTAATTTCTAGATTATTTAAATCTACATAATAAAGTGTTAAGTGATTTAAATGCCAGTGTATATGATAACATTACATGAAGCGAGGCATTTTATTTATAGACCTTTAGGACATAATTAAACACACCTCTTTACATGTCCAGGAAAAATCAATCAGGAAGAAAAGTCTAAGTAAGCCGGCTACTGCCAAAGTCCTAATTAATGAAGTGTGGGATGAACGGATAGAGAGAGAGAGGGGAAGAGGAAGAGGGGTAGCTGACCTTGCGTTCCCCGGGGACAGGAGCATTTGTAGGTATTGACGAGGTCGATGCAGGTGCCCCCATTCTGGCAGGGTTGAGAGAGGCACTCATTGATCTCACTGGAGCAGTTTACTCCATGATAACCTGGCACGCACTGTGAGAGAGAGCAAAAGACACAAAATCAATGCCAAACATGAAAGAATGCCGTTTCTGTTTACCTTCCACTGTCTTGCCAGACAAGCCGTTCCGTTACAGTGGAGTGAAGCTCATTCTTAATACGCTGCCTCAGTCAAGTCTTCAGTGACCTTGTCTAATCATTCCCCTTTCATTATGTAGCAAATTAAATATATGCACAAGAAAACTGCCCAGGACGCTGACAGAGAAAACAAGCATGAAAGTAACAGAAAGATCTAGTCCTGTGTGTTAAGAATGCTGATCCAGAATAATCCTCTCTTTTTAAAAAAATAAATAAATAAGTGACCTTTAGAATTTACAGTTATTGCCAGCAATAACTAAAGAAGTTTGCTATTTAATATTAATTATTCTCACTCATGGTCAATTAAATGGGTTGAAAAATATTGTTGAAAGTACGGATTCTAAACGTTCACTTGATAATGCACTTGTATTTGTGTTGTTAAGTAGAAAAGGCCATCTTTCATTACACACAGTTTACAACTTTCTCTACCAGTGTCCAGTGCAACCACAGGTGCATGTTCCAACTCCTCTGCAATTTTAAGCCCTGCATTCTCTATAACTCTAGGTTTATCAAGAGAGCCATCAATGGAACTTGCCATTTAAAGCTGTGATTAGAGGTTTGCTGCCATAGAGTCACAGAACTACTAATGGCTAGTCAGATGGGCTGGTCTTCTCTGTTAATCACATGATTTCCCAGTGCTGCTGTTACATTTATTTAAAGATGGAAATAATATAATCTAACAAAGCCAAAGATTTGCATTTGCATGAATATAAAAAGATATGAACTGGAAATAAGTTGCACATCAGTCGCAATTTATTGTTTCTTTGATTAAACAAATCGGTTAGTCTCTTACTGATCTGACCATTCTGCAAGCTAAACTTTCTAAAATGATGTTGCTGTTACCTACAGGGAGGCACATGTGACAAAACTCCTGTCGCAGCAGATATACAGAAGCAGCTTTTTTGACCCAGTTTATTAGTACTGTTAATTTATAAATTATCAGCTATAAATGATCTATTATGTAATTACACACAGATATTTATGTAATGTAAACTGATTGTAAAGCATAAATACAGTTGAAACTCTGGACATCTGAGTGTTAACTGACCAATCAACACCTTTACTCGCCCTTATGTAACTACTGATATAGAATATTTGTTTGTGTACTGGCTCACCTCACAAGAATATCCTCCTAAGTAATCAGTGCAGGTAGCTCCGTTCTGGCAGGGGTTGGGGATACACTCGTCCACCTGCTCCTCGCAGTAGCTGCCTGTGTATCCTGCCTGACACTGACAGTAGTGTGTATTTCCAGCATCCAAACACAGGCCAGAGTTACGGCACAATCTAGCAACATCCACACCTACAGAGAGTGCCACAAAGAACATGGCATAAGCAGCCTGTGTCATGCAGCACATATCAGCAGGTAACACTAGAAGAAATGCACACAAATATGCACATGTACATGGCCTTACCTTGCTGTTTTGCGGCCACCTCACAGGAGACACTGGGGACATCACAGTAAAGGCCTGTCCAGCCTGTCTGACACTGGCAAGTGTAAGTGGTGCCACTCTGTCTGCATGTACCTCCATTCTTACAGGGAGATGGCTTACACCAGTTCACCAGCTCCTGAGCACACAATGTACATATTTTGAATGTATAAGACATACATGTTTATGTGTGAGGTTGACACATGCCTATACATCTCATTTATCTAATCATTTTTATCAGTCCTGACGTACAGAATGCCATAATATATACCCAATGCATCCATGACATTCTTACAATATGATGCTATTACATCATATTAATATGATGCTTTACAGGTGTTAAATATTTTGTAGAAAACTGTAAAAGAAATTTTAGGTGTGTTCAAAATGAAAAGAACTGTTCATGATTTCCTCATAGATTAAACAGAATCAAGAGGTTACAATAAGATTAAGTTATTTAATGATAAAGAACTGCCAACAAAAATTATCCACAATTATTTCTTCTGACATTATCTGATTCTTTCAATTAATGAAACTGATTCCAAGCTTTTAAAAAATATTTCTAATATTTGTACAATTTGTTAAAACAACACAAAACTGTAGTTAAGCTCAAATTAGGACCAGTAGTGTGACCTACCTGACAGTTGAAACCGCGGTAGCCATGAGGACAGGTGCACTTGTATGTGCCATAGCTGTCCTGGCATGTGCCACCATTCATGCAGGGCTTGGAGTCACACTCATTGATGTCATGCTGGCAGTAGCTGCCAGTGAAGCCGGCCAGACACAGGCAGCTAAATGTGTTGATGCCATCCACACAAGTGCCGCCGTTAAAACAAGAGCTGTCCGAAACACAAAGCAAAAAAAAAAAAGGTCAGTTTGGTGGTGGCCACCTACGGCATGTTGTTGGCTCTATCATGATTATTGTAAAAACCTGACATTTTTTTCTGTTTATCTATGTGCTGTACTTGCATAGTCATTTTCCACCAAAGGGGGCACCAAGGTACAACACAAATTCTAATCACAGTAAGACAGGAAGTCTAATCTGGTTTGCTGCCAGTTCTCTTGTGCGGCTGATAACGTGGTGGCTTTAAAAACAGGCCAGGAGGAGCTGATCCCGAATCAGATTTGCCTTTTGTTGTGCTACCATGACTGTAAGAAAACCTGATCTTAAATCAGTCGCAAATGTCAAAGACAATTGACTGTTGTAGGCAAAACAGTGAAGACCTGTGTGTGGAAAGGTTATGTTTCATTGGTGTAACTAGAGGGGGGCAGGGGGGGTTAGTTGGCTCAGACCGCCCATTGGGAGTACTGGGAGACTGTCTGGTCGCGAGGCTGTCCTGTCAGTTGGACCATCCGGACCAGTACTGCTACTGCTGTAGACTGTTTCTCTACATCAGGGAATATTACATTTTTCCAACACCCACCGAGATGATTTGCTTTCAGACTCTAGCTAACCAATTTCATTAACAACAACATGTTCACTGTTTGCTGTTAGACATTGCATCATACATTCAAGCACTGCTCTACAGGACTGTTACAGGATTACAGGTATCACTGGGCTTTAACTTCACATATCTGTAAAGTGTTTAAAAATCATATGGAGTGGATCATTATTCGCACTGGAATGATTAAGTGACTAAGCTGATTATGGTACTGTCATATTATCACAAGTCTGCACTAAAGCCATTTGTCTAGGTTGTGTTTAAACTCACATTAAAATAAATACAAATAAACAAATGAAAAAATCTGATTGATTTTACATGTGTTACTCATTTTCTAAATCTCTCCTGGATCAAGCATTAATTGTTTTTGCACTGTAAAATTCTAGTTTCACCGCTGTTATGATTTACACATGAGAAACTGACTTGGCAGATCCTGAGTCAGCAAAAAAGAAAGAGCACAGTTTACCTCTCAGTGCAGTCAGGTGTGTCGTTCTCACAGTGGATGCCACTGAAGCCCGGTGGGCATGTACAGGTATAGCTGTTCACGCAGTCGGTACAGTTGGCGCCATTCTTGCATGGATTGCTGTCACACTCGTTGATGTCCTCCTCGCACCTGAGGCCACGGAATCCAGGGAGGCACGTGCAGGTGAACGCATCTACCCCATCTTTACAGAAGGCACCGTTACTGCAAGGGTCTGTGGTGGAACAGAGAATGAGGGTTATACTTATGCATGTATCTAACGTGCTTAAATGCTGTTTACGTTTTTATGACAAATATAAATAATGAAGTTGATTATGTATTAATTTATTTACAAAGCAAATGTTTTAAGTTACAACACCTATTTAAAAGAAAACTTGATTTTTCTCACTGTTAAATAAAATCACTGATGTAGCATGTAAGCACTGTTAAAATCTCAAAGTATACCATTCATTGAATTCTATTCATTCTATTAAATTGATTGTCATTCTATTTATTCTATTTATGTCAATGATGCCACAGCTATCAATAACTGGGAGCCCAAGCAAGAGGAAAAAAAACTAAGTGGGACCGTCCAATGGAAAGAGCTACTGGGAAAATCTAAGAAAAATAAGATTTAGGAGAACTTTTGTCTAAACTAAGAAGTTTGAGTTGGGTGAACTCTAGTGTCCTAGAGTTGATTTAACTCAAGCAAAGCAGTGTAATTGATTATTATGACTGACTTTCATTTTTACCAGTGTACCACAGTTTAATTCACATTAAAAATATCAGAACCAAGATCATTTACATAAATCAGTATTTTTTTTTTCTAATTCCACCAACTAGTTAGGACTCCCCCAATCACACGATGCTACCACAGGCACAGGCTTCCTCTGAGACCTGTGAAACCAGCCACCGCATCTTTTTGAACTGCCGGTCACACAACGTCAGGGGACAGCCGAACGCACTCTGAGGAAAGCGCCAACTGCCAGATCTGTTACGTCAGCTGACAGACGCCTGCGCTGACTAGCATCGCGTTGAGTGATGGGAGGAGAATGGCGGCCATCCTACCCACCCAGAGATAGCAAGGCCAATTGTGCTCTCTTGGACTCCCAGCTACAGATGGCTGTAGCATCACCAGTGATCGAACTCACGACCTCCTGATGACAGGGCCAACGCTTAGATGGTTGCACCTAATCAGTATCTAATAGATGGTTGAGCCCTAAATCAGTCTTAAAGGCTAGAAAACTGTACAATTTTTGTTTTTGGTACATAAAACCACACAAACACACTAAGCCACCCTCCAAGGAAAATTATAGAATGTGAGAAAATGTAGGATTATGGACCCTTTAAAAATATGTTTTGGAAATAGCCAAGCCAGGAAGAAGTTTTAATTTTTAAGTTTGAAAATATTAAACCAAAATTATTACATCATCCTAATTACTATGTAAAACACTCAGCATCTCAAAAAGTAGGACAGGTCCTACTGTGATTGCTGTTGTCACATTTGTGTGTACTTTTTTCCTTTTTTATACAACATGAAAGAGCAGGTGTGATAATTTTTGACTGACTCTGTGAAGTACAGAAAGAGGCAGTGAAAGTAAGGATGAGGAAAGAGAGGAAAAAGGGTGGGCTTACTGGGCTTGCAGTCATCTATGTCAGTCTCACAGTTGCGCCCGGTGTAGCCTGACTTGCAGCTGCACCTGTAGCTGCCGATGGAGTTATGGCAGGTGGCGCCGTTGCGACAAGGGTTCTTCACACACTCATTGATGTCAATCTCACATGTCTGGCCTGCAACGGAAGGGAGGGAAGTCATACACTTCACAAGACACAACGTGTGAAGTATTGCACAAAACAAATGTGCTTGGACTTCCTTTAAAAACATCTGTGTTATGTGTACATTATCAGTGGACTATTGCGGTACTGGGCAAGTGTGTGTTTTTTTTGCGCATGCATGTTCGTTTTCTAACCTTGCCAGCCTTCAGGGCACACACAGGAGAAGCTCTCATAGTCCTCAGACTCCTTACACACTCCGCTGTTCTTGCAGGGCTTGGGATTACAGGGATCTAAAAGAGTTTCGCAGTTCTCGCCTGTAAAATTTAAACATGAAAATGCACCTTAGTTCCTTTGAACCCTAGGCTTACTTATTCAGTTTTTAATCTTAAAGGGCAAGTATCATGGAAAACATGGAAAGATTTCTTCACTTTCCTGAAATAATAGAGGGAACTTGATGCACTATGTAATCAATGTTACACAACACATTGTTCAGTCCCTTGTCCAAACAATCCATGATTGAAAACTGACGTAAAAACAACTCATTTTGAATTAATTGTTTTTGTAATGTCACAAACAATGAATTTATGCCTATCTGCATAGTCTACTAACAGCCCTTTAGATCCAACTATTCATGCTGAAGTTATACGTGTTGCAGCCCATACTCTTTATGTATGAGACACAATACAAGGCAGACTATGAGATTTACATATATCAGTCTTAAAGGTACAATAACGACATCAACCTTTTTAATTCTAAGCAACAAAATGCTCATGTAAACATGAATTATGACACTTATTGGTATATAAACCATATACATAAAAGTGGATGCAAAAAATATAGATATAAGATTTACAAATCAGTGTTACATGGTAACTACTACCAAACAAATATGTGTTATGTAGTTATAAGCGTGAGGAAGGACTGAGGTGTGGACCTAAAGATTGCTAGCACTCATATTAGCAACCTCTAAAGTTGTTGTTTTCGGATCTAAAGTGAAAATAAAAAGCGGAACTGACTCGAAGGAAGCCGTTCTCTCGATTAGTGGTGCTATATTTAATCAATGACACTGGATGCGGAATTGACCCCTTTAAAGATTCCTCCCTTTTTCTGGGAGATTAGCTCGGTGGAGCTAGCAAGCAGAGCTCACAGCACTTCTCCCTATCTGTTTCCACGACACCAGACCCTTTCAGGAAGCCGGCAGGCCTTTCCGGCCATTGTCCTGCCATTTGCTTTTCTGTGAGAGAGGAAGCGGGCAAACAGGAAATGTGTCAGGCCCCTGTTCCCACCCAGCCAGGACCAGCCCCCCCTGTTATTCCACCTCCCAGCTAACCGTGGATTTTTCTGCCAATGAAAAGTCACTGAGAATAAATACGATTTCAGGCCCAGAGGCAGAGAATCCCCTTGTCTGTTTTGTCAAATAATACAGAGATGGGAAAGAATGTGGATTCTTCTACAAACATGTTTTCCTGTACGGTTATCAGCAACGCTCGTAAGGCCTTGCCGAACAGGCCAGTGTCAACAATCAGCAAATCGGGTTGAGGGTGAAAGGAAAAAGGAAGTGTTGCTGCTGAACCTAGGCATAGAGCACGTCCTCCAGAGCACGTTTTCCTGTATCCCATTATCTGGGAGGCGGAAGATCACAACACGAGCTAGGAAAATGTCAAAGAATTAACAAAATAAAACCAGTCCAAAAATTTTAAACATCAGGACATTAAGTTTACAGGGATACGAATAGCAGAACAATTAGAGTTGATTATGATTCTTTAGTAAACCATTTTAAAAATCTCAAATTTTAACCATAATTCGATTTGATGTAAATAAACACAGTGTTTACACAGTGTTAGAACATAAGTAATCGTTTTCTGGGGAAGTTTAAGTCTCGAAAACAGCCCAAGAATTTAATCTTGGCAAAAAGTACATCACATACTAAAATAATTATGATCAATTATGATCAATTTTAACATTCAAACGTTCCCAAATCAGAGCAGCTCCTTCTGCTTCAATGCATTTTTGTACCTCTACAAATAAAAAAAAGCTTGTACCAGTGTAAGGCAGCAAACAGTTGCACTTGTAGCCCGCCACATCATCAATGCAGGTGCCCTGGTTGAGGCAGGGGTTGGAGGCACACTCGTTGATGTTCGTCTGGCAGTTAGGACCTGCAACCAACAGTGTGAAAATCCTAGTAAGTCTGAGTAAAGGTGTGAGAGGAGAGACCATAGCAAACAAAGCTCCACTAACCGCTGAAGCCGGCCCGGCAGGTACAGACGTAGCCACTAGTCATGTCCTTACAGGTGCCACCGTTCATGCAGGGGTTGGACTCGCACTCATTGTTGTTGATGTCGCAGTTGGTGCCACTCCAGCCCGAATCGCAAATACAGTTATAGCTACAGACAAAAAAAAACACCTCCATTTAGATAATCGGGTGATAAAGTGATTTTACTGTGAAATATATTACACTGATATTGTTTTTAACGGACCACATGCTGTCTATATCATAAGACTGGGTTAATAAAATATGAGATAAACAGCCACTATTAGATCCAGGACAGTTATGAGAAACAACTGACTTATACATGCTTGTCCACAAATGCATTCCTCCATAGTGTGTTTTACATAACACTGACAAAATCTCATTTAATCTAATGAACTTAGATTGGAGTTTACATTTGATACATTAATAGAGTTTCTGGATTAAAATGCTGCACTACCAAGCTGTAATACACTGTTGTTTTTAATCAAAGCTAGGCAGGTTAGAAACGACAATGAAAACGCCACAGTGCTAACATTAGCTTGTTTGCACGACAGAAACACTACCTGATCTATCCAAACAGTGTGACATAATAAATATGATAACAAATAAATAATACATTTTTATTCTGTTTTAGACACAACAACAGCTGATGAAAAATGGAAAACACATTTTTATTTCTCTAGTAAAGCTGGTATTAATCATAATAAATCAATGTTTTTTTTTTAGTAAATCCCACTCCCAGCAACTTCTGAAAGTGGTCTATGTTTTGAAACGAAACCCTTCAATTTTCATTAGGTTGAATGGATTTTTTGCCAGTTTTCTATAAAGCTTCACAATCTTGTAATGGTTGCTATATAAAAGCAATTTGTAGGCAGAAAATGGATAGATGGATAGATCATCTGAGAACTGTTATGTTCAGCTCCTCCAAGAACCATAGTTTACTACACCTTTATTATTGTTGTTATTATTTCCTTATTACTGATTTAATTCATAGCATAATAATCTGTAGTTTATGTGCATAGAGAAAAGCCCAGAGCTCGTACCCATTGACTTTGTCTTCGCAGTGTCCGTGAATGCAGGGGTTGCTGAGACACTCGTTGAGTTGAGACTGGCAGGTGGGGTCGTGGTAGCCCTCTCGGCACTGGCAAGTGAATCCATTCACTCCATCAATGCATGTTCCACCATTGTGACAGGGGTTGATGGCACACTCATCGATGTTGATATTACACAGTTTGCCTGAGTCAAATAAATACGCATAAAGTATGAACCATTTATTATCTTCCTAATTAAGAACATTCATTTGCAATAACATATTTAATAATAAATACAGTACCAACCAACTTCACCCTTTTAAAAGATCAAATCATGACAACAGATTACAGGGAAGACTTATGACACTCGTACGCACAGAAGAATATTTTAATATTTTGCACTATTTAAAATAACATCAAATAGTGGAAATAATATGCTAAATTACTGTGATACAAATGGGTCTATTCAGACCCACCCAACACAGCTGACTGACCAAAATGTATGGAGGAGGACAGATGAGGACAGAATTCCACTGATTAACTTTTAATAAGGTACCCATAGTAATTTGGGTGAAGTAACAATTTGGTTAAAGATAATTGAAGCCTGGTTCTGTAGGAGGGGGCTTTTCAAAAAAGAGTTTAAAACTGTTGATTTTAAAAATAAACTCTTACCCATTAGCATTAACTTCCCTAATTATATTTAAATAAATTCCAAGCATTTAAGCCTCAGATCATGTATTAAAGATATGAATGAAAAAACATACATTCTACATTACACAAACTATCCATCCTGTCAGATCAGCTCATTGCTTTTTTGTCCAGCAGCACAGGAAGCTTTAGGCTTAGCTTTTTAGCTGCCGCTTGAAGTAGCGCCACCATTCAGGCAGCGCAAGACACAGCATAAAAAGAGCGGTTTCGTTTGTCACCAGTCTTTAAAGCGCCCGCCAACTCCCCCCTTTTAAAAGATCGACTTACACAAATCTTTAGCAAATCTTTTCTCCTCTCAGCCCCCCCCTTTAGACTGAATGGATGAGTGGGGCAGTTTGCGTGTCGGAGCGCCAGGCGGGGAGCTGGGTGGGAGTGTAAGACAACACCACAGCCAGGGCAGAGTGTGTGTGCTCGCTGACCAGCTGTCTCTCCACGCCCTGCTTTGTGCCTGCCTCACCTGGGGAAGCCTTTGTTGACTCCCTCCCCTTACTGTGCCCTCAGACTACCACCTACTAATCTAGGCCACACAGATCTAAGGGATGTGACTATGAATATTTTAAACTACAATTATTCACTTTAAGTAATGATTTACTATCATTTTGATCGATGGTTTGCAAAACTGATCACTTTGTTTCAGTAGCAAGACCATGAACTAAATAATCCAAGAAAATATTAATAACTAAATTATATACTTCAGATCATGGTAAATGATTTCACTTTCTGTCGGTAAAGTGAATTAATGTATGTACTTCCATTAATTTGTTTAAAACAACAAAAAATGACATTACATCATAACTTAAGAATAAAGCACATTTTCACCTACCATAGCTTAGCTTAGCCTAGCTTAGTTAGACCGTGGCATGTAACTGCCCTCGTTGTGCATCATGTCATAAAATCTTTACCACCTGCTGCCTATTAAGGCTGTGTGACTTTACTTGGACTTCCTTTAGAGGAAGACAATACAATGCTATTTTATCAATATAATAATTTATGCCACAATACACCTTCAATTAATTTTTGATAAGACGTTTCAAATATGGCACTACTGTTTTCTCTTTTTTATCTGTTCCAAAATATCAAGCCTCAGAAAAATTTAATATCATGATGCAAATATGTATTATAATATTATATTTGTGTCATATCGGCACCCCAAATTAAGTTACATTTGTATATTTATTAGCATTGCTAATACACCTAATACACCTTATGTTCATTTTTATTTAATACAGTCAGTCAGAACAAAACTTTTTTTTAAATTTTCATTTCTGTTGTTTTGTGAAAGGATCATTAGAAATGAACCAAAATGATGTAATAAAGTGTTGTCATATTAACTTTCATTGAAAGTTAAGGACGTTTTTCCCCTCTCGTGTAAAGTTACTTTTCAAAAGATGCGACAGCAACATTATATAAAACATTTTCAGGTTGGATAATCTACCAATACGTTTGATTAGTTGTTCAGGCTGCAATATTTATTGGGCAACTAAAAATATTGAATTGTGAAATCAGAAGTTATCAGAGAGTCATAGCATTTATTCTTTTTAATTCCAGAGATAGTAGAATCAGAAATATCTGTACATTTCTCAAGCTATTTCTTACAGAAAAACACATGAATTCCACACATGAATAAACAAAACAATTCACATGTGAAATATATGGCAACTCCACTAAAAATAATAAAGAATGTTATTATCTGTACACTATTTGTGTGAATATTTTGTGGCATACATATTTTAGTAGGTTTACTGGATTCTCTGAACTCTCTTACCCATGTATCCTGGCTCACAGGCACACTCATAGCCGTTGATCTTGTCAATGCACTTGCCATAGTCGCATGGATTGCTCTTACAGTCATCCAGATTGACCTGACAGTTAACACCTGTGAACCGAAATGCCGCTTCAGTCAGCCTCTACAGCACGTGTCAGATTCCAGTCCTGGCGGGCTACAGCGCTGCAGAGATTAGTGTTCTGCCCCATTACACACACTTGATTCAATGTGTCTGCTAATTAGAAGGCCTTTGAGTTGAAACTGAAGTGCTGGGAGAGAGAAAATGATAATCTCTGCAGAGCTGTGACCCGGGAGGAACTCATCTATACCAAAACCTTTCCAGAAATACATTCAGTTATTATAGGCTGACTCCAAACAATAAATGAACTAATAATAATAACATTTTATGGCTTAACAACAATACTGAAATTCTATTTATGACAGTAACAGCTTTCAAGTTTATTTCTCACCTGCAGTTCCTCTGGGGCAAACACAGAGGTAAGCATTCTCCCGGTCTTGACAGGTGCCTCCGTTCTGGCATGGTTGGCTCAGGCACTCATCAATGTTGGCCTCACACAGACGGCCTGTGTAGCCTGGACGGCAGAGGCATGTGAAGCCGGCCAAGCCATCCTTACAGGTACCATAGTGGCAGGGACTGGAAAAACACTCGTCTATGTCTGTCTCACAGTGCTGTCCTGTATAACCTGCACCAGAATAGTTTTTAATAAAAACAACATACAATGTAAACAATATGACAAGCTTTAAATGTCCTCGTTTATGTAGAGCTGCCATATGTAATATTTAATCCAGTTCGAAAATAAATATAAACATCAATTAGCTTTGTACTAACATAATATAGTGATTCCCATAGAGATTAGCAATGAGAACAGGACAAAACAAATGCACTCGTAAAAGAAGAATGCTTTATTTGAAGTAAGATCAGATGATTTGCTATACAGAAACAAAAAAGATTTTTATATTTATGGCAAAAGCCCCTTTCAAACTTAAAATAAAATTTTTTGCCTAAATTTCACCTTCATCTTGCCTAAATCAGATCTTAACACATACAAAAAAAGTATAATTTAATAAAATGCACAAAATCACATATTTTGACAAATTGTGTTGAATTGTGTTACTGATTATTCATTTATTAATTTTAAGATGTATTCATTCACTACTATGAAACTAATATGTTGGTTATGTAGCTATGAGAGTGAGTAATTAAAGTGTGGACCCACATACAGGCCCTTAGGTTTTAAAACGAATAATAACAAGTTTGTTTTTACCCTCAGTGCACTGGCAGGTGTACATATTGGGCCCGTCAATGCATTTGGCACCATTTTTGCAGGGCGTGCTGGCGCACTCATCATTGTCGACCTGGCAAAGGTTTCCAGAGAATCCTGAGAAGAGAAGCAGTAGGAGGGGGACAGAAGAGAGAGAGAGAGGGGTGGGGAGAGAGGAAGAGGGAGAGGAGAGGTGGAGGGTCATTAGGATGATCTGTCCAGACCACACTTGTTTCATTCCACAACACTCATCTATACAATCCCTGGTCAGCCTTCATTAACACCTCAACACTGCCCAAGGTTCTGTCTGTCTCTATTCCCTCCTTTTTTCAAGCCCTCTTTTCAACATACCATCACAGGGAGGAGTGAGGGGTTGTACAAAAATGGGGCAGAAAACCTTCCAAGGCCTCCTGACTAGGGGTACCAGACAAAGGGAACTGTCTATTCAAAGCCGTGGCAGTTGCCTCCTTTGTCCGGGAGAACTTTTCCATCACAATGTGCATTCTCACATCCTGCCTTGGCCCCTTCTCCAGCTCGGCCTCTCCAAAAAGAACCCTCTTTGACCTATGACCTCTCACTATTCAGCCTGCCTCGTCATTCAGGATCACCCAGCGGGCGCGTTTTTCCCCCAGTTATTCTAATCTCTCACTAACAACGTCTGCTGCTCAAATGTACAGTCTGAGTGCATTAAGGCCTACAGCTCAATCAGTGCCAAACTGTGAGATTTTGTATTTTGAAGCATGCTGGTGTTGTACTTCTCAAATAAGCAGAATCATCCACAGTGATGCTAACTAACTTCTAGCACACTAACCCTAATCCCAGTGGAAATTCCTTTGTCGGTGTGTTCCATCTCTACCTTGCAAACCTACAAGGATTTCCTCCAAACCACTGAAACCGTACATTTTGAAAAGCTTTATTGTGGTTGCCATGGACTTTCTGTGTACACCATTCAAAGGAAGCCTTGCCCTGCACACCGAACAGAGCTAATTTGCATTTGAGGACAAAGTGGAGGGGCCTTTCCTCCATTCCCCAGCATACTACCTCACAATCCACAACACTCAGGGGGTTTAGAGGCCCCATAGACCTCTCCTCACCACCTTACACAAC
The DNA here is from genome assembly GCF_015220715.1 of Pygocentrus nattereri. NCBI lineage: Eukaryota > Metazoa > Chordata > Actinopteri > Characiformes > Serrasalmidae > Pygocentrus > Pygocentrus nattereri. The sequence continues at coordinate 15,549,262 of NC_051230.1, forward strand.
CCCATTTATGCATGAATTCTTCTGCATCCCAAATGCACTTCTCTCTACCAGAAGTGGTTGTCTTTCTCTTAAATAATGCTTTGATGTGCATTTATGAGATGCCTGCTAGATTTTCATCAAAATTATTTCTACTTCAACTGACATGAGTGAGGGCATAAAAGTGAAAAATACCTTTCAAAATAAAGTCTATTATTCAGGTTTTTCACAATAATGCATTAATGAATCTCACACCGTTTACGTGAGCTGATAACGCCATGTTTTAAAGGGCCCATATCCTACACTTTTCTTGCATTTTATATTTTTCATGCAGAGGCTTTATGTACCAAAATAATTCATTTTTGTGAGCATTTCCATGAGCATTTTCCAACTTTTTGGAAATTATGTCTATTCTGATTGCTTGTATTGTGCCTCGATCAAAAAGTAGCCTAGGCCAAAACTCTCTTCATTAACTTCAACTTGACTTCAGAGTGAACAGTAGATTTTGGAACTTAAGCAATCTTTAGATATCACGTCAAACCGTGTTATTTCAGAAAGATTCCGTTTTCCATGATAAGGGCCCTTTAGTGAAAAAATATCTATCATATTATTTCTCAATGTTCTTTTGGCTTTGCCTTCTGTGTGGAGGGCAGTCTACTATCATGTGGAAAAAATTACAAATATGGCCAGTAAACTTGGCCAAAATGCTAACTTTACAGAAGCTACTGTATAGATTTTCTTAACATTTGGCTGAGGTAGGAAAAGCCTGCCTGAGGGCAGGGATTACTTTTCTTCTCTCAGTGTTGTCCAGGGGGTGATCGACCCCCTCGTGCTCACCTGTGGGGCACTCGCACTGGTAGTTGTTGATCTTGTCGATGCACTTCCCATTGTTGAGGCAGGGCGCGCTGGCGCACTCATCAGTATTGATCTCGCAGAACTTTCCCTCATACCCTGCCAATTAGCATGGAGAGATAAAGCTTCAGTGCCAGCAGGAGAATTCACCATGGCTTAGCACTCCTGTCAGATTGTTATTCCTTTTTGTGTAATAAATAAAGGACATATGATGATTTCTTTGATCAGATCCAAGTGCTTTTGTAACTAGACAAAGCAAAAGATTGATTACAATTCACTTATATATATATATATATATATATATATATATATATATATATATATATATATATATATATACACACCTTTGAAAAGTTTGGAATCATTTGTTATATTAATAATTTTTATTACTTCCAATACAGTATTGAATAAATATTATAATCTAAACATCAAACGGTACCTTTAGATTTTTTATTCCATATTTTTGAAACAACATGAACTACATGATAAATCACATACTATAGTTATCTATTTTCAATACTTTTCTGTCAAGGTAAGATTTAATCACCACTTTTCAAAGACAAGGCATTTGGACACTAGTCTTATAGCTATGATATTAATGTTTTCTCAGTCATTTTAGAAAAAACTCCATTCATCCTTTTTAGCTTTCTAGCTTTCTAGTTTTCTACTAATCATCTGAAACCTATTAAGTTGTACAGGGTCCTAAGGATAAGGGGGCATTCAGACCTAAACTAGCCTTTCATATGTCATTTGTCATATAATGTAATATTTGCAATGCAGCATTGCATCACTGATTTAAAAGAATTCACAATTCTATATCCTTCACTACAAAACCCAGCACACATTGCACAAATATGTCATACAGCCATTAGGTTTACACTCATGTAAAATAATGTTAGTTTATTGCATGCCCTTGCATCACTCACCAATTTGTTCAATCTGGGCATGAGTGTATTATTAATATAAACTGCTTTTATATTTTTGAAAACATACATTCCAGACCTTTGATTCTAAGCATGACATTATTCTGCCTTAAGCTATGTCGCACATGTCTCTGTTCACCCTAATGAACTTGTTTACCTGCCATACAGATACACTGGAAGCCTCCAATTTGGTCCAGGCAGGTAGCATCATTCTGGCATGGGTTAGACAAACACTCATTGACGTCTAACTCGCAGCGTGCCCCCACATAACCCTGCTGGCACTGACACTGGAAAGAGCCTTTAGTGTTCCGACACTTTCCTGCATGCTCACATGGGTTCGCACCTATAGAAACACCCAGCAACAACAGGCATTTCAAGCATTCCACAGTTGTGAGCTAATACATTATCAAACAAACTTTGCCTGGGATGTGCTTTATCTCTAAAGGTGGTCAAGGTGGTTTAGTTCTCACCCAGAGAGCATTCATCAATGTCCTGGTCACAGGCTGAGCCCAAGTAGCCCGGAGGACAAGTGCAGATGGCCTTGCCATTGACTGGGTTGGTGTCACAATTGGAGCCTTTCTGGCATGGGTTACTAATACAGGCATCGTTCAAATGGCACAGCAAACCTAAAGTAGGTAAGGAATTAGAAGTCAGAAAGAGAGGTAAATAGTTAAATGAGTACTACAATATATGATTTAGTTCTCTTTTTCATTCGGAAAACATCAATCTGGTAAGTTACTTAAAAATTAAGAAAAAGCACAGTTAGGTCCTCAGTTCCAGTGATAAATGACCATAAATATCAGAGATTCCAACTACAATCCTGGAGATCTACCTTACTGCTAGGTTTAGTTCCAAACCTAATCTAATATATCTGATCCACACCTTCAGGCAGATGAATAAATATGTCTATTTCTGCCATTACCCTTCTTTGCTAGTAATAACATCGTTGTTGCTGTGTCAATTTAACAAGGTAATTTGCAGCCTTTTTTTACGATTTTTATTTAGCATTTTATTAGAAAATGGATGGATGGATTTAGCTTTTTATTATGATTGTGTCACAATTTACCAACTTAAACAAAGAAATACATGAGCTGGAATATAAGTCACACATTGATCATGGTTTTTTTAACACACACATAAAGCTCAAATTCCACATGCTGATCCATTTTACTACAGCCAGCCAGAACGTTCTTGCACAATAACTTCTCTGACAGCAGATGTAAACGATTTAAAAGTCTCTGAATGGGTCACAGATAAGACCCATTTAATAGGATTAATTAAGACGCTCAGGGACATCTGATTAATAGCTCTAGGTGTGATGGAACTAAATTCACCAGGGTGGCAGACCTCTAGGAACAAAGTTGGGCACTCATGGGAAAAAATGAAACTATATGTTCAAACCTGTGCGGCCAGGAGGGCATTCACAGAAGAAGGAGGCCACGCGATCATGACAAGTAGCTCCATCATTGCAAGCAGCATCTGCACAGTCATCAATGTTCTTGCTGCAGTCATCACCCGACCAGCCATTCACACACACGCAGTGGTATCCACCCTGGCTGTTAAGGCAAGTGCCACCATTCTGACAGGAGTTGGGCATCAGATCGCACTCATTGACGTCTTCAGTGCAGAACTGACCTATAGGAGAATATTGCTGTGAGACCCGTGATATGCATGCTCCAACAAACTTAGATACAAGAATACTACACAACAAACATCAAAACTCCAAACAAGCGGTTGGCATGCCACACTATTTCTGGAAAGAATGCTTTTGTATCTTCTGTTTCTTACAACACTCACTGATTGTTAAATATTTTTCATTTAGCATCATGAGGTTTTGTGTTTCTTGCAGAATGCATGCTTAACTACTGCACTGTAGCCATACAGCAAGAAAGAATTAGGGAGAACTCATACCGGTCCACTCTGGTTTGCACTGGCAGTTGTAAGTGTTGACTCCATCGACACAGGTCCCTCCATTAAGGCAACGATGGTCTGGACAATCATCAATGTTCTCCTCACAGTTCTGACCACTGAAACCTGAGGAAAGGAATAATGTTGTCTGTTCACTCAATGTCCCAAAACAGCTGGGTGTTTATTAAACTTCATAATAGAATGAAACATGAAACAAACACCAAATATACAAACCATTATATAGATCCAAATTTGATTTGCTACAAGCTGAATATATCCCCTATCTTTCAAACAACTTCTAAATATTTATATCAGCTTTACAGAAGACTGAAAGACAGATTCTTGGGGGAAAATTCCATTGTTTCACACTCTAAACAGTGAGATACAATGTTTGTGAAACCCACTGTTACATACTAAAACAGTCGTTAGCGTTCTTGCGGTCAACGGTCTTCCTTTTCTGGGAAGAATGGCAATGCCAGGTCTCAAGTCAGAGGCACCGATGACAACGCAGCCAACTGACACTAACCACAGTTTCCTTTGATTTTTCTGCAGAACCAGCAGCTATGAAACATCCCTGATTTTATCCTACATTGAATTGACAGTGAAAGAAACTGAAGTGTGAAAGAGGATTAATGAAGTCAGAATGATAAGGCTTGTCTCCATTTACATTGAGCTGGAGTGAATTCCTCAGGGCTCAATATTAGGTCCCTTGTAGATGTGTTTACATGAAGGAAAGTCTTTTTATGAATATGTTTCTTATTCATGGAGCTGTGAATGAGAATCAATGAAGTGAGGTGGGTAAGACTTGAGCGCTGTCTCCTATCACCTTAGATTTGAGTGAGTTCCTCAGGGCTCAATAGTAGGTCCGCTTGTGTGATGTGAAGGAAAGTGTGTATGTGTGCAAGCTCCATGTTCTACCTCATACCCAGAGACAGCACTGTGAGGATGTTGTCGTTCAGACACTTCCTCACGATAAGCACTAATGCTTTCCTGCTGGCTGGTTCACACACACACACACACACACACACACACAGGCAAAGCTACAATGGGAGTCAACTGCAAAGACTTGCACTAGGCTGAGCTTACATCAGGCTGTCAGGAGAATATGTTGAGAGAGTTAGCCTAGCCCAAGTTCCATACTAGTGGGAAACACTGACAGTACATTATTATAAATCTGTCAGCTCTTCTAAATGTCTAACATCAGGATTTGACACTGACAACATGCTGTCATTTGCCTTGCCCACTACAAAAGTCTGCCTTCATCAGAAAAACTGACAATAGTTTCTCATGAGAATTTCACAGATTTTTTAAAAATCTTGTATAATTCATTTGAGATCTAAACATGGCCATTTACATTGTTTGATGTTTAACTGTGTATTGTAGAAAAAAATTGATAGGTTCTGAATTCTTTAAACAATCAGTGACAACAATAGAAGTGATAGAGCATTTGAAGCATTAAATGCTTCAAATGTCTGGTTCCTATCACCAGCACTGTCAACAACTCTGGCTTTCTAAGTTCTAAGGATTTAAATATTTTAAAAATCAATGGCTATGGGTCACATATTTTTCATTGCATCTGTGCAAATGATGGACTCAAGGATTTTTCATTGCATCTGTGCAAATGATGGACTCAAGGATTTTTCATTGCATCTGTGCAAATGATGGACTCAAGGAGGTTAATAAACGGTTCAGTTACTGGACTAGTCAGCATGAGATCGGACTTGCTTACCTGGCAGACAGGAACACTCGTAGTTCATGTCTCCCTTCTGGACACAGGTTCCTCCATGGAGGCATGGTGAGGGGTTACAGGGCTGGTACAGAGTTTCACAATGTTTACCCGTGTACTCAGTTGTGCAGCTGCAGCGGTAGGTGCCTACTTCATTAACACATACACCACCGTTCTTGCAGGGAGACGGGCTTAGGGCGCACTCGTTGACATCCTGTTTGCACGTCTCACCTGAAAAGAAGTGTGTGCAGGCGCAGATGTAGTGTGAGTCAAAAGGACTGCACAGGCCTCCATTAGCACATGGGTTTGAGGCACAAGGGTCTGCCTGCTGACAGTTTTTACCTGTAAAAAATCAGAATGTTCCAGAATTATACTTCCTTATCTGGTACAGAGATCAGAGACTGGCAAGTAAGATGTCACAGACAGTACTTGTACATCACTTATGTTCTTACCAGTCCAGCCTGGAGGACATTTGCACTTGAACGTGCGTATGCTGGTCAGGTCACACGTCCCTCCATTTCCGCATGGCGAGCTGCGACATGGGTTGTCGGTGGGAGTAAGGCACCGGGGGTCCATGTAGCCCAAGGGACACTGACAGGTAAAGGCCGGTTTGTTGTCACGAAAAATGTGCTGGCACACACCGCCATTCCAGCAAGGGTTTGAGAGGCAAGGGTTGGGGAACTGGCACACTGATCCCAAAAACTTCTCAGGACACCTGAAAAAAAAAAAAAAAATTACAGAGATCTACAGAGTTTTGTCCATTTTCAAGCATAACAGTATGCCAAACAGGAAACCATAAGAACAAATATATTTAAGATTGCTTTATATTTCGAGGCATGAGGCACGAGGAATGTAGTTTGCACAATATTAATAAGAGAGTATGAGCTTCCAATACCTGTTAGAGCTAACTGGGCTTGAAATTTTGGCCCAGACTTGAATGCAACCCAAGAATTTTCTGGACAAGTCCCCTGACCTAAACCACATCAAGTTTTGAGTTTGAAACTGGCCGGAGCTAAATAAAATTCATTCCTCACTTTTTAGTCTTCGCTCGTTTAATCGTCTCTCTCTCTGTCACACACACACACACACACAGACACACAGACACACACACACACACACACACACACACACACACACACACAAGCACAAACACACAGGTGTGCCCTTTTTGCTGCAATAACCTGTACTCGATTTGTATGAACTCGATCTCAAGTATCAGCCTCATTATGTATTTATTGTACTCCACCAGAGCAGACATTTAGGTAATGCTGGGCTGCTGCAGATTCACAATAATCATATAAAAATTTTACATTCATTCGTAAATGTTACATTTAATTTAGACATTTTATAAACATTTATATACTGGCATTGGTATTGGCATCAGCATTGGCAGTGAGAAGAGTCATTGTAAATAAAAAAAAGTGAAATCTTTGAGCTGTGAAGTTCTCGAAAAATGACCATGAAACTGAATCAACTATCAACAAACTTTTTCATTAACATGTCAGATGGTCGTAGTTTGGTAATTTGTAACTGTTCATAACAAGCTGCCTTCCCAACTACTGTAGCAGCGGCACTGCCCTATAAACTATATTCAGGTAACCCACTGCACCCACAAAATGTTGTAAAGAGTGACAATAAAGTCAGCCACAAACTGCTGTGGATTTAGAAGGGCCATGTTGAAATAGAAAACAACCACAAAAAGAGAAGAGAAAATTACTACACGATGACTGAGGTTACATCCAAAATGCAAGATGGTCACTGATGGTCACAACCCATTTCCTGTACTCACAATCATCAGAAAAGTATTATGACAACAAGCTCAGTACTATATGTGCACAACAGCAAGAGATTGCATTACTTGGACTAATTAACCAAGACACACTTTTGTAGTTGCTACGGTTTCTTTTAGAGAGATTTCAAATGTAATCGAATTAAATGCATCTATGCTGTTGTAATTATTTGAGCAAATAATGAAATACTTCTGTATCTAAACCTTTAAAGTTGAATCCCATTGAGCAAAAATGAAAAACAAATCTGATCTGATTTAATCTCTGTGTATACATCACCTAATACCAATACAAATGCAGCAAACAATACTGTAGGCCTGGATATCTTCACCCAATAACCAGGAGAAAGGGTGTCTTCAACACAGAAATCAATGAAAAGATTTTTTAATGTTATGGGATTCCACACAGCTCATTGAAAATTCTGGCTCACAGTTCTAATCCTGTTTCAAACAGTTGCATGAAAAGCAGCCACCCATCATCAGATCTTAGGGGGAAATTTTTGCACGGCTCAGCCTTTCTCCACCATTCATTCACTCAAAGGACAAGGCAGTGTCTATAGCAGAGTCTTTGAACCCAGGGCTAACATTATCAGGGACTTCAAAGCACCCTGTCCACCATCTCAATACCTCGTATTCTTCTACAGTAGAAGCTCGTCCCTGCATCAATCAGGAGCTGGAGGAATAAATAGCCTGCATGGCGAAAAACTTTGTAAAACAAGGGTTGGGGTGGCTTAGGCATAGGAGTTTGCCTGATTTTACTACCCTGACACGAAGAGGGTGTTTTCCCTACAGTACAACCACACTGAAACAACCTTTCACTAACAGCACAGACACATAGTGGCTGTGAAATACCCAAGCTATGTCTTTAGGCCCTGGGGGCAGCCTAAGTGTCCCCTAAACATCCCCCCGTGCTTTTTTGCTCTCTGATCACAACAGGGCCCCAGGCTAGGACAGGGTAGAACTGTGTTTTTACTGTGTCTCTCCCAGGATTAGGATGGCCAATAACCTAAAACCAAGAAAAGAAAACACAGTGGACTGAGAACCAGGCACGCCAAAACCATTAAAAGCAATGGTGGGAATTGCACCCTTGTCTACTTACACTACCTTTCCTCTCATTGTCCCACTGCTATTACTACCTCACACTGATCTGCAGGCTATATTAGAAACAGTTAGATTATATCTGTAAAAGGGATAATCCAGTAATATTCCCTGAGGAGCCCTATTGAAGCTCCTATCAGCAAACATCTTAACTCCTTGTTTAATTGAATATCACATCCAAATTTCTGGTGATCTGAACGTTTAAGCCTCTATTAGTGACTGCCAGCTTGTCTCTTTATTGCTGGAAATATAAAAACCTCACCACTTTTAATGTTCCATGGATGTTCTTTTACTTTTTTCTTGTTTTTTGTACTGTTGTGAGTGAATGTGAATTGTGTTTTTCATTAATCTACAAGGCTTGTACTGCAAATATCACAGACAACAAGTTCTCCATCTACAAAATAAAACACTTTTATATAGTATGTAAAAACTCCTAAAGCTTCAAATCATGCCATTAATCTGCTAGTCCATACAGTCCATATACAGAAGCCAAGCTGCCGAAAAAGCCTGTTTTAAATTTTTTGTTTTTATGCTACCAAAAATTCCTTCACATTTACCTACAGCAGATTAACCCCGCCTACTAATGCTGCTCAAGTTACAAGTCGGGTTCCCACCTGGGTTGCTTCTGAGACTACTGAGTGAGAAACAACACAGGCACAGTGAAACAGCCTGTCTAATTCTTATTCAAAAAGCACAAGAACTCAGAACATTAACTTTTCTAGAGAATAGTTTAAAAATGTTGGATTTGGAACAAGACCCTTGTCTAGTATTATCTGAGCTGTGATATTGCAGTGAGCTGCTCTGAACGTCACTTAGAGCACAGTGGTGTTCTGTGCTGTAGTATGTGGCCTTGGAGAGCAGGTGCGCATGTTAATGAGCAGTCGGCAGCTGCTGGTTCTAGCACAACACCCCCCCACTCTCCTCTTGCCTGCTGTAACCCCTCCACTCGGGAGAACAGGGCGGTTGAGGCAGTGAAGGCCCTGAATGGCGTCCCTGCAGCAGGAAGACTCCATCAGAAGAGCCATTGTTCCTACAGCCATTCAAGAGCCGGCCTGACCACGGCCCCGGCGCCTCCGTCCCCTCCTCGTGAGCATTCAGTTAAATCTCCTTCTCCTCCTCTCTTTTCCCCTCCCCTTCCTGTCTTTTCCTGCTCCCATCTTCAGATCCTTGGATTTTTTTATACGCCCATTTCTTTCTCAGTGATATGGTAAATGCGTCACAATACTTTCACTAAATATCACTAACTTTATTTTCACTGTTTTTACTCCAGACATGGCTTGGGTGAAGCACTGTGCTGTTTCACATTTACTTCTCATGCCCTTCCTCTTTTTCCTTCCCTAAATTCTCTTGTTCTCACCACAAGCTTGGGAGTCACTTGTGAATGTGTAAAATGGGGTCAGGTCTGAGTCACCAAAGGACATGACTGACCTGCCTTGCCTTAATCTTTTACTTATTTTCCTGTTCACAGTCCTTTTATGATGGTAAACAGCACCTCACGTGAGGTTATTAAAGCTAAAACTTTACTGATTCTCTAATTTGATGTAACAATCTGACCAACTATTTCAGTCTTAATGTGACAACTTGGCAAATAAAAGCATCTTAAACACAGGCAATATATCAAGTCACTTCTAAGAAAATTCTAAGATTATTTATCTTATTTCTTGATATTATCACTTATTCCTTACTTAAATCTGTACTTATTATGGCTTGTGGTTATGGCTTAAACATATGTTTTTAGTATTCAGTAACTGCATAGAAAGCAATACAAACCCCATAAGTTATAGGAGAGAGAAATAGTAATTGCTACCCATGAGCCCTGGTCATTTAAGGGATCACAGTAAATTTATCATCTGAAATTGGCTTTTTAATTTTATCTCCCTCACTCTTAAAAAAACAAAAACCGTTCATTGAAAGGTTGTTCAATAAACAAAAATGTTCTTCTATGGCATTGACTTGGTGTTTTGGGTGTTGGAAATCATCCCAAAACTTTAAATATGACAGTAAGGCCTGGCTGACATTTGCACTAATATCTGGAGTCTCACACTTCTCCAAAAATATTCTATATGGGTTTTTGCAGTTGTTTTCTGTTATATTCAGGAAAAAAAGGTTTAATAAAATTTTGGTGAGAGATTGAGAGATTGGGGCCTCTGTTACATTCCACAAGACAAACGCTCAGAGGCTGAAATGAAGGATATGCAGGCTGGTTTAAGGGTTTTCCAGACAGTGTGAGGGGAGGGGGCCTTGGATCAGGTGGAATGTAGCCATTTATACTAAAACTTCCCTTCATCCCGTGTCCCCATCCCTGACAGCACTCCTCAGTGGAGACTGCTGGCAGCCGCACTTCACAGAGCCCTGTGAAAAATCACACTAGCTTTGAAAAGTCCACTAGGCTCACCAAGTCTGGCAAACAGTTCCACTTCTGGTTGGGATACGAAAGGCAAACACATAAAGCACAGAGTCAGCCTCTCGTGGCTTCTGCTAGTAAAGCACACACAAGGAGAAAAGTGGTGGGGAAGAGCACACAGAGGAGTCAAGCAGAGGCGGTTTGCTCTTGAATTTGGCAAAAGCTTGACAAATAAGTTGTCAGCACAAAATCTGTCTTTTAAAGACAGTGGAGTGCGCTCAGAGAGAATATATATATATATATATATATATATATATATATATATATATATATATATATATATATATGTATATATGTGTGTGTGTGTGTATTTATATATGTATAAGAGAGAGAGAGAGAGAGAGACCAAAAGCATTCAGACAGTATTCAAATGTGTTATTTGACTTTCAACATAAAGCTAAATAGCTGTGGTTGCACACAAACAACAAACTCTGAAACCCTACTGATTCATCATTTACTGAACACATCTTTCAGACAAAACAAGTCTGCAAAATCAGACATTGTGTAAACTGCTGTAATTTGCCTGGAACTATTATGACCACAGAGTGACCCTTCCTTTACTACACCTTTACTACACACCACACAGAAATCCCTTTGTCCTTTTGGCTAGTGATGGGATTCCCTTTCACTTTGGCCACCAGTAGCCCATGACAACAGGTCTCTGCCAGTGCCGCAATGCTACACAGGGCGAGAGCAGATGTTTTGCTGACACCTGACCCTCAGCCAGATGAAACATATTGGCGGGGGGGCTGATGTTCCACTCCCTACAGTCTAATCTGCCATCTGCCTTTGAGATTGAGAGGACATACAGTGGAGGAGACTGACTCTCACACACAAAGTTAAACACTAACTCAGATATGCTTCCAAGGCCAAACTCCACCTTTCATAAAAGCAGGAAGCATGCATACTCTTAAGTGACAATTAAAATTTATACAATTTCCCTCCTTACTCTAAAAGTCAACAAAATTATTTTTATGTCCAAAGTTTGTTTCTTTAGTTTTGCACTGGAGCTCCAAGTCTAACACAGCTCTAAGTCTAACAGACAAGTTTTCAAAAGTTTGGAATCACTGTTCAAAAGTTTGAAAATATTTTGATATAAAAGTAGTTTGGTTATGGCAATGTGTAAAATAATTCTAAAACGCTAGTGTTGTACCACTTCACAGCTTTCAGCATTATAGTAGGACCTTCAATAAAAATTAAGACATTTTTTATGGGTCTATAGTGATGAACAGACACAAGCAAGATTCTAGAATGACAAAGAGATATTGAAAATTAACAATACATTTAGAATTAAGTTATGATAAAATTAATATTCACAATTCATCATATTTAAAAAGTCAGAGAGGCAGAGAATTTAACAAAACAATGAATAGAAATAGACAAATACAGTCGATTAATTTCACAGACGTCTTGAAATGTTAAACAAAACATAAAATATCTTTTGCAGAATAGTTTGTCATACTTAAATCCACACTGCACAAGTTACGTTTTCAAATAAGCTTATAACAAGTAGCATCATTCAAGCTGCATGTCTCATCACACATTTGTCAAATCATAAAAAAATAATTACAGACATAATGCTGGCTTCAATATGGCTGCTTCTGCTTTTGTGGCAATACACTGGTTTTTTTTTTTGTTTTTTTTTTTACAATTAACACCATACAGTGTTAGAAAACACATGTGCAAATCTATCTGTGACTACTTAACAATTTAGTTTGAGGCAATTGTGATGATGGTAACTGGCAAGTCATGAGCTTTGATTGTTTTTTTAGCTACATTAGCCTTGTAGCACCAGTACAAAACTAAAGAAGGAACTTTGGATGAAAACTGCCTTAACTAATTGACTACATTTGGGCTTAGATAGAAATTGGATGAATTTGACCTTCTGGCAAACTATTCCTTTGATAAAAGTAAGGATGCACCTATATTGATATTCTTGTCTGAAGCCACTATATTACATATTTTAATGTACATATCTGCCAATGCCGATGACACATTTACATAAACATTTATAAAAAGTACTAAATGCTCCTAGATCAGCTTTAAAACATTCTCTTCTGGAGTACAATTTACCACCAAATGTAGGATTTAAATGCAGTTCAAGTCTAAACATCTGTCCACTCCAAACATTATATACATATGCTGTTCGACACCTGGAATGCACAGTTTGAATTCTTCATTAATGGTTGCTATTGGTGGCACGGGTATGCAAACGTCTGTCAGCTTTTGTTTGTTATGGTGCTGCATTTACCACTGACCTGGAATGTTCAACCCTTAGGCAGTCAAGCAGTGCTAGAACAACACATCAGTAGTCCACTAGCTTTCAAATCCTCATTTCCTGCATTGGGTGTCTAACGTTGAGTCTTGTGTGATCTTCATGAAATGATGGCCTCGGGCTCCTCTGCCCCTCTCTGTAATCACTAGGGGAGACCTGTCTTCCAAGGCCACATCTGTTAGTGTTCATTAGAGCCATGCTTATTTATCCCTGTTAGTAAAGGACCCCATGGGAAGGGCCAGCAACCCCAGGGACAGAGCAAGGAGCAAGCATTAAGGACTCAATATGGCACTAATGAATACTGCGTCTGGTGCTTTTACGAGTCTGGGAACTACATTAGTGTTTTCAGGTGTCCTTCAGAAGGCTAAACAAGTTCTCGGTATCATACTTGACAGTTTTGGACATTCAGAAGGCAGAATTAGTTTCCAGAATTCAACACTTTTCACATAGACTCACAGCATTTAGAAGCTGTGTGTGGTATTTCTTAAGGCAGCTGCCACCGCTGGAGCTGAATGGCTTCAAACCACAAGCGCTATGTATGTACGTATGTACGCTATGTATGTAGCAACAGCCATTGTACTGTATGAATACTTTACCTTGATAGTGATCACTTGTAATGCTATGCTGCACAGACAGATGGCTCAGGTCAAAAGCATCAAATAAAAACAACACGCCTGATTTTTTCTTTTTCTTTTTTTTTTTTCTGCTTGCCCAGCTGTGCACACAGAACATGATCCGCCTCACTCTGCTATTACTGAATGTGTGATCAAAAGTTTTTCAGAATTCCTAAGAGAGTATGAGCTCGATCAGCAGTATCGTCTTTCTGCATCAAAAGACAAGCCAAAACAAGTAGTTTTACTCAATCATCACATTTTAAAGCCTTAAAAAGCCTAGGCCAAAATATTCTTACACCACCGTCTCTTTTAAGACATTAGCCTTGTGATACAATAATAGACTCAGCATTCTGTCTTCTCTAGACATGGAAGTGCGTTTCCTGTATTTGAATGCAGAGAAGAACCCAGAGGAACTCATCCTTGACCGTGTAAACAAAGCTCGCATTGAAGCACCCGTGCAAAGACAAGAGGCTGCTTTCATAGAGTACTTATCACATATGCCCAGGGACCAAAAAGACTCGCCATCTGATTGCTTACCCACACAAGCCTATCCTTGCAAGTCACCTCAGCTCATGTACGCTAAACATTAGGGATGAGCAATATGGTGACATTTTATCATTACTGTGATCATTTATGTCACCCATTCTGAGCGTATCATGGATATTACCAGTACTCAAAGTGCCAAGACTTACATTTTTGTAACCTACGCGTGTTTTAAACTGTTTGTTTTTGTTACTGCTGTTTTAATACTCATATATCGCTGCTGTCGGATCAAAACCTCATATCTCCAAAATGGTAACTTTACAGGAGAAGGAAAAAACATACATTACTTTTAATGTAAGTCAGTGGAACCACTGGCTATTTATTTTGGTCCATCCTTCATGAAATTTACAAACAATATAAAGGCCAACATGAATTTTGCAAATTATGTCAAAAACTGAAAATCGACAAAAATGGAGATACAAGGTTTTGTTCCAATAACAGCGATATGTAAATGATCTCCATGTCATGATTGCTTGTTTTGTACTTCCTTCAAAAAGATGTGAACTGAAGCACTTCATCATGAATGGGCAGGCTTAACAGCCTGTAAGCAGACATATGTAAATGTACTGGTTATCATGATATCACAAAAGCAATTAATTTATTAATTAAAAATTTCAAATGGATATATATCCTACACTTAGAAAAGAACAGAAACCTGTGCACTGCATTAGAACCAGAAGCACTGTCTATATAAGTGTATTTGGAGACAGCAGGGCTTCAGATTACAAATGCAGTGGCACAATTATTGTCAATGGTAACTGAACACATGCTGCAGATGGGACAGATAGAGTTTAGGTTGAAAACATTGTAGCATTGCTTTAATACTGATGCTTATTTTGCAAGAAAGGTTCCTGCACAGATTTATGGGTCTTTCATGAAGCCACAAACATTGCAGCATGACTCTCCATATATATATATATATATATATATATATATATATATATATATATATATATATATATATATATATATATATATATATATATACAGTGCATCCGGAAAGTATTCACAGCGCTTCACTTTTTCCACATTTTGTTTTGTTACAGCCTTATTCCAAATTTAATTATATTAATCTTTTTCCTCAAAATTCTACACAAAATACCCCATTGTGACCATGTGAAAAAAGTTTTCTCGAGAGTTTTGAAAATGTATTAAAATTAAAAAACAAAGAAATCATATTTACATAAGTATTCACAGCCTTTGCCATGAAGCTCAAAATTGAGCTCAGGTGCATCCTGTTTCCACTGATCATCCTTGAGATGTTTCTACAGCTTAAATGGAGTCCACCTGTGGTTGATTGGACATGATTTGGAAAGGCACACACCTGTCTATATAAGGTCCCACAGTTGACTGC
Source organism: Pygocentrus nattereri (assembly GCF_015220715.1). Classification (NCBI taxonomy): domain Eukaryota; kingdom Metazoa; phylum Chordata; class Actinopteri; order Characiformes; family Serrasalmidae; genus Pygocentrus; species Pygocentrus nattereri. The sequence continues at coordinate 15,564,721 of NC_051230.1, forward strand.
ATGTCAGAGCGCAAACACCAAGCATGAAGTCAAAGGAATTGTCTGTAGACCTCCGAGACAAAATTGTCTCGAGGCACAAATCTGGGGAAGGATACAGAAAAATTACTGCTGCGTTGAAGGTCCCAATGAGCACAGTGGCCTCCATCATTCGTAAATGGAAGAAGTTCGGAACCACCAGGACTCTTCCTAGAGCTGGCCGGCCGTCTAAATTGAGCGATCGGGGGAGAAGGGCCTTGGTCAGGGAGGTGACCAAGAACCCAATGATCACTCTGTCAGAGCTCCAGCGTTCCTCCGTGGAGAGAGGAGAACCTTGCAGAAGGACAACCATCTCTGCAGCAATCCACCAATCAGGCCTGTATGGCAGAGTGGCCAGGCGAAAGCCACTCCTTAGTAAAAGGCACAAGGCAGCCCGTCTGGAATTTGCAAAAAGGCACCTGAAGGACTCTCAGACCATGAGAAACAAAATTCTCTGGTCTGATGAGACAAAGATTGAACTCTTTGGTGTGAATGCCAGGCGTCATGTTTGGAGGAAACCAGGCACTGCTCATCACGAGGCCAATACCATCCCTACAGTCAAGCATGGTGGTGGCAGCATCATGCTATGGGGATGTTTCTCAGCAGCAGGAACTGGCAGACTAGTCAGGATAGAGGGAAAGATGAATGCCGCAATGTACAGAGACATCCTGGATAAAAACCTGCTCCAGAGCGCTCTTGACCTCAGACTGGGGCGACGGTTCATTTTTCAGCAGGACAACGATCCGAAGCACACAGCCAAGATCTCAAAGCAGTGGCTTCAGGACCACTCTGTGAATGTCCTGGAGTGGCCCAGCCAGAGCCCAGACTTGAATCCGATTGAACATCTCTGGAGAGATCTGAAAATGGCTGTGCACAGACGTCTCCCATCCAACCTGATGGAGCTTCAGAGGTACTGCAAAGAAGAATGGGCAAAACTGCCTAAAGATAGGTGTGCCAAGCTTGTGGCATCATATTCAAAAAGACTTGAGGCTGTAGTTGCTGCCAAAGGTGGTTCTACAAAGTATTAAGCAAAGGCTGTGAATACTTATGTAAATATGATTTCTTTGTTTTTTAATTTTAATAAATTTTCAAAACTCTCGAGAAAACGTTTTTCACATGGTCACAATGGGGTATTTTGTGTAGAATTTAGAGGAAAAAGATTAATTTAATTCAATTTGGAATAAGGCTGTAACATAACAAAATGTGGAAAAAGTGAAGCGCTGTGAATACTTTCCGGATGCACTGTATATATATATAGCTAAGGCTTAGTCAAGACAGCACTTTACCTTTTTCAGGTAAAAGACAGAGCCATAAAATATCCAGGTACAACCATACGTAGGCCAGGCCTCCAGAACACATTCTCTGTCAGCCAATCTTTCCAACTGGACCAAGGCCTAATCCAGCTAGAAGCAGCTCAAAGTTCTCTGTAGCAGCAGCCTGGACAGCTTTTTGAAGTATCAGTGCTTGCCAACTTCAGGTACGTCAACTTTTCAGCATCTCTCAGCCTTGCATCTCTCATCTCCTTGTTAGACTCTGAGTCCCTTCATTGCAGCCATCTTCTCCCTTGTCCACTGCTGTGGAATCCAGTTCTCTAGTAGCTGCTTTCCAATTGCTGTCAGCCAGACAGACATTTGGCTTTGTTTGTGATAACTGCTCCCTTGCTGCTACTTTGTCTCCCTCTAAGCACCAGATATGAAGGTTTGGCATTCCTGGCATGGCATGTGAAGTAGGAGTACTACATCTCTAAAGTGTTATCTATGTAATACTGAATGACAGACACCTGACCTGACAGCATTGTCCAACCTCACCAAAGAATTCTGGCTTTCAAAGATAAAAAAGCCATATTAAACAGTCAAACATTCTGAGTGAATGAAATTAACTGCTGTTCGAAGAGAGTTCTGCTGTCAAAGCAAAAGGAAAATGACAAATATTATAAATGTTAGCTATATATTTGTTAAGTATGCATTGTCAGCATGACAGTCTCCTTTTACATGCTTATTGTAAGTGCCTGAATTAAGAATAGCTCAAATCTTAGTAGTTTTTACAGAAAGATACCAGAACGTTATCATCTGATAGGGGTGAGCAATATGGCAAAAAATAAAATTAAACATATTTTTATGATACACAACATGCACTACAAAGACAAAAGCATTAGGACACTCCTCTTAGTTATTGCGTTCAGGTCTTTGTCACACCCACTGCTAAGAGGCAGATCAAATTTAGCACGTAGCCTTGCTCTCTCGATAGACAAACGCTGGCAGTTGAATGAGTCATGAGTTCAGTGGCTTTATACATGGCTCTGTCATAGGATGCCAGCTCTGCCACAAGTCAGTCTGTGAAATTTCTGTCCTGCTAGATCTGCCCCTCTCAACAGTAAGTGCTATTATTGTGGAATGGAAGCTAGGAGCAACAAATAGCTTAGCCAAGAAGCACTAGATCACGCAAACTCACAGAGTGGGTCTGCCGATTGCTGAAGCACACAGTGCCTATCTTCTGTTGAATCATTCACTAAAGGGTTCAAAATTGCCTCTGGAAGCAACATCAGCAAAAGAACTGCGCAGTAGGAGTTTTACTAAATGGGTTTTCATGGCTGAGCACAGTGACAAACAGACCCTACCACTGGACTACAGAGCAGTGCAAAAGCATTCTGTGGAGTGATGCATCATGCTTCTCTATCTGGCAGTCTGATGAACAATTCTGGGTTTGGCGAATCCCAAAAGAACATTACTTGCCTGACTGCAGTGTGCCATTTGTAATGTTTGGTGAAGGTAATGCTATGGGGTTGTTTTTCAGGGGTTGGCCTAGACCCCTTAGTTCCAGTGAAGGGAAATCTTAAGACATTTTGGAGAATTCTATGCATCCAACTTTGCTGGATTTAGAATGTGATGTCATAAAAGCTCCAGTAATGTTTAGGTATCCCAATACTTTTTTCCATATAGTGTATATATCATAACATTCTGACACAGACATAATGCACTTGTGATGCTTCTTTTAAAAAACAAAAACTGTATGCAATTTAACATTTTATTTAACATTTTATGCAGCAGTTCATATAATGCATTGCCAGTTCAACATGACTAATAATGTCCTCTTTATAATGAAACGTGCAGCAGGTCAGTGCTCTTTAAGTACTGATGATACACTCGAAAAAAGCATATTGTCTATAACAATAACAAAATTTATCACAACAGTAAAACACTGTCAGATTGCCCACCTCTGTTGGCTGAAACTCAGTAAAAGGAGAAGAGGTACTATGCCACCTCTTGTTCAATTAAGAATCCCTTACAGCCATTTCTTTACTTGGGTGTCACTGGTGGCTTTTCTATGGTTAAAAGTTTATTTTGCTGAAAATGTAGACAAAAAGGCCATTTTAGAACTTAAAAAAATTTAAAGAATTTTAAAAATTCCAATGAAGTTGGGACGTTGTGTAAAACATAAATAAAAATAGAATAAGATGATTTGCAAATCCTTTTCAACCTATATTCAACTGAATATACTACAAAGACAAGATATTTAATGTTCAAACGGATAGACTTTATTGTTTTTTGCAACTATTCACTCATTTTGAATTTGATGCCTGCAACACATTCCAAAGAAGTTGAGACAGGGGCATGTTTACCACTGTGTTACATCACCTTACCTTTTAACAACACTCAATAAGCATTTGGGAACGGAGGACACTAATTGTTGAAGCTTTGTAGGTAGAATTCTTTCCCATTCTTGCTTGATGTACAACTTCAGTTGCTCAACAGTCCGGGGTCTCCGTTGTCATATTTTGTGCTTCATAATGCGCCACACATTTTCAATGGGAGACAGGTCTGGACTGCAGGCAGGCCAGTCTAGTACCCGCACTCTTTTACTACAAAGCCACGCTGTTGTAACACGTGCAGAATGTGGCTTGGCATTGTCTTGCTGAAATAAGCAGGGACGTCCCTGAAAAAGACGTTGCTTGGATGGCAGCATATGTTGCTCCAAAACCTGTATGTACCTTTCAGCATTAATGGTGCCTTCACAGATGTGTAAGTTACCCATGCCATGGGCACTAACACACCCCCACACCATCAGAGATGCTGGCTTTTGAACTTTGTGCTGATAACAATCCGGACAGTCCTTTTCCTCTTTGGCCCGGAGGACACGACGACCATGATTTCCAAAAACAATTTGAAATGTGGACTCGTCAGACCACAGGACACTTTTCCACTTTGCATCAGTCCATCTCAGATGAGCTCAGGTCCAGAGAAGCCGGCAGCGTTTCTGGGTGTTGTTGATATATGGCTTTGGCTTTGCAAATCAAAGTTTTAACTTGCACTTGTAGATGGAGCGACAAACTGTGTTCACTGACAGTGGTTTTCTGAAGTGTTCCTGAGCCCATGTGGTAATATCCGTTACAGAATGATGTCGGTTTTTAATGCAGTGCCGCCTGAGGGATTGAAGGTCACGGGCATTCAATGTTGGTTTTTTGCCTTGGTGCTTACTTGCAGAGATTTCTCCAGATTCTCTGAATCTTTTGATGATATTATGGACTGTAGATGATGAAATCTCTAAATTCCTTGCAATTGAACATTGAGAAACATTGTTCTCAACAATGTTGTTCACAAAGTGGTGAACCTCGCCCCATCCTTGCTTGTGAATGACTGAGCCTTTCAGAGATGCTCCCTTTATACCCAATCATGACACTCACCTGTTTCCAATGAACCTGGTCACCTGTGGAATGTTCCAAACAGGTGTTTTTTGAGCATTCCTCAACTTTCCCAGTCTTTTGTTGCCCCTGTCCCAACTTCATTGGAATGTGTTGCAGGCATCAAATTCAAAATGAGTGAATATTTGCAAAAAACAAAAAAAAATATCCATTTGAACATTAAATATCTTTAAAAAGGATCTGCAAATCATTGTATTCTGTTTTTATTTATGTTTTACACAACGTCCCAACTTCATTGGAATTGGGGTGGTATTTAGATGGTTCATGACCAAAACAGCCATTAGCAAAATCTTGTCCCTGTGCTATTTTCAAGCCTATTCATGAATGTGTAAATGGCTGTGGTGACCCTCTCCAAGAAAGTGTCAAAACAATTTGTCACACGCATCACGCCAGTGCTCACAAGAAAGTGCTAGCTAAAACAAACAAAGTCACATGTCTTAGAATCTTAAGAACTTCTGAAACCTTTTAACATGGGAACCTTTACCCTTTATAAACAAGCATGCCAAAAAGCCATCAAGTCTAACTGATCTCATTTGCATCCCACACCAGCTTACATTTTGTCATTTTGTCTCCCAAACCTGCTCCATCAGTTCACCCAAAGCAAACCTTTCCATGTGAATAAATACTAACAAATGTCCATTTACCCAAACACCAAAACAAGCATGCTTCCAAAGTCTGATCACCAGGACCACAATGACTGTCCCCAAAGTATTTTCAGGGCACGCACAATGGATCCATTTGATAGTGTCGCAGGGTGGTCAAAACTGACCTATGAACCTGCTGCTTGCCAGGGCTGGCCAGACATGCTGCGGGCCCAGTGGCCCGTCCACTCGTAGTGGCCGAACAATACATGAAAGGCAGCAGACACGGTAAGCGAGCATCCCGGGCGGGCGGGCGGAGCGGCTCTGGTCGTATCTCCATGTTTAATTAGAGGAGTCTGTGGGTTAGCAGGGCACAATGGCGGCTTTGTAGCCCAACTGTGGCAGGGAGGCTGCCAGACAGAATTAAGACGTGGCCCCGCGCCAGCGTGGCCCCATGCACTAGCGGCCCTCTAAGGGAGGCCACAAACAGTGCAGCAGGCCCCATTTTAAACAGTGCATCAGACCTTATTTCAAACAGGCCACGCTGATAACTCACTGATAACAAGAAAGAAGACACTGCTGCCCTCAGCCAAACTCCTGAAACTCTATACTACATTCAAAACTCCACTGAGTGCAGGTAGGAAAAGTTCAGACCACAATCAAAAGTCACTAGGACTGTCACTATCAATGGAGTGATCTACTGATTGTTTTCATGATTTATTGAGTAAAACCCAAACAACAGAAAAGGTTTTTCAAATATTCCAAAAATGTCTAAAAATAGGTGGGTTTTCTTACTGTAAAAGAGATCAGTAAGAGAATTTATTTTTTCAAGTTTAAGTTAAATCAATTTAAACCGATAAAGTGTTAAAGAATCACCCACATGAAGAGATCAATCCAAGATCAATCTCATAAGAAACTGAGTTGTGGTGGACAAATTTTTTTGCCCTTGCCGCATTGTAGTCAAGAGAGTGAAGCTATGCGCTCTAGGGCAACTCTGTTTCTTTGTATATTCCTCCAGTGCATTGCTGCCAATTATGAAAACATCCAGTCCAATTACACTCTGCTGCCATCTGTCCTTCTAATGTAAATCACACAGAGAGAATGGCCATTCAAAAGGGGACAAAACACCAGAGTGGGGACAGGGGCACACGCGGGGGAGTGGGGGTGGGGGGTGCACAGGCATTCTGGGAAGCCTCACACAGATTAGTCACACAGAATTAATCTAGGACCAGAGAACAATGGCCACCGAGCTTCTGGCAAACCCCAGCTGTCGCATCATAAAAGAAAAGAGAAACAAGATTTAGGGCTCAGAGCGTCTCTGAGACTTCTGCTAGAAGTGGCCCGTGTTCACAAACAGCGTGCCGAGAGACAGGGACAGAGAGATAGAGTGCAATGCCATATCCCACCTCCCCATCATCATCACCACCATCATCATGGCCTAAGGCTTGTTTTCTCCTCAAGAATGTGAATTTGCATGCAGGAGTACAACGAACACACACGGTGATAAAGGTTGCCAGGTAGGGCCTCAACTAAAAAGAAGGAATTCAGGCATGCCGCTATTGATTTACTGTCAACAAAAATTAGAGTACATATAAAGTGAAGGATCACAAATATACCAGAGCTGCTCAATCACACTAATTAAAAACATCAAACTGGAGGACCACTGCTGGCACAAAGCATTTGGCATGGATCACACACTTGCAGAGGTTCATACTTACTTGCATTCTGCTCTTCCATCTGGAGTAAGCACACATGTACCTCCGTTTTGGCATTTCTCAGAACATTGACCTGCAATCACAGGACCGTCAAGTCAGATTCTCCATCTCATTCAAACACATTTCTGAAACTAATTTCTCAGCTACACTCTTGAAATTAAAGGTGTCAAAATGGGTACTCTGTAGCACTGCCATAGAAGAACCACTTTTGATACCCTAAAGAACTTTTGTTAGAGAAACATCTGCCAAGGTGTTCTTTAGGGAACCAAAGGTGCTTATTCCTATGGCATCTTTTCAAAGAACCCTTAATTTGAGAAGCACGTATGTGTTGGTGGCAGTAGGAGAAGACTAAAGGAATGCCTTTTGTTGCTTTCTCCCAGCTGCAACCTGTTGAATGCAAATAAAGGGTTCCACCATGTTGGACAGAAACCGAAATGCCATGGCTCTGACCCTGCAGTGAGGCAAAGGTGTGAGTAATAGCACCTTAAAGAGATGTCTGTAGGCAATGGGGTCTCACACCACACTGGAACTTGCATTCTTCATCCTGCAGCTGTTCCCAAAGAATCTACTATATTTGGCTGATAGCGTGGACCTGCAAAAACCGCTTCTCTGAAACTTGACCTAACCGTCCTAAAGTAACGTTACATTGATATTTCATTCTTGAATATCATATGAACTTATTTTTGTTTGTTTTCTAAGAGAACAGTAATACATTTGTCTGAACACACCAGACAAGCACACAGACTAGAAGCACATTTTTCTGTAAAGGTCAAATAAAATAAAAATACAAATAGAATATATTAATAAAAAGCCACTGTGAATTGAGCTAAAGAGATGTGTGAATATCTAGGCATGTGCAGATATTAACGTCTACACATGTATGTGTCTGGATAAGCATACAACTATATAGTATATAGTGTAATAGATATATCCCTACTATATATTATAAAGTAAACATATAACTATAAAACTAGTAAATATATAACTAATTGCAAATTAAATAACGTTTCTGGCCTTCAGTTTGTCTTTTCTGGTCTTCTTATTACCAAATAACAACTTTACCACGTAGCTCAATTTACTAAGAAGCACATTCCCACACATTTTCATACCGGCTAATGGCTAACAAAGCCTGTCAGCTTTGTGGAAGCACCACTGCAAGAATCCAGAACACGTTTCTTTAACCACAAAATGCTTAACTTAAAAAATATAGCTTTATAAGAATTACTTTATGCAGCTACAGGCTACATAGCGGGCAACCTGTTCTCAAACACCGAATCAAACCGCTGCCTCACTTTCAGGCTGAGCGCAACAAGTGGGTTCCGACTCTCGCAGTTCTAGGTTAGCCGTTTTATTGGAACCCAAACTGTAATAATGTCACGGCAGCGAGTTTTTATATCTCATTACATGTTATCACGGAGCCGTAAGCGCGTACTCCGCTGCTGTGATGTGAAGGAAGTTACCTTTCGTCAGGGCAATGAGCGATATCAGTGAAGTTAGTTTCACAAGGAAAAGCTGCATTCCTTCTTATGAGTTTAAAGTAGTTGTGCGATTCCACGCAGGGTTAACATAGATCCAACATTTGCTGTCTTCAGAGAGAAAGTACAACACAAACAAAACGGAAGACACGACAGGGAAATAGATCCAGAAATGGCCTTCGCCTGTCCCCCACCAACTCCGTGTGTCTGACCTGGCCTCGGCAGCCTTCAGTAGTGTGAATGAGAGGATGCGTTCAAACCTCCATGCTCCCTGTGCACGTTAAGGGGCGTCCACTTCGCCGGGAGCGTTTTTTTTTACCCACCCGTATTCCGGAGGACCGCGCCTACGTACGCAGCGATTGGCCAGTATTTCGCATTCATGAGCACTAACGAGCCAATCCCGGCTCGCAGACACGGGCTACTGTCCCGTCTCAGCGCAGGGGGGGTGGGGGTGGGGTTCAGAATACAGGTGGGAAATAATACTTCGCTCGTTAACGAGAACGCTCTGAAGTTGCAGTGGGAAAAACACGCCCACTTTAAACGCTGCTCGCGAGTTCAAAACATGCAGGCGGGAAAAGTGGCAGCGTCCAAAGTTTGGACCAGTGCTTCTTTCTTTCTTTCTTTCTTTCTTTCTTTCTTTCTTTCTTTCTTTCTTTCTTTCTTTCTTTCTTTCTTTCCTCAGTGCTGTATTTCTGTTGAAGAAGACGTTTGTTGAATGAACAAATAAATGAAAGCCAACAGCTTTACTTTCATTGAGCACCCATGTGCTCATTCAAACACATTTCTGAAACTAATTTCTCAGCTACACTCTTGAAATTAAAGGTGTCAAAATGGGTACTCTGTAGCACTGCCATAGAAGAACCACTTTTGATCCCCTAAAGAACAAGGTGTTCTTTAGGGAACCAAAGGTGCTTATTCCTATGGCATCTTTTCAAAGAACCCTTAATTTGAGAAGTACGTATGTGTTGGTGCACACGAGGAGAAGAGTTGCATGCAGGGCATTGTAAGGGCAAAAGGGCTCCCAAAAGAAAACATTTTCTTTTTGTATTCACCATTTTTGCCGCCATTAACATTTTATTCAAGACCTCAGAAGACGCCTGTAAGTTCACTGATGGATTTGAATGGTAAATAAAATGTCTTTATCTGTGTTGTTACATTTACATTGTGACCCCTGGTTCCTATCACCAGTGGTTAAGAAATCTGAGCCAGCACGTTTCTCTACAGTAAACCGTTTGACATCAGAACACTCTCATTTGTTTATATCTGATTCTGCCTGATTAAATCTTTAAGACTAGCTGGCATAAAATGTCATAAAACACTGCTTACCTGATTGACAAAAACGCAAACTGGCGCAGGAAGAGGTTCAGGTTTTTATCAGAAAATACAACGCAGGTGGAGCCCCACCTTCATTTACCTAATCTTGAAGATAGATAGGCCTACGGTAAGCAACAAAGCTCCACAGTGCGGCATTGAAGAACAAAAGTAATGCACGTAATGCAAGTAAGATTTCATATTATGTCCAGCACATTTACTTTTTATTGACCTTTTGAGCTTGTAAAATGGTCTCATGTGTAAACATTTCAATTTGAGTAATATATGTAAGACTGCTGGTGCCACAAGGCCCATATTTTTGTATAGAAATGCTACACGCCACAAAACTGCACAGTGCCAGCTGATTATGCTGAAAATAGACGTTCATAGTACTGCTGTTTAATCTTTGCCCTAGCTAAGCTTGCCATGACACAACTGTTGAGTCAACGCCGCTTCTGATGTAAAAGCCAATATAACCTGCCATAAACCTTTCTTGTGTGCCAGTAAAGAAACTTTACTTGGTATCTTCTTCCTGCTGTAATGAATAAGGTGAAGTATGTTTTTGTATTATGAGTAAGCACAAGGTGTGATACGGAGTTTCGGCACCTGCGGGCACAGATTTTCCTTGTTAATCCATTCAGTTTTCATAATTGGCACCATTCAAGCTGTGTTTGCGTGCAGCAGAAAGCCGCAGGTAACAGAGAGAGTGTGGGAAATGTTTCTGGAGGCAGTGTGATTTGAAGGCTAGGAAAAAAAGGCTCATTGTGGAGGCGGTGCTTATGATAGGGAGATAATTAAAACTGTGTACGGGCATGCAGAAACACCTCTCACCCTCATTGCTGGCATCATAAGTGTGAGAACTGTCACCCTATCTGGCGCCCATACACCCTCTAAAATGAAAGTTTCACATTGCTTGTTTTGTTTTGTCATGTTAGCACTTCTCATCTGTGCCCTGAGAAGGACGTAAGGGTCACTGAAATCATAGACCAACCAACAGAAGGGTCAGGAATTTGCAGTTTCTAACTATAAACCATTACATGTAGAAATGTAGTCACTGCGTTACATTGTAATCTAAAAAGAGACATACTATATTGACTTGGCAACTTAGAAAATGTGTGTGTGTGTGTGTGTGTGTGTGTGTGTGTGTGTGTGTGTGTGTGTGTGTGTGTGTGTGTGTGTGTGTGTGTGTGTGTGTGCGCACATACTGACTTGAAAGATGTTTTATGTATATTCAAATATAGGGATTCTTCTACTGTATTAGTTCAAAGTCAGAGTTGAAAACACATTTAACTTGAACTTTAGACTGAAATCTTTTTGCTTTGAGTGACTCTATACCTCTATATTTTATTAAAATAAATGGTTGAATATTTCATGTTGTTACTATCAAAACAGTCAGAACACCACCAAATATTTGCCAAATCTTTCAGTAGTAACTGTTTCAGTAGTGACAATTTTTGCTAATTTTGAGCAGAACTCAAAAACGCTATCCAGTACACGAGCAGTGAACACAGCTTTAAACTGTTGTTCACGCATAAAATCATAGTATTTTTTCATTTAACACAAAAAAGACTCAGTTACAAAAAATGTTTTGGTAAAGACAATGATTAATGTTACACACTGACTTTCAGACACATTTACTGCAAAACAATGAGATCACCCTGTGGCCATCAGGGACAAGGATGCAGTCTCACTTCCTGCTCTGAAATGCAGGGGTGTGGCTAAAATAAGACTCCACAAAATATGGACTAAAACTCTGTGTTTTGGTAGTGACCTAAACAAGTAGGACAGCATTTTTAAATAAAGTTTTTAATTTATAAATGAAACCTATGATAAATCTAAATTAGAATAGAATCCTGTAGCACATCACCAGATGACAATATGCAAATAAAGAAGTTAGGGAGGTTGTAAAGTCCTTAAAATTGTATTTTATAACATTACACTATATTTTGTTACTAGAATACATACTAAAACTATTTTAAAAGAAACATAAGAACTTAAGTTATACATGTAGTATAATAATTTCACCCTTACCCTGGGATGGATTACTGATCAAGCCTTTGGGGCCAGTACTCAAGGACCTCTGACTGACAGAGGGCTTCAAATGCTTAGGACAGTCCTTATGACAGAAGATGTAATCGTCAGATGAGCCTTTGAATATGAAATCACTTAGTTAATTAAATAAAGAAAGAAATGATATCTGCACTCAGGCCCCAATTTTATTATTATTATTATTATTATTATTATTATTATTATTATTATTATTATTATAGGATTTTGTTGTTGCTATTTAAATGGGATGGAAAAGAGGAAATCTTTCCCAAACCATTATGTTATAAACAGGATTTCACATTTTAAATAGACAAATTTTACTTGTTTCCAAATGACAAACTTTCAGTGTTTAGTATAGATAGTATGTGTTTATGTGTTACTGTTTGGGGCCTTCAAAGACTCTTGTGCAGTGGTGGACAGTAACTAGGTAAACTAGGTGTATCTGTGCTTTACTTAATTATTTCCATTTTGGGCGACTTTTTATTTTCACTCCACTACATTTCAGAGTCTAATATCTGACTTTTTACTCCACTACATTTTGAGAAATCTGTCGTTCCTTTTGGTTTTTGTGTGTATAAAAATGTAACATGTCAAAACAAAAGAAGCACAAAGCAAGAACACCAATCAGGGCACAGTGGTCACTTTGTTCTGAGCTTGTTTTGACCTGTTGATCATACTGACCCAGTGCAGCACACGGTTCAACATCAGTGCAGCAGCGTAAACATTTGGGAGCACATACGTCCCTAAATGATGAACTAACCTAACTTTGTGTAAATAGACCACAATATAGAAATATGTCCACACATGCAGTCGAGACTGGCACGTTTCTTTTTTTCTGAATTCATACAAACACTTTCATTTTATAGTAAATTAGTTTAGGTTAGTTTATGTTTATGAACAGAGACCTACAGATCAACATAGTAAAGGAAAACCTATTTGTGATTCTGAGTTTAAAGCCAGTTTTTATTCAACTTGTAACTAATTTACAAAGTAATCTTAAACTGAAACTTTGTAAATGTGATTTCAGAGCCACTCGGTTCTCCCTGATGGAAACTGTTTACCTTCAGTGTTTTGTGCTTTTGATCATTTTAATAGACGTCAGCGTCACTAACTAATGACGTTCTATTAAAAGACTGGTTTACCAAGAGAGACGCTGGAGGATTTTCATCTAAAGTGAGTTCATGAAGCGAGTCTTGTTATAAAAATGATAACAGGACATCAGAGCCATAATTAATCTTTTTGTACTTTTACTTTCGATACTTAAGTACATTTGAAGGCAAATACTTTGTACTTTTACTCAAGTTGAGGTCTAGAGTAAGGACTTCTACTTTTACTGGAGTGATATTTTACCTTGGGTATCTCAACTTTAACTCAAGTACGTGATTTGTGTATTTCATCCACCTCTGCTCTTGTGCCTATGATCTGTCTTTGCTTATCTTTGAAAGGAGTCAATCAGCCAAGACATGCTTGGTTATCTTCAAAAATGAGAAACATACACACAAATTTCAGGCTTCAAGATGCTGTTTTAACTAGTCAACATGCTTTGGTCCATTTTTCTAGATAACAGTATGTAATGCAATGCAAGGCTACTGCATGACTGTACTGTATGTCATACATCTGCAAGTCTATTTGTGAGAACTCAACACAGTCTGAAGCAATAGTGCAATGATTTAGGCATGCAGTTAGCACAAAGCAAATTAGGACGCAGGCCATTACTTTCATTACTTTTTAGCTACATTAGCCTCAAAGCTAGAAGCAAACTTCAGACATGGACACTTTGCTGACTGACTATATCCAGGGCAATTGTGTAAATATATTTATTTATTTTATTGCTAAATATCCCATTAACCTATCATTTTAGTTTTGCTGATAATGGGTTGATTGTCAGTGTCTCACATACAATGAAATCATTCTCAGGTTAGAGGGGGTAAAACAGATGGTCCTGAACATCAGTGGCCACTGATTGACCTTTCAGTGAACCAATCAATTCAAACCACTGTGTTTTTCCTCACCATTCACAGAATTCACACAAGAAGCCCCTTCCATAGTTACTTTTGTTCTATAAGAAAGAGACCTGACACCACCCAAGAGTCGCTTTTTACAATAAAATGCAGTCTTGTAACTGTTCCACTGGAGGGAAACACAGAAATTCCTCTTCTGTGACGTCATGACCTGCAAATAAACAAAACTCCTAGCACCAATAGGACAAATAACAACTTCATTCTCTCACAGCCTCACTTCTCAGAAAGTGCTGTAACAAAAAGTGGTTTTACATAATTACTCATTTCCTCTCTACCAATTCTGATTATAGGACATGTATTATTCTGCCACATTCGAAGAAGACAACAAGCAGGATTTACAATTTTTGAATCCCTTTTTGTGTCGGATGGTTCTTTAAAATACACTGTTCCAGTCAAAGACCAATAGCAGGGCACAAATAGTAAAGGTGGTCAACACTCCACAGGCCACGGTCTCACAGGATGCTAGTTCCTGTGCCAGCATGCTGGCCTTTTTCTCCAGAGTGGAGCGTGTTAATCTCTTCTCTGTGACATATCTGTGGGGGATCGAATAAAAACCACAAACCACAGATCTGTTCCGCTTGGCATACCACAAGCATCTCTTGGGAGGTCTTAGGCCTGTAATCTATAGAACATGTGAAATTTAGTTAGTGCTGATCTGATGAGTGCACTGAAAAAAGTAGCGCATTACATGTACTTGACTTAAATGTGTACATTATTTTGTCATTGTGTTTTCCTACAATACTGAGCAAAAGTCAAATATCATTATTTTATACTTAATTTCCTGTCAAATCAACCATTAAGCAAAAGCTTTTAATTTTTCAACATCAGGAAAAAACACAGAAAACATATATTTAACAGAAACACACACACACACACACACACACATATATATATATATATATATATATATATATATATATATATATAAGATCAGTCTTAGAAGTTGGTTTGATTTTCTGATTATCTTCCAAGTGATACCAAACACATTCAGTGATGTTGAGGTCAGTCCATTGTTCTGAGAACATCAGCAGCATCTGTGTTTGATTTGCAAATTTTCTGCTTTTATTTGTCAATTCTCTTTTTCTCAGTGAGGGCTTTTGAACAGCTACACATCCTTTCAGACCCATAGTGTTGAGTAGTCTTCTCACAGTAGATGGACAGAATCACCTGTGGATTGTTTCAGATCTGAAACAAGAGTGGAGAATGATTTTCTCCTCTCTCAGAGATGAAAGCTTTAACACTCTTAAAAACGACGGTTCTTCAAGGGTTCTTAAGTAAAGGAAATTAATCTATGAGCACTCAAAGAATCCTTTGCATTATGAAAGCGTTCTTCAGACTGATGGAAATTGTGCATGAATGTGTTATAGATGGCTCTGTGTGAACCTTTTCGAAAAGGGTTCTATACAGCAACAAATAGAGCTTTGTGGTTACAAGTTTAACATTGTAAGAATAGCAGAACCCTTTTTGGCACTGCATGGAACCATTTTTAAAAAAAGGTTCTATATAGAACCATGTATAGTACATTCTCCAGCAATCTGAAGAACACTTTCACAATACAAAGAACTCTTTAATATTGTCAAGGGTTCTTTGTGTGTTCATGGAACCATTTTAGTTACTAAAAAAACCCTTGAAAAAACATTTTAAGAGTGTATTTTTACACTGTCAAGCTTGTAACAATAGAAGAACCCCATTGGGTGCTATATAGAACCCTTTTCAAAAAGAACCATCTGTAAGACTTTAATGCACATTTTCCATCTATCTGAAGAAACTTTCATGATGCAAAGACCCCTTTAATCACGCAAAGGGTTTTTTGTAATCTTTTTTTTTGTAAGGGGAATGTAAACTTTTTTGATGCGAAAAATTTGTTTGATTTTTTTTCATTGTTTTCCTTTGACATTCATTCCCCCTCCTCATATAAGTGAATTATCTTACATCTAATCTTCTAAGTGGTCTCAAATTTCTGTAGAAATTCACAGAAGATATTTTATTAATGTGGAAGTTGTGCATAAATTCAATCACTTGAAATCATGTTTTTTCAGTGCACCATCCTCTTCATAAATATGGGCCCTATTCTTTTCAAACATATAAAAATATACATTGGAATAAATGACCAAGTATTAAGTTTGTCTTGTGTTGGTGAAGCTAAATGCTGCTTTAATCTTTCATACACTTACATACATGAAAAAAGTTGCTTAAAACTAACAAAACATATACATTACAGTTTTGACTTTTGAACAAGCACAAACTGCTCTCCATAAGCCCAATCACTCTAGCATTTGTGTAAGCAATATTTAACATAGTCAGCTGCATTCCGGTTTTTATGGCCTTAAAGCTCTGTCTGATTCATGGTTCTGGACTTTCTGTTTATGGAGAAACAGATTAAGTGGGCTACACTTAAATCCACAAGTTATGGGCCTGTTTTGGGAATGAACCACTGCTCAGAAAAGTAAACCTTGCCTTCATTACTATATAATGCTTTGGGAAGTGTTAGTGGATACAGCAGCAGATGTGGCCCATAGACATGCTAGGGCTCGTCCATGGCCAGTCCCCATCCATTACCAACAAAGCTTTATTATTATCACTCACATTAGCCCTGGCTTGTTTGGGCACACCCATTATATCTGTAATGCTGGAAGTACAAATGTAGCTGTGAAGCGTTAGAATTCTGTACTCAGTAGGAGTTAATAAGCAACAGTTGTAATGAATATAGCTAGAGGTATATATGAATATACTAGGTGTAGAGGACTGATTTTTAGATATAAAAGAAAGGATTTCCTTGTGATGCAGGGTAAAGATGAGCAGAACACTAAGGCTGTAAAAGCAAAGATATAAACATATGACCTTGCTTGTTTACAGGTTAAATCTATGAAGCTTCCACTAAGCAAACACTGCGATAAGGCCACTGGACAGAAAGCAGACTCACTTCAGTTCACTCCATTATTTATCTACTGCTGAGCATGTCTGTACTACATTCTTAAAAATAAAGGCTACTAATAAGTCTTAGTTTGAACCTATGGCTCTAGGAAAAAAAACCCTAAAGGGCCTATATCATGAAAAATTAAAATTTTCTATGTTTTGTTCAAATAGAAAGAAACAATATTACTGTGTCTGAAAAAGAAAAGAAACACACTAAAATATGGTGTACATATGCTACTGCCAGTGGCCCTGTAAAGCCTAAAATATTAATAATAATGCCAGAGGTGTCAGGACGGATTCTGCAGGAGTTTTTCCAGGTACACCTTTATGTATTAATTTCACATGCACAGGCTCAAAAAGAAGGTTTGGCTTGAAATGCAAAATCAGCATTATAACCAATGAAGATATGATGACCATAGTAGACAATTCACTTACATTCTCAGAAGACACATCCTTCACCAAGGTTTGACTGAGTTCTCTTTAAATGCTTTTTCAGTTTGCTTGCAAGTGCCAAATTCAACTGCTCAGAGAAGGGGTCTGAAGCATAACCAGTGTTATGAAATGTTCTTAAGCAAGTTACATGCAGTTACACATTTCCACCACAGAGGTCTCCAAATCCCCAAATCTTACATAGTGTTGCTTTGAGTAATGGAGTTCGATGTAGTCTGTTGAAATTATTAGCTTTTAAAAACACAATGTTAATTCCCCGGTATATAAAGTCTATTTTCATATGTCAATCTTCAAGACACAGTAACAAAAACAGGCCATTTGAAAAATGAATAGTAATGTTTCACACATCTGACATTTTTAAAAAGGCATTGTTATTTAATCATCGATCAGCGTTTACTGATCCAACTAGCTTGAAAAAAATCATAGTGTCTCCCACAATAAAGAAAACCTCACGTATCTTTTATACATTGATAGAAAACGCAGAATGCTCTGATCCTACACTCTGATAGATATTAACATGCGCAGCATAAATATGCATGCACCCTTAACTCCTCTCACAGTAGATTTAATGGAGTTTAAGGGGCCGTCAGCAAATTCTCAGAATAGATCCCCAACAAGACATTTGATTTGATAGCATGTATTCCTTTATTTACATTGAGGATAACTCTCATTTGTAATCAGTAGTCAAGCTTTATTCAAAAGAGTAAATATATAGTTATGACAGTAAAAGTGTTGAAATTAATTAAAAAATAATAATAAAACACTATATAAAAATAAAAATTGGAATCAAAACAGTGAATTAAAGCAGATGATAGTAGTGATAAAATGGTAAAATGATAAAAGTAGGAGAAATAAATGACTAGTGAAAAATAAAAAAACAGAAAGCAACTAAAAGAGATAACAAAAAATAAAGTAAAATATAAAACACTAAACCAAACAAAACAGGAGGTTAGAGATTAAAAGTTTAAAAGAGAAGCTTTGACTGCTTTTGGCATGTAAATCCACTCAAATGTCATAAATGGAGAAAGAAATAAAATACAAGAAATTTGTAGAAAAAAGGAGCTTTAACTGGTTTAGAACACTGTGGAGATTCTTTAAACTTTATCAATGAAGACACAAAACAATGAGCTCCGTGTTGATGAATAATATATTGATTACACCCTTAACCTACACCATATGAAAAGCTATACAAGTACTGTGTCTAAGTGCAGCTCTGCCTTGAGATTAATTTAAATCCTGTCCTAACAATATACAGTGGCCCCCAAAGGTATTTGGACACTTTTAACTATAGGTTAAGTTCTTTAGGTTACTTCATGAATTGATTATGGCACAGTATTCGTTTCAGGGACACTTAGTACAACATTAAACTGATGATCACTCTTTGTGGAGTAAGCTTGGAGGAGAGCTCCAGCCAGACTTCACTAAGTGTACTGTAAAGCAGAGGTGTAGACATCAAAGTGGGGCTGTTTTCTTACAGTGGTGATGGTGAGCTTGTGTTGTGTTGCTAGAATCATGAACTCAGAAGTGTATAAAGCCATTTTGGATGCAAACCTGCAGAATCAGGATGACACTTTTAATTTAAATGCCTATTGATTTGACATTTTTGTTTGAACGTCAACTTTTTTAGGAATTGCACAAATGTCCAAATACATTTTTTGGAGCCACTCTGTCTGCATACACTCTTGCGTTTCAAAGAAATGCACATTTAGGGAACCAAAAGTGGTTCTTCTATGGCACCACTCTAAAATGTTATCCAACTTTTAAGAGCATCCCAGGCCATTTGGAGAAGTTCACACCGTGGAAAAATGGTGCTGACTAATCACCTCACACCTCAGACACTTCAGGTCAGCAGTGAGAGAGTTTTAAGATTTTAGTATGTGGAAAACTAGAACTGCACTAAAGTATTGGATCTACACGTACGAAAGCCTACCTGCAAAACTTTATGTTTAGGTGTGCAAATTGAATTATATTTACTTAAATATGTGCACATTTACATATTTTTAAAAAACCAAATATTGGCTCCTTTGGGAGATGCTAGAATGATAATGTTAATTTCATTGTGAACTTACCCTTGAGCAGAAGGATTTTATGGTACAGAACCATATCATATAGTGGTAATTATTTAGTACATAATCAACCATAATATGGTTAGGAATGAACATGCAAAATTTAATGAATGCACTTTTTCTAAACACTGAGATTTTTCATTCTAAATGCAGAGAAATCAGATTTTGAGAATCAGAGTTTTGAGATTTTAAGAATGAGCCTCAGAACTGCATTTCTCTGTGTGATATCACATAATATGCACTATTTGTATGAATGTTGTGAATGTCATGTTTAGGACAAGGGAAAAATATAGATATTGTAGTTAGATTTTACAGGATACAAGCTTTTCACTGACATATGACACTTTGAGTGGTACGTGTGGGCAAAGCCAAGCCTTTATTAAAGCTACTGACTGGAAAATTCAGTTCAATGCAAAGTGCAAAACACACTGGAATAAAACATTTCTATTGAGTTTTGCCATAATTCTTTTTGCCATATTTAAGGAAATACATGCCATGACCTGCAAAGCCTGCAAACTACATGAAAAGGAAACGTATTTCCTTATAAATTTTTAAATATTTGTAAAGTTTGTAATATATTTGCATATATGTTATATGTTGATGGAATGTTCAAAATCTACACTACAACATATTCCAATTGATTGAATTTATGCACAATTTCCATATTAATAAAATATCTTACGTGAATTTCTACAGAAATCAGTATATTGAAGTATATGTGCAAATATTGGCTTATTTTTTAAAATTCCAAAATGGCACAATTAAATGAATATCTCACATATCATTTTAAAACCTCACATACATTGCACATTTCTAATATGCAAACATATGTGCGTATGTTTTTCTTCCATGTGCAAATGCTCATTTGTGTCCTGTTGAAGTTGAAAGTGATTGGTGCAAATTCAACACTGAGGATTTTATTTAGATATATTTGAGATGTTTAAGTGCTAACATGCTTAACAGTCCTGTAATGGTTATATGACTCAGGCAGATACTTACAAGCACCTTCCCTTAATTACTTTGACACACTGCATTAGGTGTGATGTATTACACCTCAACACTCAACGACTTCCAAACCTATAAACTCTGGGGGCCAGTTTCTCACCCCAAAGAGAAGCTCAGTGTGGGTTAGAAGTGTAAGTGTTCACTCTCATACTGACTTGCTTTCATTTGTTATAGCAATTATTTGTTGCACAATATATTTACAAAGACAATGATAAAAAGATTATATAACTGCATGAGCATCAGGCTTACTTGGAGATCAAACATGGGTAGTAACAAGTTCCATTTATTCCAGTTACACAGACTCTGTTAAAATTTGAGTGGATTTGTACTTTCTTGGTGAAAGAAAGCAATTTTTTATGGAGTCATATTTAAGATTTAAGATTTGGAGTATTATGTCAAAGCTAGAAACCATCCTTTGTCTGGAGATATTTCTAAGTAGATCAGATATGAGATAATGCACTTGTACAAGGAAGGGAAAAGTCAAGTTTCCAAAACTGAAGTTCAAAAAAGTATTAAAATACAAAATGAGGCTTGTAACAACTGTATAAGAAGTGAGAAGCAGAAAATGCAACCTACTTCTAAGACTGAACTTTGGAAAAACATCCCTACAAGTTTCTCTGTAAAGCAGGAAGCAAGTCTCCTGAAAAGAATGGAAGCTGTAATAAAGGCAAAAGACTCATATCAAAAACAAAGACACGCTAAATACTACAAAATATACATATTGTGTTGTATAATGTTTTGTTAAATATATGTTTGCAGTTTATATGTTTAAGTGCTTTATGACTATTTGACCTGATTTTTAAGGTTTCAGTATTTAATTTATGACCAAGAGAGCACCAGAAACAACCTAGAACTTTCATATACTTTGTACTCACATTGTTTATTGTTTTTTGGTACTTTTGCTTCTACTTGAGTGATTATTTCACAAAAGTTCTTTTAGTTCAGAATGGATTTAAACTACTCTACTAATCTCTGCTGACTGTGAATCTGTTTAAAACTGACACACACGCCAGGATGCTGATGGTACAGCTCTGGTTTCTACTGAAAAGCAGTTTCAGTAGCATTCTCCCATTTGAATGATCAACGTACTTGATAAAGTTAAGTATACAGAATTAACAAATGCAGGGCTCATGTAAGTCCAGCTAGACACAAATGAACAATGTAAGAGTTTGCAGCGTATGCTGAACCCAGGTAAGTAAAAAAGGGCAGATGTGTGCAGTTTGCTTTAAATTTATTAAACCAGCCTTGAAATTCCAACATCAAGGCCTTTCGTGACCAGAATGTCGCTACAGGAGAACAGCCCACCTGAAACTGGTACAATGTCCCATTGTCGTTCCATTGTAGCGTTATAGCTTCCTTAGTGAATCAGCAATTGATTTATGCATCCTGTCCCTCTACCACCACCCACTACCCCCCGCATTCATCACACAATGCTGTGAGACTTGGCCTCTAGGTGTTTAAGACATGAAGTAAAGATATGGCAATGAATGAGAGAGAGAAAGAGACAGAATAAGAGTTGATCTACCCCAGAAACAAATTAATATATTTATTTATGTGGTTAATGTATTGCAAAAGATAGAATTATAGAATTTATTGTGACACAATTTTAATATACAAGTTATTTCCATGGGCTTACTTTAACAAAAAAAATGTCAAAAAGCTCTCATTGGAGCAGAACCGCTTTTTGTTTCCTAAAGAACCTTTCAATTGAATCATTTCTTTCCGTTTTAAGCACATAACCTCATAAACAGTATTTGTGGATCCAAAAGTGGTTCATCCATTGCACCACTTTTTGTTCCACTAAGAACTTTTCAAATGAATGGTTCCAGGTTTTTAAATCCTTAAAATCCACCCACTGAAAGGTTCTTTAGGGAACTAAAAGTGGTTCTTACATTGTATTGATCCCTTAAGAACCTTTCAACTGAGTTGTTTCAATTGAATGTTTTAAAGAACCACCAACTTAAAGGTTCTTATAGTACCTTGTAACTTCTTATAGTGTATTACTCCTAAGAACCCATTTGATTTCATTAGGTACCTTTCAACTTAGGTTTTTATAGAACTACCAATTGAAAAGTTCTTTAGGGAACTAAAAGATTTTCTTATATTATGTTGCTCCTAACAACCCCTTTTGGTTCCCTTAAGAACATTTCAAATGAGGGGTTTCAAATGACGTTTTCAAAAAATCCACCCACAGAAAGGTGCTTTAGGGAACCAAAAGTGGTTCTTGTATTGCACTGCTCCAAAAAACCACTTAGGCTACTTTAAAAACCCTTCAACTGAGTTGGTTTAATTGAATGTTTTAAAGAACCATCAACATAAAGGTCCTTATAGTACATTATAGGTTCTCATAGTGGATTGATCTTAAGAAGCCTTTTGGTTCCATTAAATACCTTTCATCAAAAGTTTTGATAGAACTACCAATTGAAAAGTTCTTTAGGGAACTAAAATTGTTTTTATATTGTGTTTTTCCTAACAACCCCCTTTCGGTTCCCTTAAGAACCTTTCAAATAAGTAGTTCCAAATGAGGTTTTTAAAAATCCACCCACTGAAAGGTTCTTTAGAGGTCCAAAATTGGTATATCTTTTGCAAATTTTTGGCCTTTCTTTTTTGAAGCTGTAGCTTCATCTCGAGCTGAAGAGTGACACAGTCACACAAGCTGGTTCCACTTAATTATGATAGAGCATTCTGTTTGTGGTCTGCCACTGATTGCACACAAAAACATGCTCTTGTCTCTTTTATGGTGAGCCCAGCTGCTTCCCAGCATTGTGACGCTCCACCTACAGAGGCATGATGTGTGGAGAGACACCCGGCGAGCTCCACCAAGTTCCAGCGTTGCCATAACTGCAGGAGGACTCTGTATCTGGCTCCGTTTTTGGCCACAGCATCACAAACAGGAAGTCGCTTCGAGCCCAGTCACACAGATACACTTCCCCCTTTTGTTTTGGGGGAGGTTGTGTGAAGGTTTGCGGCGGAGACCCCGTGTCGCCCAGCTTCTCTTAACCCTGGCCCTGCTCTCAGCTCACCCACCACAGCCACATGACCTCATTGTCGATCTCCTGACCTCCCCAGTGGCAACAGCAAGCCTCCCTGGCAGATCTACAGCAGGCAGTCAGTGTCAGTATATCAGTTCTTTTAGCTGACTGTTCTCATACCATAGGTTAGTGGTCACAGAGCACCCATGCCCTGCATATTTTGTTGTTTTACTTGTTCTAAATTTAAAAGAAAGAAATTAAGATGAATGCAAAAATACTCAGGTCAGCACAGTGGACAACAATGCTGACCATGACGTGGTAGACTGGGGTTTGATTTCTCTGTCTGGGCAAGAACTCCACTCTATTTCAATAATAGTCCTTGGGCTAGACTCTTAGCATTCACCTACCTCTGTAGCATGATTCAGTTGTAAATTGCTCTGTATAAGTGTGCCTGCCAAAGACTATGAATGGAAAAAAATGTAAAGTTTTGAGTTCTCTGTAGAATGTCTTAAAGGTGTCATATCATACATTCATCTTGTATTATTTTATTTCCCCAATGAGTTTTTATATATCTTCAAAAGGGAACAAATTTATATATGGCATTTTCTGCTAGTTTTAGTGTATAATTTCTGATTAGGTTTAACAAATTAATAAGAAGTAAAACATAAAATGTGCCAAAACATTTGCACATGTCACATTTTATCTTGTTTACCAATATGTAAAATTCAGCAAATTAACAGTTATTAAACACTTAATTTTGGGGACCCAAACTTATGACTTCTTTCTGTTTGGTTGCCTTGTATTATACGTCATTCAGAAAGGAGTCCAGGCTGCAACATTCTGTAATGGGGAGCGAGGAGGCGGACAAATATGCGGAGATAAGTGACTTTTATTATGGGCAAATCCAGGGTCATAGTTGAAACGGTACAGGGTCATTGAGCCAACACGGATTGATCAATCTGCATCTTTCAGAACAGAAATCTAAAGTAATGCTAAAGCTCTACAATGAGAGGCATGAGCAACAGCTAAGTAGTCCAAGTGCTAAACCAACAGAACAGACTAAAATTAGAAGATTTACTCAGGGAAACTGACTAAAGATTATTATTAATCTTTTTTTATTATGATTTTTGATATTAATCTTAATTAATATCTGACTAAGATCCATTATTCCTGTCTTCCTGTCCTGTCTCCCCCCCTTGTCATATTGTATGTGTTTGGATGGGTTGATCAAAATTTCACTGGTTACTCTGGTGACTATGTGACAATAAAGGCTTCATCATCATCATCATCATCATCATCATCATCATCATATAAGAAGTTAATAGCCACTTCTGACTCTAACATACAAACAATCAACTAATTTACAAGTCCATTTACAAGTGTCAAAGAACATAACAAACCCCTAGAACATGAGAAGAAGAACATCCAGACTTTTAGCAATTATTTTTGTCATTTCCACTTTTTTTCTAAATTCCTACATTTTCTAAATTTTCTAACATTAAAAATAAAAAAAATGAAATAATCATTCAGATTGGTTTGATGTGAAATGTTCCGTTCTCGGGAATCTTATTAAGTGAAAATTGTTCACAATGTTGATGATAAGAATCAGACATTTAGAATCAAGTTTAATGCCCCTAAAAGCTCCCTCACTGAAGGTTATTGCATTTAAAGCTGTCCTAGAATGGAAAACTGTATTTACATTTGAATAAGGAGGGTTCAGCACATGGAACAGATATACTGTAAACCAGAAACACTTTTATCTCCTGAAAATGAAAATCCCACATTTGCAAAAGTGGTAAAACAGGATGATACCAAAATCCTAAACTGTCACCTAACTTGACTCATTCATATTTATGCCTTCAAAATTTAGAAACACCAGCCCATGTTCTAGCCCGGCGGGAAACAACGACATCTGAGCAACAGCAGTGAATATGTAGGCTATGAGCAGAAATGTACTGTTCCAGGCCGTGACAGGGATGTCAGCAGGGAACCTAACTGTCAATGGGCATGGCTGTCAAATGAAGCTGAACTTGTCTTCCTAATCACCAGCTTCTTAATCAAATGTTCTGTTCCACCTATAATTCTGCTCCAGCATGCCAGATTGTACAGGTGTCATAATTTAACTGCAGCACCATTTAAGGTGGAACATAAAATTCTGAAAACAAGCTGGCAAACAGGAAGCCAACTTCAGCTCCCACATGTTTAATAAGATCACTGACAACTTTAATTCAAAGTTGTTAGTTTGCTCTGCACATTTCACTCCAGACAGTTTCTCAAACATTGGACAATATCAAGCAGGCCTCACTCAGCATTTCACACTGAAGGGACTGAAGAGAGGAGCTGTTCCAACTTTATTAGCATCACAACACCAACATGTAAGTAGCAGCCATGCTGTGTGTCTTAATCCACTTTTAACAGTTGAACCCGTTAAATTGAAACTTTCACATTATTGTACCATTTTCAAATATGTTTCCATTACCAACATTACATATATAAAAACTGAGAAGGCACATGTACTGGTGATTTAGCATGGTAAATAAAATGAATGTATTTGTGTTGTAGATATCATGACCCCTGGTTCTGATCACACCACTGTAAAGAAATCAATGTCAATTAATTTACAATAAGCCATTTTACATTGAGTCACTCAGATTGACTTTGTTTACATCTGAAGCATTAAATTATGCACATATTTGGAAGAGTCAATCAAAATATTTATTATTCAGAATTATTTAAGTAGAACATTGTTCAAAAGCAGAACATTGTGGATTCTTTTTCAACCTCTTTTTTTTGTGGTGGTGGTGGTGGTAAAATCGGAGCAAATCTTTCCTGAATGGGTTTGGCGCATACCGCTGTATTCTAATAAAGAGCCCCATGTGATATGGCTGTATCAGGACTTAAGGTCTTATTCATTTGGCCAATCATTTTCCAGAAATGTGAGATATGTGATGCCACAGAAACCAGAGTGGACACTTCTTGATCTAGTTCAGACCAGAGTTTTATCATCAGAGGAACCTGCATTCAGAATTCGCTGTATGCCACAACAACAAGCCAGATCAGCAAAGAATACATACATTAGTCAAAACGATATGTCAGCTCAGTTTATTCTTAGACTAGACTGATTTATAGCTTCCTTCAACAACTCTTGAACTCTCTCAAGAGTCTCAGCTGTAACTCTTGTAGTGCATCTCAGCCTCTGTGAAATCACCGATATCGAAGCAGAAGGTGAAGTCAAGGAAAAATATAGTCATGACTGGAGTGTTTGGGAACCATGTGGCCTTTTTCCATCCACAGATCTCTTGGGACACAGCAGTACCACTCAATTCCCTAGTTTATCTTTGCCTCCTTCTCTTGTTTCAGGCTCCTTCAGCTCCTGCTTGGAGTAGTCTGGCATGTTTTTGGTTCCTCCCTCTTAGCTTTACCCAAATGTTCCACTGGATTCAATGATCACGTCTTTGTTATGGGAAAATGCCAAAGAAGTGCATCATGATAAACTCAGACAGTGTTTATTAGTTCATTTACCCTCTTCCTTATGCAACAGTTGCTGTTCTGTTTGTGAATCAGCATTGATAGCATTGATAGCACTGTTAAAATTGACTTGTAGGTCAATTCTAGTGTATTGCACAAGAAGTTTCTTCTGACTTGTGGCTTATGGCAAGTTAATCAGTTTACTGCAGAGAGCTATATGTGGGGTGTTCTAAGACCTAATTTTTCTCTTATCTTATTTTACGCTTATCAATATTACATTAAAAAAAGGCATGTGTAGGTTCACTGGTGCTCTTGAATAGTAAAAATGGGGCTAAAATTGTGCTGTAGATAATGTGACCCCTGGTTCCTATCAAAACACTGTAAAGAAGTCTGAGTTGGTAAGTTTCTCTACAATGAACCGTTTCCCTTTGACTATGACTGCAAAAAAAATAAATAAATAAAAATAGGTGGAATTGCACCTTCAGACTAATCAAACATTTTCTTAAATCAGTACTAAATCTCAGTGGGGCTGATTTAGCTGTATGATGTTTTCTTCTGCAAGAGGCCAAGGATCAGCATGGCTATGTGTTCTGTGGCATTCTGGGTAAATATATGCAGTTCAGTCATGGGAAATAAGTTCATGGTCTGCTCAGATATTAGCAAAAACCTACACAAAGATGCCGTCCTGATAATTTTGAGCATGTGTCGATGTGCATAACTGTCATTTTTAGTAACATAGAGATAAATAATAATAATAATAATAATAATAATAATAATGTTATAAAAAAACAAGGTGACTTTACATAAGAAAGGCAGTAAAGGAGAAAGAGAAATGTTTATGAAAAGAAAAATCTCTAAATTAGATTTGAAAATAGAAAAAGAAGAGCAGTCACAGAGAGATTGAAGAAGTTCCAGAATTTGGGGGAAATGGCCCTGAAGGACCTCCCTAAGCAGAAAGTTTGGTACATGGGACAATAAGTAAGTTATTACAAGAAGACCTGAGAGAGCTACAGGGAGTGAGAGGTCAGGAGTTAGAGGGGTGTAAAGTTATGCTTTGAAAGTAAGAAGTAACTTTATATACACTACAGTTTAAAAGTTTGGTAATTTCCATAATATAACATGGTTAAGGTTTAATGCATGAAATTATAGATTATTATTACTTTGCCCCCTGAGGTCCACTTAGTGTTAACTTTTATACATGACATCCCTCAGAATCAAACTGATATAAGACTGATATATGTAAATAATCTCTGTTCCGATTGGCTGGCCTGTATTGCACCTCATTCTCAAAGCAATCCAGGCTACAATACTCCTTATAACTTCTGTGTGAATGGGCGGGGCTAAATCGCTGTAGTCTGAACAGGCAGATATGTATTTTTTGCAACTTTACAAAGCAATTCATTTAAAACAGACAGCTTAGTTTTTATACTTGGACTACATGGACAGTAGAGTGAACAGTATGTTTTGAAATGTATCAACTGTTATTTATATACATCAAAGTCTTTTCCTGAAAAGAAGTGAGGAAAATACAGTTTTCCATGATATGAGCCCAAGAGGTGGGTACTCCAGGTCCAAAAAGTAAAAACCCTCACCAGGATTTTGTTCCAACTGCTTGACTTCACTAATTTGCCCAAAACCAGCAGCAAAGGTGTTCAGGCAGTTGGAAGAAAATCCTGGGAAGGGTTTTAACTTTTTGGACCTGGATTACCCACGTCTAGGGCCCAATAATCATGCTAGCCCTAAAATGCTAATATGTGTAGAATGATAAACAGGGCTGAAAGCAAATAAAGTAAGTTATGATCAAATGTTTTAAAAGTGGTCAGATCTTGAGGCTGGCACATTTACAAAAACTGTAAATAGAAGATTACAATATTCCATTCATCACTTAATAACCTCCTACTCTTCCCAAAATGCCTAAAATACTTAGTAGAATAAATCTACATTATGTGAGTTATTTTGGCATTTGAAATAACAAAAATGATATATAAGATATTAAGTCATAGACTACCATTCAAAGGCAGGCTTTTCTGTGGAGCTCTTCATGTAAATAATGATGAACCTGATGAGTTTTAGTCCAGCAGATTAGTTCCCCATGGAGTAAAGAGACCGCATGAGCCTTTAGTGTCCAAAAATGTTTTGAGTCCACAGGAAGTCACTGCTTTTATTTCCATGACCGCATTTCCACTCTTATCCTGCCCCAGAGACTGTTGACACCACAGCCACACATACAGTGATGTGAGGAGATCAAAAGTAGCCATGTCCTTCCTGGTTCATTGTATGGCTGAAGCAAACATACAGAGCGCGTTTGTGGTCATGTGTATGTTAAACGTGCTTTGAAGTCCATTTAACAATTTGCAAGTACCTCTATGATGTAATTCACATCAATCAGCTGCACACAAGTGACCATTAATGTGCTCAGAGTCTTAAACCAAGTACAGAGCCACAAATCCAGAAGGTTCACAGGCTCCTCAAATGTCTGCAGTGACACTGGATGAACAATGACAATTTTAGGTGTCAACCTGGTTCAAGCCATTTCATGTTTGGATGGGAGGTGTGAAGTCTGGCATCCTAAAATCACAGTTGGATAGGAAACCACAAAGGAAAAATCCACAATGAGAGATGTGGGTGGGAATTAAATGGTGAGAAAAGAGACAAACTCTTTGCCGAAACAAATCGAGTGAATACTCTGGCATATTACAAGCTGTGTTTTATAAGATCAAGTTCAAAACTACAAGTACTTGCCATGATTTTGTGGAACCCAGTTGATTTCTTTAATAAATTCCACATGCTAATGCTTTAAGATCTGGAACAAAATCCAAACACTCTTTCAAATGAATAAAGGTCAGTAAATGTTTTTTGGCCTGAATGTCCAGCTCTAGCAAACACTTTTGACCTCTCCATGTTCTACCCAGAAATACATTCTTTTAGAGAGAGGTTGGGCAAGTTTTGCAGAATATTGCCAAAAATTCCATTAAAAAAAGCAGGATGTGCTTTTTATTGAAGTTTCTATAAATCTCACAACAGCAGCTACAAAAGAGTGAATCGATTGGTAGAGCATGGTTAGTATAGAATCATATAGTATAGAACCTTTACATTATATGAAGTTTCTTCACACTCACATATCTCATTTGCAATACTGTGCTCTTAAAAAGGATGGTTCTTCAAGGGTTCTTTATTGCAAAGAATGGTTCTATTTCTATTTCTGACTTCTAGATAGAATCATTTCGTGCTTAAATGCTTTTTTCATGGTGAAATGGTTCTTCAGATTGATGGAGAATATATTGTATATGATTCTATAAAGAACCTTTTAAAAAATGATTCTATATTGCACCACAAAGAGCTCCACTGTCATTTCAATGTCAAGCTTGTAGTAGCAGAAGAACCATTTTTGGTGCCATATATAACCATTTTTAAAAGGATTCTACATAGAACCATGTATCACACATTCTCCATCAATCTATAGAACCATTTCACCATGGAAAGAAACCATGTAAACACGAAATGGTTCTATAACTCTAAATAGAACACTTTTCTTTACAAAAGTGTTGTTCTTGAAAGAATTATTCACTAAAAGGCATCACTATAAAAGAATACTAAAGAACCTTATCATCAAACCTCTATCTTTAGCATCTTTAATTTCAAGACCAGATCGAGGATTTCTACATTTTCAACTGAACTGTCTACGTCTGGTCCAAGCAATGTCCATCATTTTCCCAATCTGAAATCTCCAGGGGAGACATAAACACCACAGTGACCCACACAAGACAATATGTGACGTCACACCAGCCCTAAAAGCTACAGGAAGCGGCCAAACATTCACAGCAGTTGTGCTAAGATGGAACGCGTCCGCCTGGGCCACAGTGTCCCAACACTAACAGCAGGACCCCAGGTCTCACTCATCCTAAACAAACAAACAAAATCATTATGTAAAAAACAGTTGGACATGGACAACAATGTGGTGTGGGGTCATCTGAGAGTGGTCTAAGAGTGTTCCAGTTCATTTATTCATGTGGTTACTTCCGACAAATGACTTAAAAGAGATTCACAAGTCGTTATTTTACACAGAATGTACTATGTGCCTTTTAGTGCTGCACAATATTTCATTTGTTAATCGCTATTGTGATATTGGTCTTTGCGGTAATGATAGTGCAGAAGGCTACAATATGCAAATTAGTGTGCTGTGTGCTGTGAGAATCCAGATTAATCACAGTTGCAATTATGTGCCTTGCAATATAGTCTAATAATATAAAATAAGGATGCATTAAAATTTAAACCACTGAAATTTTATCCGTTTATGATCAAAGTGTCATGGTCGGTTTTTGGCTAAAAGAGGTAAAAATATATACAAGATCTACAACAAAGTATCAGCATCTAACAACAAATCATTTAGAATGCTAGTGAAAGCTGAAAATTTGACAATTAACAATGAGGGACATGCAATTTGTTATTGTTCAATGATAGAAATGATAGATTTAAAAATAATTAATTTTAGTCCCAAACGGCTCAACCGTCTAAGTGTTGACCTGCTGATGCTACAGCCATCTGTGGCTGGGAGTCCAAGAGAATATAATTGTCCTTTCCCACCATCATTCAGAGTCATAGCCAATGTAGGCATCTGTTAGCTGATGTAACAGAATTAGCAGATAGCTTTCTCCTCTAGTCGCTTGAGCCAATGATAATGCATTGGCAGCAGTTCAAAGTGATGTGGTGGTGCTTCACATACATTGGAGGAAGCATGTGTAGCTTTCACCCTTTCAGTGTGCTGGTAGAATCGTGTGATGGGGCAAACCTAACTAGGGGTGGCATGACTGAATTGAGCGGCAGGATTAAAAGAAAGAAATTCATTACTTTGAAAGAACATTCATTCACCAACTGTTCTATGTTTATTATATTAATTCAAAAGCAAAAGTAAAAGGAAAAAAATGTAAAAATAACTTTTTTGAGTTGTAAATTAAGTTGGTCTTAAATTCGATTTTGATTTTGCTGTTATATGCTGGTCAAATGGCATATGTAATTGCACTGGGCACTCAAACTCTTGCAAATAACTGTAAATGCAGGTTTATTTGCATATTATAGCATTCTTCTTCTTATTCTTTCGGCTGCTCCCTTTGGGGGTCGCCACAGCGGATCATCTGCCTCCATCTTGCCCTATCCACTGCCTCCACTACTTTTACACCAACCATCTCCATGTCCACCTTCACTACATCCATAAACCTTCTCTGAGATCTACCTCTTCTCCTTCTACCTGGCAGCTCCATCTCCAACATTCTTTGCTCAATATATCCACTATTCCTCCTCAACACATGTCCAAACCATCTCAACCTGGCCTCTCTGGCTTTATCTCCAAACTGCTCCACCTTCACTGTCCCTCTGATCTGCTCATTTCTAATCTTGTCCATCCTTGTCACTCCCAACGAAAATCTCAGCATCTTCATCTCCGCCACCTCCAGCTCAGCCTCCTGTCTTTTAGACAGAGCCACAGTCTCCAAACCATACATCATAGCAGGACACACTACTGTCTTGTAAACCTTCCCTTTCACTCTTGCTGCTATCCTTCTGTCACACATCAGCCCTGACACCCGTCTCCACTCACTCCATCCTGCCTGCACCCTTTTCCTCACCTCTTTTCTATTAAAATTGCAAAGGCTAAACTTGTGGTAATGATTAGTAATTAATACTGTGTAGCTCTAAATGCAATCATTGAAGAATGCTTGCATTATTTGGCATCTGTCACAGGGGTCAGTTTAGCTTTAGTGTAATAAACTCCATGAACAAATCTGAAGTGAATCTTGTGTGGCATAAACTGAAGAAGAATGACAAATATAGGACTAATGGCCCCCATTTTTATACAAAATCGCTCTGTTCCTTTCTCACCAGAAGAACTGCTGACTTTACGATCTCTGCGTGAGAGTTTCTGTGTATTTGTTTGTATCTGAGATCTACTCAGATTTCCCTCACCTGTCACCTACCATCATAGCGAATCACAACAAACTTTGAGACAGACCAAAAGAGCC
The DNA here is from genome assembly GCF_015220715.1 of Pygocentrus nattereri. Taxonomy (NCBI): domain Eukaryota; kingdom Metazoa; phylum Chordata; class Actinopteri; order Characiformes; family Serrasalmidae; genus Pygocentrus; species Pygocentrus nattereri. The sequence goes on from NC_051230.1 coordinate 15,597,478, forward strand.
TAAGGCTGCTTACTGTCCACCCTGATCTCTCTGTTCTCAGCTCATTTCCACTGCTTCAGCAGCCGCATTCCTCCAGCTGCCTGGGAACGAAGCTGTCAGGGTGGAAAATGATAACTAGCTGTACACGACAGTTTACAGTAAACACTGTGAAAAGCCTGAGACGTTTTCCGTTCAAATGCTTGTTATGGTTATTGGTTAATGGTTGTTGTTGTTATTGTTGCAGCTCAACAGACTTTTAACAGACTCTTTGTAAAACTCATGTTTGTTATATAAATGGGCTGCTGTCACTTAGTATCTCATCCCATGCAAACACATGCAAAACCCACCAGTGAGTATGTGAGACTGGACAGGGGTTAACTTCCCCAGGGCCTGAGATGGAAAATTAATTATTTTCTAAGCTACCCCTTGAGACGTCCCAGTGGTCCTGAAAAAGCTCTGACAAAAAACACATAGAGGTTATCTTTAAAACACTGCTTAATAAATAATTTACGATAGTATGTACAAGTTTAAACATCCTCAATAAAAATGACATGTTTTGTTCATTTTCTAACTGAAAATAAAATTTTTTTTCTCCATCATTTCTATTTATTTGCTGACTTTAACATATTGGAAAAAGTAAAACATAAAATACAACATTTTTGTTGGCCACATTTTATGTTTAATTTTTGCACCAATTTATTAAATTCAGCAAATAAACAATAACTGTGCTTTAAAGTGTTCTCTGTAGAGGATGTGTTTGCTTATTGTCACTTCACAAACAACAGAAGCATGCAATTTCACTGGGGCACTCAAACTTTTGCATGCATCTCCTTTATACCTACACTCAATGGCCACTTCATCAAAAACACCAATCATACAGGTGCACAATGTATCTTTACTATTACTGACTGTGGACCATCTGTTGCTGCACAGTTTATCAGCCATGTCCTACCCTATCTACCATATTAATGGACATGGACCACCATTGGACCATCACTTGCTCATCTCATTAAAAATAGCTGGAAAAATTACATGAATTTAACTTTTTTGTTTCCAAGCAAAACTGAAAAATGAGTAAGGGTATTTCTGGGTTCCAACTTCTTTGGAACGTGTTGCAGGCATCAAATTCAAAATGAGTGAATATTTGCAAAAAACAATAAAGTTTATCGGTTGGAACACTAAATATTTTGTCTTTATAGTGTATTCAGTTGAATATAGGTTGAAAAGGATTTGCAAATCATCATATTCTGTTTTTATTTATGTTTTACACAAGGTCCCAACTTCATTGGAGTTGGGGTTGTACAAGCATGATGATTGACACATTGACAACGCACATTGTCGCTTATCCTTCTGGGTCACAGAGAGTGCTGGAGCCTATCCCAGCAGTCACTGGGAGAAGGCAGGAACATAATGATTACATTACAGAAAAATAAAATAAGAATTATTTCACAGAAATCATTGTGTCTTCTCGGAAGGCCTGGAAGGCCCCTGAGCTCTGCTGTGGCTTGAAGGTTTATAGTACCTGATACTCAATACCCTGCTTTGTATTGTTGTATTGTAGTGACTAATCTCCACTTGCGTATTATCCTTGAGTCTGTATGTGTACATGTGGTTATGATTTATATGTCATTCTTGCACTGTTCTGGATCTTGTATTCTTGTCTTTGCTGAGTCTGTTTCCCAGTTTGCTGCTGTTCCTCCGGATGAGCCGTTTGTGAATGAGCACATTGTTCTCTTACTTGATAAGCTGGAAGCCGCTTGACTATAGTGCACTTCCATTTAAATCTAAAACTGAGGACTGATGGTTTTCATCAGCAAACAGGGCCTCTCCAACAGGATGTCAGTACAAACTGTGCAGTGAGACAGCCTGGTCAGTCAATATCAGGCAACCAAAATGCATCAGGAACACTACAAAACCTTTTCCATGCTAATTTGGATGTGAAAGCTGGTGAAAATCTTAGTTTTCACTGTGAATCTTAATAAATATTTGAGTTCTTTGTCTTTCCAATTTTTAATTCAATCTTGAAAATTTAGGGTGAATAATTTTACAGTGGAAGAACATGCACCTTATATTTTAAGCACTATTCCGATATATCTATTTACATATTCAATGATAATCTATGGCAGATTTGGGAAGAGCAAACTGTCCTAGAATCTAACCAAATGTACACCCTGTATTCAGTCAGCTACTACTGGAACATTTAATGAATGAGTCCATTCAAAGGCTCAGTGGACCTGAAACAAAATGTCCCAGCAGTGTCCGAAACAGCACAGCACCACCAACCCCCCATTTTGTTTGCGAAACCTGAGTTGTGTCAAACGTTCATCATCTATTCACTGTTGATTTTATTTAGTCTCCGAAGTTATACTGTTTCAGCCATGTCAGCTGTCTGATACTGGCTCTCGGGTGACCCTGCTGTTGTTCTCGCGCTTCTCTGAAGAGACCTCGTGCCCCAGTGAGGTGACCCATTATAAATATTTATTACTCTTCAGAGACTTTTGTGGTTAACCGAAGTGGTCATAGTGAACTGGACAGTCTTGATAGCAAGAAAGCAGATAGTATCACTTTTTTTTTAAAGTTAGTATGAAACAACATTATATGTTATTGTTTAGCGTGAAACTAAAGTTGTTAACACATCAGTTTTGGTATGAAAATTCACTTAACTAGTATGACTCAAAACAACAAGAATAATAGCTCCTAACTTGCATGAGTCAAAACATTTTATTAAAACATAAGTAAGGCATAATCTTAGCTAGCATAAAAGCAGCACTGAACAACATTTTCAAACTAAAACATGAACTTTTTAGCTAGCATGAACAGTAGATGCCTGCTAGCTTGAAAACAAGGTAGTATGAAATCATGTTTTAATGAAAAAATCAATTTTAGTGAGAACATTGTTTAGATAGCATCATTTTAGTAACAACATTCTCTTAGCTAACATGAAAAATAGCTCTTGGCTAGCATGAAGCAAAACATTTTACTTAAAGATCACTTTAGTAAGACATTCGCTAGCATGAAATTCAAAGATCAAGATTCAAGAGTTTTATTGTGAGATGCACAGCAGAAACAGTTACACTGTACAATGAAATTCTTACTTGCTGATCCTCCATTCACCAAATATAATCCTAATATAATCTTGGAATTAAAAAAAAAAAAAAAAGTAAAATATAAGAATAACACTAAAAACAATAGTAAAATAAAAGTAAAAAGTACAGTTATGTGCAAAGCTGAAAGAAAATTAAAGTTACATGTGCATATGTGCAAGTATGAAGAGCAGCGGTTCATAAAGTGCATGTTGCAAGTAACAGATGTAAACAGTAGTGTTCTGACAGCAGCAGGAGGAGTGAAACTGTTTGTCAGTCTTGTAGTCCTGGACTTGACGCTCCTGTAGTGTTTGCCTTAAGGTAGGAGTGTGAAGAGTCTGTACTGGGGTTGTGTACTGCCCTGATGATGTTGTGGGCTCTCCTGTGATAGATGTCCTGCAGAGAGGGGAAGGCTGCTCTTGAGAGGGACTGTGCAGTTTTGATCACACACTTTCTGAGCAGTGCAGTTTCCATACCAGACCATGATGGAGTTGGTAAGAACACTCTCGAGCGTACTCCTGTAGAAGGTGCTGAGAACATTGGCTGGCATGCCAAATTTCCTCAGCCTTCTCAGAAAGTACAGTCGCTTCTGGGACTTCCTGATGATGACGTGTGTGTTGTGAGACCAGGTGAGTTGTTCTGATAGGCCACACAGTCATATGTGAAGATTATGTACAGAAGGGGGCTCAGCACACAGCTCTGGGGAACCCCTGTGCTCACTGTTCTTGTGCTGGATGTGTGGCTGCCGACTCTGACTGACTGGGGTCTATCTGTTAGAAAATTCAGCACCCAGTTGCATAGGGCGGGTGTCAGTGCGAGGGTGACTTTTCTGAGAGTTTATATGGGATGACTGCGTTAAATGCTGAGCTGACATTCGTGTCCTTGGCCTCCAGGTGTGTGGGCTGTGTGAAGGGCAGTGTTGACTGCGTCGAACGAGCATAGAACTACATTCAGCTCATCACGTAGTGTAGTGTGGCTTGTTGTGACCACCCTGCTCACCTGTTGGTAGTTGGTGATGTGCTGCAATCCTTGCCACATGCACTGGGAGTCAATGGTGGTGTAGTAGCCCTCCAGCTTCAGGCTGTACTGTCTCTTGACCTCTGATAGATCTATGCAGATAATATCTGGACCCTTTATCTCTTAGCTAGCTGAGAACAGCTCTTAGCTAGCATATTTAACTAGCAACTTTCATTAAGCTTCAACAGTAACGTTTTCTTAGTAAACATGAACAGCAGCTCTCTGAAATCAGACACAAGGCTTTTTATTAAAATGCAGTTTTAATAAAAGCATTTAAAAATGAAAAACAGCTCCTGGCTAGCATGAAACAAAACTTTTTATTAAAACAGTAGTAAGAGTAGGTTAAGTTAGCTTAAAACATACATATTTTCTAGCATTAAGCAATATTGAAACAGCAGTTCTAGTGAGAACATTCTTTGAGCTAACACGACACATACAGTGTGGTCCAAAAGTCTGGGACCACTGATGAAAATGGATGGATGGATGGATTTTGCATTCCTTTCTAATTTAATACGAGGCTTTTACCAATTCTATTATGAGGAAAAATATTTGAGTGAAAAGTAGAATTTTTGAATGTTTGCATGAATTTCAGAATTTTTAGTAATTGGTATTGTGGTGGTGACCACTTGCTCTGGTTCTGAGACAGGGGGTTTTAAGGGCATGGTATGCAAAGCTGACTCTTCTTCTGCGAAATGCCACAGTATGTCCCCCTTTTTCTGTAATGAAAGTGTGTGCTGCAAGCTGGCATAGCAGTCCAAACTTCATGAGTTTGGACCAAAGCCTCTGATGAACAGATCAAATGCACCTGAGAAACACCTACATGTGTTTCAATGGACTAAAAAATAGGAATAAGACTAAAAATCATCAGACCTTATTATACAAAGGCCTCAACATGATCAATTTCACAAATATGTTTCAAATTGAATAGTTACTGAAAGTTAATAGGAACAGTTTACAATTTCAAGCATTTTTTCTCCATTTCTACCAGATTTTCTATGTGGTCTCATACTTTTGGACTATCTTACCCCTTAGCAATCATGAAGCAAAACCCCTTACTGAAACATTAGTTTAGGTGAGGATATTCTGAGCCTCTCTGAGTTTCAAAAGCACTTTCCTATTAAAGTCATAGAGTAAACATTAATAAACATTTTCAGATTGAGTCTACCATCTCCCAGCAAAATCCTTTACCCCTATTAACTGTAAATAGAAAAAAGAACATTCCATTGTAATAACGAAAAAGGAGGATGCAGTTGTGATTAAAGAGAAGTGAATGTAGAGTCATGCAGAGGTCGGGCCATTATGATAGAATAAGGGAGCACACTGGCCTACAATGTGACTGAGCTGAGGATATGACAGCATCAGCAGAGTATTCTACACTCATGATTAAGTAAAAGTATTGTTACTTTCGTGAAATAATGAGGCCACAAGAAATAAAAGTAGCAAAGAACAGCTGGAGTTGATTGTGAGGGCGAAAAAAGACTGGACTGACTGAAACTCCTCAGCACATTCAGCCTTGGAACTTCAGTTAAGGCATTATTACCCTGTTAGAATGATGTCTTAAACAGAGCTGCTGTATATTAGAGGAAAAAACAATTTTTTTTACTTAGTTTAGTTTCGTCCTCTCTTCTGGAAGTGCAGGGTCATTTCAACAGGCATTGTTTCATTGTTGTACTTTGTCATGTGTTCGTGAGAGCGACTTTAAGGAGGCTGCACTAAGCCGTGTTGTGCAAAGGGAGTGAAATGTAGCAGGGAGGTGTCAGCATTCAAAATGCCGTGTAAGGTCATCATCTTCTTCTGAGTTTGCAGTGCTGTGATGATGCTTGTATTCCTGCAGAAGTCATGCACAAGGGCAGTGAGCCTTCCTGGGTGTCATGCTACTGTTATTTTACTGAGAGGGTGAGCAACCCACAAATCACTGACTTGCAGTCTGCAAGGATTTTGCAACAGGAAATGACAACATGTTCACAACATCCATGAAGAAAAACAAGCATCGTTTTTTTTTTCTCATGTCTATTTTTTTTTCAAAGCACATCCTCAATGTTTACATAAGTGCTATCATGGGGCAGAGGGTGGGAAAGAGACGAGAAACAGGGGGTGGGGCAGTTTGGAGATGATAGAGAGGATGGGAAGGAGGGGTGATGGTGAGTGAGAGACAGGGCGAGCGAGGGAGGAGGAGAATGAGTAAGAATGCGATATGGGAAGAATAGAAATGACAGAAGACAGAGAGGCAGAATGAGGTCGTTTTAGAGAGAGAGAGATAAGAACGGGAGAGTTAAAGTCACAGGAGATCAGCATTTCAAGTGATAAATATTAGTCTTATTAATATCAAGATCTTTTCTAAAATTGTTACATTTTTGTTTTTTCTCTTTCTAAAGAGAGAGAGAAAGAGAGAAAGAAAGAGATAGATAAAGATAGAGAGAAAGAGAGAGAGAGAGAGAGAGAGAGAGAGAGAGAGGTACGTATAATATATAATGTATAAAAGTCAGAGATCATTTATTAAGTTATTTTCAGTCCATTTTCATTAAGAAAGAGTTGTTTATTTTTCCTAGGATATTTCTGAGGAGATTAGATATAAAATAATCTGCTTTCAAAAGGAAAGGAAAGCAGAAAATCAAAGGAAATGTTTCCAAAACAGAACCACAACAAATTATTAAAAGATACAGAGAAAATGAAGCTGCTAACTACCATGTTTTATATTCTGTGCAAATTTCTATTAAATACGCTTTCCACTGTAAAAATGAATAACTTGTACTTAATAGCTGTTTTGGCTGTAAATGGAATGAAGGGCTCTGTCTGATTTTTACACAGTATTGTGTGTATGTGCAGTGAGAGAGACAGAGAAATCGAGAGTGAGTATGGGTGCACAGCAATGTTCTGGGCTGGAGGGAAGAGGCAGGTTCTCATGCTCCGGATCCTCTGGGGAGTGGCAGTGGCAGATGTGGCGTCTGGGTCGCCGTGCTGGAAAACAGTCTAATTCATCACACGCACAGGACCAAGGAATTGAGGGGCAGCAGTGGTGCATTTAAACACTCACAAAAAACATTTTATCATCCACCAGCACAAAACAAATACAGAAAAAGACATAGCTTTCCATACAGGAGCACACAATCCTGAGACTCTGTTGAATAAACAGCCTCTGCTGACCAAAACTGAAAAGGTCAAAAGCCTGGGTTAAAAGTATCAAAACTTTCCTCTTGATAACAAATCACTGCTGTTCATGAGAAAAGAAAAAAATAACTCAAGTGTCTATTTTTTACAGTTTGGCTCTTTATGATCCCTGGGAATGTTGAGCAAAAAAAAAAATCAACTGCAAGCACCGTTTTTGTCATAATTAAGCTGAACGGTGGGACTTCCCGATGCTTTATCCCTTTTTGGTGGGTTACAGGGAGGACGTGTGTGGACACAGTGTCCGAATGTAAAATCACACTGAGATCATGTTCAGATCTGCAACTTTAACTTACAGCTGCAGGTCAAGTGTGAGAGGTGAGAATTACTTATACGTAAATATAGATTTTAACATATGAGATGCTGACAAACAAACAAAGAGAGTGGAAGTAAAGTGACCCATCCTCCACACACTCTCATAGTGGCACTGCATGTACTTGCATGTTTATTTCATTAATGTTTTTTCATTATTATCATTCCAACTCCATTTTGTTGCAATAATTAATTCAAATAATAATTATTATTGTATATTACAATATATATTCATAATTATTCATATTCATTCATTGGTCATAATCACACTATTGTAACATGATATTTAGTAGTATTGAAAACAAAGAGAAAGGCAGAGAGAGAGTTTAAAAAAGGTGGATAGACAGGGGAGAAAGAGACACAGTGACAGAGAGAGCAACATAGTCACTGTGAGAGACAGAGGGAGAAAAAGACAACAATGAGAGAGAGAGGAAGGGAGCGAGAGGAAGAGAGACACAATAAGAGAGAGTGAGAGAGCAAGAGAGAGAAGAGAGACAATACGAGAGAGAGAGATACTAAATATCATGTTGCAATAGAGGAAAAGAGAGACACAATAAATAGAGACAGACAGACACAAAAAAAAAATATATATATATATATATATATTGTTATTTTATAAAATGTTATTTTCAGAGCACAGTAAATCTATACTGCTATACAAGCTGTAAACTTTTAGTTATATCCAAGTTTCATTTCTATAGTGTTGTCCCATGAAGAGATATAATAAAATATTTGCAGAAATGGGAGGGTTGTACATATGTATATGTTGAATTGAGTTGAATTGAGAGAGAGAAAGAGAAAGAGGAATACAGGTATACAGGGAGAGAGCGTTTTCTTTTCTGTGGATCTGTCAGTATGCAGCAGCTGTGAGGAGCAGGCCTTTATCTGTTAATACAGTGTATTACAGAGTCCTTGGAAAAAGCTCTGCTGGTGTGAGGGCAGATGAAAAAGATCCAGATGAGATCCTGCTTTAAACGGATTAGCGCTCAAGCAGTCACACATCCGCACACGCCTTTGAAGACCCACGAGTGGCTGTCGCCAGCCATCAAATGCCTTCAGGCCTCAATGTCAGGAGAGTCCAGGCCTGAAGAGGCCCAGATACTGGACTGCACACAGCAATTTGTAAGTGTTTTACTGCACTGATAAGTGTATTACTGGACAGTCGCTGGATTTGCCCAGGTAAAGTCAAGAGAAGGCTTGAAAATCATGGTGGTCATGGGAAGAATTATGAGTGGGCACTAATAGGATCAAAAGGGCCAAAACAGGGGATAATAGGATTCTTCTTGGAACACATTTTCCTGGAATATCACGCTTTGGTAATGCCATGTTGTAATTTAAACTAAATGTGGGAAACACTGTATATGGTTGAACTGGGTTTAGCTATGGCTAGAATCAGGGATGGGGGAGTAGCAAAGCAGCATGCTACTTTTTTGTAGCTAGCTACACATATTACTAGCTAGTAACTGTAGCCGCTACAGTTTTATGAAATGTAGCTAGTAGCTGTAGCCGCTACAGTTTTATGAAATGTAGCTAGTAGCTGTAGCGAAAATTTCCGTTACAATTTCGCTACATTCAATCCGTGCAAAATGCATCAGAAAGCGTTGTCGTTACCTGGGCTGGTGGAGGCTGTGCAATCCTGACTGAGCCGCCGACAGCTTGAGCAAACGGGCACGCACTTTAAATGCAAACTCAGACTTTCATTGCTCTTCTTTAACCTTTAGCTCAGCTGTAGCTGCATTGCTCATATCTCGGGAAACATCTCAGCGAGTTTCTTGTAAAATGTCTCTTAATGTTTGATTTTTTATGAGGTTGAAGTCGTTACTCTTCCTCCTGCTTCTCATTCGAATTCTCCTGTTCCACTTTAAATGTTTGCAGATTGTCCTGCTGCACCATATAATGTGGAACAGGAAAATTCGAACGAGAAGCGGGAGAAACAGAAGTGACTTAAGAGTCAGTGATGAAGATTTTGAGGCTAAAGTGTTGGTGATGTTCAATAAAGACTCTGAATGTCATGTCTGTTCATCAGGACCCCCATGGACCCTCACAGAGCAGGTAGCAGGTACTATTTGGGTGATGGATAATTCTCAGCACTGCAGTAACACTGACATGGTGGTGGTGTGTTAGTGTGTGTTGTGCTGGTATGAGTGTCAGACGCAGCAGTGGTGCTGGAGGTTTAAACACTCACTAGTGTCCACTCACTGTCCTCTCTGTTAGACGCACCTGCATTGTCAGTTCACCCTGTAGATGCAAAACCAGAGATGACAGCTCATCTTTTGCTGTACAGTATGAGCTAATCATCATCTAGTCCTTCATCAGTGGTCACAGGACACTGCCCAGAGGACACTGTTGGCTGGATATTTTTGGTTGGTGGATTATTCTCAGTCCAGCAGTGAGACTAAGGTGTTTAAAAACTCCAGCAGCACTGCTGTGTCTGATCCACTCAGGCCAGCGCAACACACATTAACACATCACCACCACATCAGTGTTACTACAGTGCTGAGAATGATCCACCACCCAAATAGCACCTGCTCTCCATGGTTGTCCTGACCACTGAAGAACAGAGTAAAAGGGGGCTGACAAAGTATGCAGAGAACTGGATTCACCAGTCACCAGTTTGGAGATTTGCCCCACATGTCCTTCACAATCAATGAAACATTAATGGAGGCTGAAAATTTCCCAGTGTCAGCACACCTGTAAGTTGTCAAGTGGTCAAAAGAGCCAAAACAGGCAAAACAACCAAAAAGACTGGTTCATTGAAGATATTTGCATGTGCCGTCACCTGTTTATGCTGGTTACTCATTAACATTTTGAGTAGAGTTAGTTTACTTGAATGGATAACCACGGTGGCATCTGATGGCTCTCTCTTGTCTCAGGTTTCACAAACCATTCAAATTTAGAATTATCTTCTCCAGAGCTCTGCTTCTATTTACTCTCTATCTGCTGCATCTGTATATGATCCGTTAACAGACACAATTCTGAAACATTTCACAGTGAGGGAAATAACAGGAAACCCACTGACTTGAGAAACACTTATAATAGAAGCCAATGGGCAGGTGCTAAAGCTTCCGTTATAAATGTTGAGTCAAACCGTTTTCAGTTCTTTTGCTAATTGGGGAAAAGCACACTTTGGGTTTTGCTTAATATTCTAAAAATGATTTGTACGTGCATAAATGACTCACAGTTATTTATTTAGCTAACCAGAGTAAAGCAGAGCCTCCACATGGCAGAGTTAGCTGTAGGTGTGGTTAACTAACAGACAGTGAGGTTACTGTTATCAGCTACTAAAAAGTCTTGTAAATAGATGCAAAACACAGTTAACTCAGGGCAATTCAGTTGTTAGGCTTTCATACCTAAATACACTAAAATCTATGCGTAAAAATAAATATGACTAGTGAAAAGAGGCTGTGAGAACACTTGCAAATTTGTTTCTAAAAACAATAGAAGAGCATAATAAAACTGAAAATCTGTGCATGAAAATGTTCCAAAAATGAACCGTTTAGAATTTATGAGGGGTATATGGACGCATTGTTTACTTTACAGCTGATGCTGCCATGTGGAGGCAGTACTTTAGTCTGGTTAGCTCTTACTGTGAGTTATTTACATATTTCTAAATTGTGCTAAACTACAGTCACCAAGAGGTTTATGAAAATTATATGTATAGGTCTGAATTATGTGGCTTATAGAAAAACCTCAGTAAAGAAACATCAATTAAAATGAAAAAACATTTATATGATACACAAATGTTCTTCAGGGTGAATCTTGAGACATATTTGTCTGACTACTGTGAAAATTCACAGATGATGTTGCTATGGGAGAATAATACATTGGCCATAAAACTCCATGACACATTTTACCCCACACTAGGTTGTGCCACTCTTTCCTAGAGGGAAACATTCTTTCCAATAGCGGGAAACATATTTAAATTATTGGCCATTGTAATCTGCTGTATTCTACCAATGTGGTGAAGAGATTGTCAGAGTCATTTTCACTTTTAGTTTTGGTTGTTCTTCTGTGTTACAATAATTAGCATTGTATTATATAACAAAAAGGGACTTGGAAGGCTTAAAAGAATAGAGTTTCCCAATATGCAAGGGACTTTTGCAGAAATAGAGTTGAAGTGAATTGGATCTAAAGCATTATGGTATGCTGAGTGGGTGTTATCTTCCTTTCAGTAACCCCTGTAGGGACTCCTGAAACAACATTACAACAAGACAAGGTTTCTCCAGGTATCACTCTGAGCTCCCTAAACAAGACATCAAGAGAACCTGACACAAAAGTCAGGTATTTCATTGCGTGGATGGCTGATCCTGCAATATCAGGCCACACAGCTATATTGGCCTTTTGTCTCTGGACACCTTTCACGCCCCGCTGACAGACAAAGCAAGATCTCCAGCCACAGCTTTGTGGGACAAAGATGTCTCTAGCAAGCCCACCTCCTTTCAGTTCAGTTGCAATATTGGGTTTCTTTAACCCACCTCTAATGGCAGACGGGAGTAAATAGGAAGATCATGTTGCCGAAACGTAGTTTGTGCCATTGTCTGGGTGGATCTGACTTAAGTGGTGATATTCTTTTGGTTTGGCAAAGGCTTAATTATGGATGAGTTTTAGAGGATTTGGAAACTACTTCAGTGTTTTCCAGCAGAGAAAAGCAGCAGAGGCTGTGGGAGGACACAGTTATTGCAACACTGCGCCCTACTGGAGAAGCATACACACATTCATACCTGTATTCCTATCGTTGTTGGGTGTTTCTATTGACTTCTGCATGATTGTATACCATTAAAAATAGACTCATAAAGGGATCTTTAGTAAAGGCAGTGGTCATATATACAACCACAGTAGAACTACTTAAATGTTTCAATGGTTCTTCTCTATGATGGAGGACACATTGGTGCAGCATAAAGCAAATCATGGATAATTATTGTTTTTTGATTTAACAATGTGTCAAGTCTAACAATGTTTTATATTATGAGTTTATTACTTATATATTACTTGTGATATTAATGGCATTTTGGAGGTGCACATTTTCCTGTCTTTATAGGCTATTTCTATTGACTGATGTATGGCTGTCGCTACATGAGGTTGTGCTATTCCTAACTCAGTGATATCCTTACCTCAGAAAATTAAAGGGGGTCTTCTGATTGTTTTTTCAGATGAAAGCTGAATTTTTAGAAAGCATTTCAGGACAAAAATCAGAATCGCTTTATAGGTATAATTGCATGTTCTCTGAATTTGTTCTTGGTGGGTGCAATCATGAATGGACAACATAGAAGACAAATAGAAAACAAATAACAGAATAAATACAAAGACATGAAAACAAAGAGTATTGTAAAATACATTATACACATAAATAAACTGGCTGTATATACAGGATATACACAACAATATAGATCAGAGGATAAGTTATATTTCATGATAATGTACAGATTCATATGTTTTACTATTATTCTGGGAATATTTGGTCTTCACAAAGAACAAAAACCATGACCCCTTCCCCCATCCACACACTGAGACTGAGTTTCACATTCACTATTATCTCACGCAGTTACTCTGCATCAGGGAAATCCCAGAAAGGGTTGCTATTGTCCGGAACGCTCTTCTATCCTTGGATGGCTCATCTTTCTACTGACTCAGCTTTCTGCTCGAAATGTGCCGAGACACACAACATGACAGCTTGTACACTATACCACGCAGCCAAAGTGAAGAGCAGGCACCCAGTAAGTGACATTAACTGTCACATTAATGACACACAGTGTTGGTTTTGATGTAAAATCAACCTGAAGTTTTCAACCCAACAAACACAGTGCACTATGATCAAAGCAGTTTCGTTAATCAAGCACTTTCCTGCTGGCTACAGTCCACTGCTTCCCGTTCAAGCACATTTGTGAGGCTGTGATTAATAATTTGCCTCACATGCAACCAACCCTGATTAGGGTCTCTGCAGGTCACCACATCTACTGCACACTTTAGGAGAGCAATGTTTTTAAAACGTTTGATGTACTTGTTTTGTATGAAATGGACCTGATAACTAACAAATACATGTGGGAGTCCTATTGAGGTAAGTTGCCTTGAGACAACATTGTACAACATTTGAAAGACATGATACACAGAATCATAGAATTTCATGGAATGTTCCTGATTTTCTTACAGTGCACATTAATTTTTTGCAGGCAGAATTAAACTTTATAGACTTTTTGTGTTGAGATTGCTTTTCCCTAACTGAAAGGTCTTCAGTGCTGTTCAGACAACATCACAGTCTGTATTCCTGTTTCTATTACTTCATTATTAAAAGATTCTTATTTAACATTTTATAGTAACCAGGTTGTTATTTTTTTTAAGCTAAGTTGTTGTTTACAGGATGATCTTTTATAACAGTCTGTTTGATTAATGGAAAAAAATGATCATATTTGTGAACTCATGCAAAATTTTCCAGGAATATGTTTTAAGCTACATCATGTTGCTGTTGGTGATTTAAGTTGGAAATATTTTGGGACTGTATAAGCTCTTCCTTTTCTCTTTGTACGGAGGCTGTAAATGATATTACATTATACAAGGTTCATTCTGTCTAACACCTGGAGACACCAGTGTCAAAGGTCATGTCAATGAAGTAAGTGCAGTGCTGCTCTCCTATTCAAAGCCCTTTGACCTCTGGCTCTCATTTCACATTATTTTCATGGCTAGAACAATTGAACAATTAAAAAGAGATAGAACAGAGAATACCTAAAGCACAGTGCTGCATGACCACTTCTCAACATGTCATTAACTGTCTGTGGTGATATGGTACCCAGTCGCTGTATCTACAGATTAAAAAAAACAATAGTATAAAGTCAAATTTAGGAGCATATTAAAGGCGTTCAGCATGGACATGCAATTGACAAACATCAAAGTAAGCTTGCAGGCCAATTTAAAACAAATAAGAAAATGATACTGAAGATAATAATTGCATTAATCCAACCAGGGAAATCGTTTAGTTATTAAAGTGGCAGGAACAAGTTTTAGTGACAGAAGCTGCCACTTCAGATGAGCTAACACTGGAGCTAGTCAGAAAAATGTTACACTCTGGGAAAAAAATGTTGTTTAAATGTTTAAAAGTTATTTGGGCTGCCTTAAAATTTTTAATTGACTGAATTTATCAAATTCAAAATTATAAGGTCTCACTATCTTTTACACAAGGTCTTTTAGCAAACTTGAGTGAAACAAACAAAGAATGGCATTACTATTTAATATTCATATCTAACATTTTAATATTAATACTTATCTTTACACACAAGGTTTTAACCACAGATGTGAATGCTGTTCAGTCTTGTATCATCTGTCTGGTGTATAAAGCTCATCAGCAGGTAAGTTTAGAAAAGCAAACTAAAGCTAATAAACTAAGTGATATTTATGTTTTTCTCTAACATTATTTATTTTCAACGAATTTTTAGCAAATTCAGTAATGCAGATATTGTTTAGTTAGTTTTTACCGTCACTGAGCTGTGAGTTTGTTTTATTCCTGAACTGTGAGTTTAATCCAAAACTTTTTCAGCTTCAGAAATGAAACAAAAGCAGCATCACCTTTCGGGTGATCACGTTAGTGTGTGTTAGGTTTAGCACATTCTTCAGTAACACCTTTCCACCATTTCTTAGTCTAATCATTCTGACTAATTTACTAATTTACTTAATTTACCACCATTCTCACAGCAGGTTTGTTGGGAGAAGTTCTGTTGAATTTTTTCCTTTACTTGATGGAAGGGGGAACATTTAGAAATGGTTGTGATTGGCAGAGAGGCATTTCAATCATAATTGTGCAGTTAACAGACGTGTTTGACAGTAGAAGGGAGATATGATGATTTCATTTTGATTAAACATTTTAGTCATGCTCTGTTGAAAGAAAAGCACTCTTTATGTTTTTTTTGCCGTTGTTTGTTATTTTTGTCATGAAAAAAGTTTGAAAAAGCTAAAAGTACAGACATGGAAACAGAATGTAAATGTTACTCATTAGACTGCATAAATATGCAAATAAAGACAGAATCATGTGATTACATATAAATAAATAAGTATCCATCCATCCATCCATCCATCCATCCATCCATCCATCCATCCATCCATCTATCCATCCATACATTTTCAAAGCCGCTTCTCCGTCAGGGGTAAATAAATAAGTATATGATGTAAATGTGTAGCCAAATGACAAAAAATGACAGTTTTGTTGTCCTGTCTAGTATTTACTGGCATATGTGTATGTTGTTCTGTATATTTATTGTCTGGTGTATCTGGTTATTATATCACTGCTGTCAGAACAAATCACAGTTTTTGACCTCATTTGAAAATGCCTGTTGCCCTTTAGTTTGTGTCAAAATTTCATGATGAATGGACCTAAAGAAAGGAAATCTGGTTCCTCTGACTTGCATTAAAAGTAAAGCAAGTTTTTTCCTTCTCCTGTCAAGTTACCATTTTGAAGATACAAGGTTTTGCTCTGACAAAAGCGATATATTCTTCACTCATTTCACACTGTCTTGAATTTATGCTTTGTGTAGTCCTGGGTACTGTACTGTTGTTGTGAGGAATATTGAGGAATAACAAGAAAGACCACTTTACTTGACTTGACAAAAACTCCAGAATTGACAAAACTCCAAAAGTATAGACATTTCCAATGTTAGCAGCAAAAAGGTGCCATCGATTCAGCTTGAAAAGGAATACCTCAGTGTTTTTCAGCCTAATCTCTGTTTCATACCGTGCCTATTAGCTTCTATTCTAACGTGCTTTGAGTGAACAGCTTTCCTGTTCTTTTCTGAGTTCAGAGAAACACGTCAACACTATTGCCCATAGTAAATAACTATATGATGCAGATATAGAGATCAGGCTGATAAATGCTGGAGTATTCCTTTAAGTCTCATCACGTCACCTGCTCACCCATTCCAAACAGTGGCTGGCAGTTAGCTGAGCTATGGCTACAGCTCATTACAAGCACGGACCCAGAGCCTCTTACGTGCGCCTGGTGTGTGCCGGAGACACGATGGTGTGTGATTAGGCTACAGAGTGGCTGCTGCTGGCACATGCAGATGCTGATTGCGGTTAACCCCCCATCAGCCCCCACACACAAATAAATAACACTGAAGGAGCTGCTCCGCACCTGCTCCACTCTTTGCTCAAGGCAAACAGTTATAGTGGAGGGAGGCCTGCAGAGTTAAGTGGAAGGGCAAGGAGGAAGAGGCACGGCCAATAGGAGCTCAATCAGAGCAAAGGGTACTTTCCCCCACCATCACACACCTGGTGGAGAAGTAGTGTCTCTGATCTCTGCAGTGGGGTGGTGACGATAACTGTAAATGATATTGCTGAGGCGTAACAAACACTTTGACTGAACAAATTCTACACAGTAATTTTCTACATATTGTTTTAGATTTTTACACTGAATTTATATATTTGTTTAACCTGATATTTGACCTAAAACACATTTGAAGTCTGATACAAAAATTTGAAACAATTTGGAACATAATTAAAACACCACACATTCATCATTTTTAAAATGATTCTGCTTTATGTGTGAGGTTTTAGTTTTAGGCTGAACAAAATACATTTCAAATCAAATAAATTAGTGAATCAACAACTAAGAAACGCCTTGTCTAAAAAAGTATTGGCACTACTGAAAAAGTAGTGCTGTGAAAAAGTATTTGCCCCTTCTTACTTTCACTGTTATTGCATATTTGTCACAGTGAATGTTATGTATTTAGACAAAAGGTAATATTAGAATCTATCAAACACAAAATACTTACTATTTTATTTAAGGAGAAAAGATATCTAACATGTGAATCGCCGTGTGAAAAATTTTATGGCTCCCTTAAAATCATGAATTTGTTGACCTTTAGCAGCAAGAACTGCAAACATTTCCTATGATTATGTACGGCTCTATACAGAAATTTTCAAAAAATGGTTCTACAAAGCACCAAAACGTTTTCTGCTGTTGGTACAAGCTTGACATCATAACAACAGCAGAACCCTTTTTGGGGCTTTATAGAACCACACACAATACATTCTCCATCAAGAACAATGTCCCCACGCAAAGAACCATTTAAGCACTCAAATAGTTCTTTGAGTGTTCATGGCTCTATATAAAAAATTTTGTTTACTAACAAACCCATAAAAATACATCTTTTTAAAGAGTGTACTATGAAACACATGTTCTTGCTGTCCAATCTCCAAAATGGTAAATTTACAGGAGAACAAAAACAAAAACATTCTTAACTTGTAATGTAAGATCATGTAAAGAAATTGTAAGTCATTTTTGAGCATTTTTGAATGTTTCATTTATCATAAGATTTTCCGTAGTGTAAAAGAGAGCTGCTGTGTTTAAATTATGTAGAACATATATATATATATATATATATACACACACACACATAGAGAGAGAGAGAGAGAGAGAGAGAGAGAGAGAGATACTTTTTGTGTTTTTTTGTGGTTATGTGGTTACTACATTAAAACAGTGAAGTGAATTGTGTGCCCCTGTACCGGCTCTAAGAGATGATCCATTTCAGAATGATGTAACATACAATGATGTTGTTTGGTGAACAAGTCACCAAAAGTACCTTTGACACCTTTCCTTTTGTTTGTCTCTGTATTGACCTCCCTGTCATGGCAATGTTTAGATGATCTTCGCTGGTTTCTCTCTCTCCTGAGGCTGTGGCATGCTCATACTCGATCAGGCAGAGCGCTGTTAGCACATGTCCACTCACTGATCTCACTGAAGCATTTATTATTCAATAATTATCTGCAAATATTTTATGAAAATCACCCACGCATGAGCCAAGACGCTTTACATACAAAACTAAGCACAATATATGGAGAGAGTGCGGGAGCTAATTTTCATAACAAATGTTACGCATGTAGGCTGTTGTAGATGTGCTGTAGATGGTGTTGAAGAGAAAATACAAAATGAAATGAATTGTGGGTGCAGTTCAAAGTTAGTAAAGGTGATTCTGAGAAGTTTGAATATAAACTCTGCAAATGGTGTTTAAACAGTACAATGTCAAAAATAATGACAGCCCAGGGCCAGAGACAAAGAAAGGAGAGAATTTCTTTGTTTCATTTCTGAAAATGAAGTTAGCTCTAATAGCTAACTTTTTACTGTCTCACAGCTAACTTAGTAGAGGAAGGTTAATTAATGACTGCTTTCAACTTAGCTTAGCTAACAACTACTTGTGAAATCTTTATTATGCATTTTCATTTTCTTTATTTCCCTCTCTTATTTGCTATAATGAGAGACCAGTCAGAAAAAAGGGAACTGTGCAGGTATATTTTTCAATCAAGGTACAAACAATATAAATGTACCTTCAAAGGAAGTTTTAAGAACCACCTTAAAACTTAATTAATACATTTTTAATTATTTTTTAAAAAATTCCCAGGGGAAAAGTACATATTTGTACCTTTTCATAAGCTAATGTTTTAAAACAGAACAGTGAAATGAAAAGCGAGAGAGACGAGAGGCTATGTGGAGTCAATACAGCTCAAAAAATATACTTTCAGTGTATTATAGTACAATTGTTGTTCCCATTGAAATAGTTAGAAGGCTTCTAACTCAGGGACAGTTCAGACTTCTTTTCTGAGAGTGTGATGAAATGAAAACTGAAGAAAGCTTTTGTCTTAGATGTGACATAATAAAATTTATGAGTTACAATATTATGAGAGTTAATTTGCTACAAACTAATAATAGCCAATCAGGTTTCTGTCAGCATTTCTCAATGCCCATATGTATATGTATATATATATATATATATATATATATATATATATATATATATATATATGTGTGTGTGTGTGTGTGTGTGTGTGTGTGTGTGTGTGTGTATTGTCAAAAGTATTCTCTCGTCTACCTTCACACGCATATGAAATTGAGTGAGATCCCATTCTTAATCCATAGGGTTTAATATGATGTATGTGGCTTTGCATTGTCATTGGTGATGTAAGGCTTGAATGCAGCTGCTTGGCCATGGAAACCCATTTCATGAAGCTCTCTACGCTGTTCTTGAGTTAATCTGAAAGCGAAATGAAGTTTGGAGGTCTGTAGCGATTGACTCTGCAGAAAGTTGGCAACCTCTGTGCATTATGCGCCTCAGCATCCGCTGACCCTGCCCTGTCATTTTACATGGCCTACCGCTACGTATCTGATTTGCTGTCATTCCCAATCACATCCACTTTGTTATAATACCGCTGACAGTTGACTGTGGAATATTTAGTAGCAAGAAAATTTCACAACTGGACTTGTTGCACAGGTAGCATCCTATCACGGTACCATGCTGGAATTCACTGAGCTCCTGAGACATTCTTTCACAACTGTTTGTAGAAGCAGTCTGCAGGCCTAGGTGATTGGTTTTATACACCTATGGCCATGGAAGTGTTAGGAACACCTGAATTCAAAATGGATGGGTGAGTAAATACTTTTGGAAATACAGTGCACTTTTAAAAAGTAATCAATTAAAAAAAAAATCTCACATTAAATATGGAAGTGGTCTTACAGGGTTTTTCTCACATATTCATTATTCTACAATACTACGGTTTAGCAAGACTTTTAATCATGGGGGATTTCAACTCCAGTTCTGAAGGGTTGGTTTCTAGCACAGTGTGGTTATTCAACTGCTTAAACAAACCACTAAACCACTAAACCAGGCAATAAGATGATGAGTTGAATCAGGTGTTTTTAGCAGGGAAATCATCAAAATGTGCTGGACATCTCAGCTGTATGAAACACTGTTAATATCTATTAACTACCAGATAAATAATTAATCATTTGTGGCAATGGGACCCTTTCAGATTTTTTGATCACTTCATTGAACTGACGTATAATTCACTCACTCACGTTTAGCAAGCTGAAAATTCTCCACAAGGGGGCACTCATATAGCTTTTGATGCTTCATAAGAAGAGTGTTTCACACCAATGATGCTGTATCAATATTTGCCATACTATTACAGTAACACCTACCACACACTATATAACCCTATATGTTTGACTTGATGTTTGATATGTTACCATAAACACATACTTTCCTGTTTAACATACAGATCGTAGTAACAAGGACAGAATATTTTCTGAGATCTTTAAACTTAAGGTAAGCTGGGTTCTACCAAAGAGGTGTATTGTAGATGCAGATATTTTCCCCTCAGGCCAGAGTACAATGAGGTACACCACTCTTTTCATCTTCTAGGAGAGAGAGCTAGAGCGGGAGACAGCCCCCTGCCCCACATCCCGTCTTAATTATGTGCAGGGAGCATTTGGAGGTGTACAAAAGGATTTCGTAGTGTTGGGTTCCCTGATGGATCGAAAGTGTTTCCACCTCCTCCGCTCCTTTTGTTTATTCAGAAAGCACAGGGCAGATTTATATCAGCCTAAATCTACAACATCACCTCTCGCTTCACCTACACAGGCCTAATTAGCTTCATTGTGCACTGATCATTTCATTAAATGCCTTGGGGAAAGGGTTTTTTCTTCTTTATGCCCGATCCAACATTAACCCCCTCATTAAACTTTACTGGAGTGCATGCGTATGTGCTGCTGTGCTGTCTGTGTGGTTGTGTCGATATGTCAGATGCTGGCTTCTGTTGATCACCCTCTCAGAAGCTGGCACTTAGTCTAGTGGCTAACTAAGGCACGTGTTTCAGTCAAAACGGGAACATTTGAGCAATAATATAATATTTTATATTATACATATATATATATATATATATATATATATATATATATATATATATATATATATATATATATATATATATATAAATGAGCAAAAGGTGTACCTTAAAGTAGCTGAAGTCACGTTTAGAAAAGTTTTCTCAAAATGTTTCAAGGTTAGTTTATCTCAGAAATGGTGACTTTAAAGGGAAAATGTCAAAAATGGCAATGTATGTTTATGTAATTATGGATCATTTCCGCCAATTTTAGTTTTAACAGCTGCTATTCTAAAACCTAAACAGGTCAAGGATGGCATCATTTCCACTATTAGAAACATGAAAATGTGCTGATGTTAACTCACACAAGGACTCAATTAACAAAACTCTTATTCTCAGAGTATGATTCATCTTCAGGCCTTTGCATGTCATTTCATTTTCATTTAAGAGTAAAACTGATCTTACATCAACATTAGAAAGGAGAATGAAGAACTCATTATTCCAACTCTGCAACAAAAACACAGATCTCTCACCATTTCACACAGAATATCCTCTTCCTCCCAGTTGGCCAAGAGTCATTAAACATATGTCTTATATTCCATTTTAGTCGTTTAATATCATGCAGTAGACAAAGGAGGTATATTTCAGTCTAAACCTCCACTCATCTCAAAGCCTAATGAGCAGATCAACTATAACTGACACGAGACAAAGACAAAAAAGTGCCAGGTCCGCAGTGAGAGAGCTTTAAGTGGGAGAACAATGGTGAGCGATGAAGCGAGAGTGCTGTCATGACGGAGGAAGGAGTTGTGAATGGAGCTGGAGCTGTAATGAAGGATTAGACGAGGGATTAGGATTCTTTATTAAGATGCACTTTATCCTCATTAGACCTCTTCTTATATCAGCAGATCGATTCCCGCACTCGCTCAGAGGCAGAGAGAGAGAGAGCTTGAGTGTGTGTGTGTGTGTGAGAGAGAGAGAGTAATAGTGAAGTTTGAGTTAGTGAAGGACTTTCTTTTAAACACTTAGAGGTCCTATTTATATAGACCTTTGGTTTGGTATGCTGTGGGTAAGTAGGGCTGACACTATTGATTATATTTGTAATTGTGTTATGCACCAATTATTATTACAAATAATCAAATAATCAGCGTTCAGTGGACCCGTGTCATGTTTAAAGTTTCTGAATACACAATTCACTCCAATCCATACAGTCCATATGTACATTAATGAGCCACATCACTAAAACCACCTCCTTGTATCTACACTCTTTGTCCAGTAGTCAACTCCACCTATCATACAAGAGCACTTTGTAATTCTAGAATTACAAGCTGTCGTCCTTCTGTTTTTCTGAATACCTCTGCCATGTTCTTCAATGGTCAGGACCCCCACAGGACCACCACAGAGCAGGTACTGTTTGGGTGGTGGATCATTCACAGCACTGTAGTAACACGGTGGTGTGTTAGTGTGTGTTGCGTTGATCTGAGTGGATCAGACACAGCAGTGCTGCTGGAGTTTTTAAACACTTCATTGTCACTGCTGGACTGAGAATTGTCCACCAACCAAAAATATCCAGCCAACACTGTCCTGTGGGCAGTGTCCTGTAACCACTGATGAAGGACTAGAGGATGACCAACACAAACTGTGCAGCAGCAGATGAGCTATCATCTCTGACTTTACATTTATAAGGTGGACCAAGAAGGTAGGAGTGACTAATGGGCTGGAGAGTAAGTGGACACAGTGTTTAAAAACATCAGCTGCACTGCTGGTTCTCATCTACTCAGTATGGAAACTACATTGCATAAAGAGTCTGTTTTGGAGTTTTTGTTTTTATAATATTACAAAAATGCATTTATGTATCGTTGCTGTCCAAAAAACTACATATTATATTTTTTCAATTTTAATTTTGTACACTGTTAGGAATAAATGCACTGTGCAGCTACATTTTCATTCACTAAGGTACAAACAATGTAAATGTACCTTCAAAGGTTTTAAGGTCCAATTGTGTACCTTAAATGAAAAAAAGTACATATTTGAACCTCTGTATAATCTAATGTTTTAAAACATTATGAGACGGGGTGTGTGAAGCCAACACATCTAAGACAATTTAAAACAATTTAAAACAAAATTTCAAAGGATTAAGGTACAGTTATGCTCCCTGACTAAAGACACTTTGATCTTCTTTTGAGGGTACCACATCAGTGACAAGAGGGGTACTGCCCCAAAGACAGTTTCATCATTTTTTGGGCTGTTTCTTACTGTAAGACAGTCCAGTATGTGAATTTAAAATATTTACTGTTTTTTTTTTTTTTTTTGATCAACCTCAATTTAAATGAGCATAAATGATCGTATCATGGATAAGCATGTCCTATGTATAAGCTATGCCTCTGAAATTAGTGTATACTGACAGCTGTGTGAAACTCCTATTGAATTTCCTGAGCTGTGATTGCACTGTTATCTCTGTCTGCTGAGAGAAAAGGAAATGTGGTGACCAGGACCAAGACAGGCCATTGATTTTCTAATGTCAATATTTACCCCCCACACCGCCCAAATAAACCCTGAAGGTGTGAACACCATAACCAAGTAAATCTCAAATATTCCAGTGTTTACATGAAAAATGCACAAACTCTCCATTTCAGTCACAACAATAATACCACAGATAATACAGTTTATTGCAGCAGACAAAGCTCCTACCTGGGCTGCCAGGGAAAAATTGAACATGTTGAGTGTTGTCTGTGTTTACTCACAGAGAGACAGTTATGATTTCGGGCAGTTGGAATCCGGTGCTAGTTTGCATGGGTTTGCATAAGAAGCTGAGACGGTGTGATTGTGAGATTGATTGACTGTTTAGATAACAGTTGTGCGTGCTTGTTGCTTCACACTATAAATATGGGCGGCCATCTCATTCAATACATCACCTGTCGCTGCAAAATAACCGGTTCAACCATTTATATGCATGGCTGTGATGTTGAGCATCTGTAAGACAGCTGGAGAGATCACAGATAAAGACAGTGGAGCTAGTAGTGCCACATTTTAAATAAAACCTATCACAAATTATGAATTTGATCATTTTTACTCCACATTACATACACTGTGCTTTCCTAAATCCAACTACATTATAATATAACATGCAGTCATTCAGTGCTGTTGATATCCATAAAATGCTTAATAAAGCACATAATGACAAAATGTGATGTAATTGATCACAATAATTATAATTATCATCATATTGCCCACCCCTACTGTAAAAAAAAAAAAAGTTTGAACTTGCTGACTGAAGGGAAGCACTTACGAATGTTGGGCCCTGGAACACCATTATACTGTTAAACCCTACAACAGGCCAGTGTATTCCACTGTACTGTGTTAGACCTCAGTTGAAAAGTGCCTCATATGCACACAAAAGACAGCAGAATATATAAGTATTTAAGTAGCAGTATTAACTTGTATTTTCTTCTTATTAATAAAAATGATGTACTAACTGCAACTCAGGTATAGTAAAGTAAAGGAAGGGAATAGAGTTACATTTTATTAATTAACATTTAGTTAATCATTTAACTTTGGTAGATTGCTAATAGTACCTATACCGCTTAGTGGGTCACATGCCTGACTTTTTTTCTTATTTTACGTCAGTGATCACCAACCTGGAGATCTACTTGCCTGCAGAGATTCATTCCAATCCACAGCTAACATGCTGCCCCTCTATCTTATCACACAAATGCATCTGATCCAGCCAATCAAGAACTCCTGAAGGAGTTAATGAACTGGTACAGGTGTAGCAGATTGTGTTTGGAACTAGACTCTTAGGGAAGGTAGATCTCCAGGACCAGGACTGTGAACAGGAGAACTTTAGTTACTATGCTGATAGATTATGTACTAAGACTGCAATTCTTTACTGGAAAAGTGCTTTAATTATTGTGTGAGTCATGATTTGACAAAGTAAGAATACTATTGTTTTAAGCTTTTCTACTGATCTCATTCCTTCCTATTTTCAGTGAATAAACAATTCAAGCTGTACTGACCTCTTCTGGTTGTTAGTGTAACAGCACTTCTCCATGTAGAACTCCTAAATCATCCTACACATTCAATCAAGTTATATTGAGTTCTTTTGATTCAACGGCACTGTAAAATGTCATTTATAATGGGACTAGTACCAAACAACTTTTCTTTACATTCTTTGGGAATGTGTTTATTCACATATAAGTGTGTTCACTCACAAAAATACTGCTCAGCTACCATATGTGGCCAGTTAAGTCTGGGCATTTCTCTGCATGTAGACAGAGGGGTGCGAAAGTAGTTGAAAGCCATACTCAAGTAAAAGTTGTACCTGTTGTAAAATAATGAGTAAAAGTAAAAATACCTTTCTTTAGTAGGTGTACAAAAGTATCAGGCCAAAAATGACTTTACAAAAGTATCTGGCTTTTAATATTTGCTACTATTTCAAAACTTTCATTAGCCTACATTTATATGTCAGTATATTTGTCTTCTAATAAAAGCAGTATAAGCATACATAATACATAAAAGCATGTATTTAAATACATGAATCTATAATCTGAATATATTATATTGCACTCTTTTTGAAATCAAGGTTCAAATCACATTTTATTGCAATAAGCAGTTTATTGCTGTTGATACATGTTATTAAGGAAGCCGATTCACATTATTATCAAGCCATTATTCAAGTAGATTTTGTTTTATTCAGGCAAATGTTCAAGGGTGGTCTTCACTTTCCAGAGGGCAGGGTTCAGCATCAGGAATGGGTTTGCAGCGTTCAACTATGGCATTAATCTCTCCAATCTTCACACCATCATATGTTCCAGTGACGGTGGTCCAGTGAGTGTCTCCATTGCTGTATTTACGACTCAGACGGGCTGTGAATGGGATGTCGGCACTCATCCTTCTAGCATCCATCCTTACTGAGCAGTAATGATTTGGAGGAACCAGGACCTGTACAGACATGGAATGGCTGATGGTTTCTATCATCTTTGTCCCCTGAGAAAAACTGACGGTCTGTTCCTTGGTGAAGTCCACGTTGTCTGGGTTGATGATTGGGATTTTCCCTGTCATGATTGAGTTGGTTCCATTACGGGTTTCTCTACCAATATTCCAGACCTTCTCCACAGTGCTGGTCTTCTCCAAAAGGACTGTCTTTTCAACACTGGAGCACTCATAATTTGTAGCTCTGGCCATTTGGATGGTCTCTGGAGGGTGATGGAACAGCTCAATCTGGTCAACAGCATACTCAACATGGGAGATGTGCTGGCTGTAATGGTCCCTGTTAATGGTCAACACGTCATATTTCTTGTACCAATACTCCTTGCCCTCCCAAGGCAGGAAAAAGGCTTCATGCTTAGTAACAACCTTGCCTAATCCATATTTGTTCTTACCAACATAGATATCAAGTTTTGAGCACGTCTTCACTGAATATTTGGGCACAGATCCATAGGAGCCTTCTTTCCACTCCAGGAACTCAAAGTGGTCTTCATTGACTAAAACCTCAAACTCAGGAGCTGGATACTCAGCATTTGCATAAGGGTAGTTGCAGTATGGCCCTTTGCTTGCAGTGTAGAATCCAGCCTCACAGTTGAATTTGCAAATGTAATCAGTGCGGCCTGTATAACCATTGTAGATGCCTACAGCCCCATTTGGAAGTGACCCATTCCAGCTAACCCATTTCAGGCTGACATTTTCTTCAAACATGAATGGGGAGGGTTCCTCCTTAGAGGCTAATTCTGGTGGAGTGTCAGGAAATACTACTGGAGTCCAGGCTTCAAGAGGTGGGACAACATCCTCCAGGTCAGGATTTAGATGTACCTCTGAATGAAGAGACAAATTTAGGGGCCAAATTATTCAGACGATCCAAGTATTCAAAGTTTGTTATGATAAAGTGTATCATTTGGTCCATCTTTAGTCTGTTTACTAGTGATACGCCAGAAAGGTTTGTTTTCATGAAGTTTCCACAATTTCCACTTTCCATACATTGACAAACCTTTACTTAATTTCTTAGAGCTTTAACACAATTTCTACAAGTTCTGAGTTCAAGAAAAGTCTTGCTTCTATAGAGCTCTATACAAGCTCACTGGACAAAAAATGAGTTCCATGCATAATTTCTTTTTT
Organism: Pygocentrus nattereri; assembly: GCF_015220715.1. Lineage (NCBI taxonomy): Eukaryota > Metazoa > Chordata > Actinopteri > Characiformes > Serrasalmidae > Pygocentrus > Pygocentrus nattereri. The sequence goes on from NC_051230.1 coordinate 15,624,777, forward strand.
GTACTTGCATACGCGTCTCCTTGCCTTAGTAACAGCTGCAGTATTGTCAGGTACAAATCTCTTAAGATATTTCCTGCCCATTTTGGCCCCACTTTGTGTGCCATGTCTGAGAAGAACACAACATTGGCATTCCCACATTTCAGGATGACAACTCTAGGGTGTTTATACGAGACTGGTTCAACAGACATGGTGGAAGATTAGGACTCTTTGACTGACCAGCAATATCACCAGTCCTTATTCCCAATTCTCAGTCTGTAACACCAGGATGAATTAACATAAACACATGCAAACTCTTTATTTGACAGAACCGATGCTGTCATTAAAGGGAAATTCCACAGGTTTTTCAAAGTTTCTGCACAATTCAGTCAAAATGTAAACAAAGCCATTCAGAGTGGTTCAATGTGTAATGCTTCATTTTAGAGGAACCTGCTGAGCCAGAATTGTTCACTGTGGTGGTGAAAGGAAGTAGTTTTAAGGTTTTTCTTTTGGCCTAAAGTATATTTTTAAAGCTCATTTATGGCATAAATGTACATGCAGGACACTGTAAGCTGAAAAACTTTTTTTTTTTTTTTTAAATAATGATCAGTACATACATATAAACCTCCTGGTTGCATGTGGGTTCACATGTTAATTTAGGTGGTTAATAAAATGGCTATATTTCCATTGTAAACATAACAATTCATGGTTCATCAACACTGTAAATAAATGCAAGTTGGTGAGATTCTCGAGAATTGAGCTATATTACATCAGACCGCTGTGGACTTTATATCTAAACGACTGAATTATGTAGAAATTGTTAAAAATCTGTCGAATTCCCCTTCACGGCAAGGGGACATATAATCAAGTATTAGAAAAGAAATGATTTGTCTGATACTGCACAGTTTAGTTTGGCTGCACTCTAACAAAATAATCCCCCAAATCATGTCCACTAGAATATATAAGCAACTACATTAAAAAAAAATAAAACAAGCTCTGTCATCCAATCATGGGTGCCAGATGCCTAGCATGAAAGCATATACATTTTAAACACACTCACTATTTCAGTCTCTTAATATTGCGTTGAAATGGCATTCATAGTACTTACTACAGTCATTCAGGTTTTCAAACATTTTGTTAATCTCTCACTTTTACCTCCATGATAGGAGCAATCAGTCACATTTTAATGCTACAAATAAGAATAAATGACTCAAGTACTAAAAGTGTTTAAAAGAATATGTTTGTAAAGTGGGCTCACTGTTTGCTGCACTGAGCTCTGGGGTGGGGACTGACAGCAGCGATGGTAAGCAGAACTGCAGCACCACCAACATTAAAGGAACTGCTGCCCTCATCTGGTGAGCAAATAAAATACCATGTGAATATCAGCAGAGAGTCAGCGAGTTATGCATTATTAAATTGCATTGTATAAATTGATTAGCATTTTTCTAAAACATTACTACACATCATTAATACAAAATCTCTAATATCATATACAAACCAGTCTTCTGTTAACAAAGAGTTAAAGAACACCTGCTAAGTGAAACGGCTGCTATGAATAACATCCTTATAAGCTTCTACTTTATACTTTTTTCATGCCATATCACATGATTTGAAGCAAAATGTAGTTATTAACAGTAATATTTAGTCACATGCATTTAAAAATATTACACCATTTGTAATAAAACATTGTTCAAACAACATAATCATTGATTTCCAGCTATAATATCACCGTCTTTTACCTTGTTGGACTCCTTTTCAAGTGCTGATGCAGCTAACAGTCATAGGGCTCTTAAGCTCTTGTAATTGCCCCCAATAAACCAGCACTGGTGACCTCATCATAGGAGAATACAGTATTCACACACCAGTACAACACCACTTAATAATCTGAATATGCTTTTGAATGATTAAACTTGAGCTTAATAAATATTTCATAATGTAGATATTATACCAAGATACTGCAAAGAGCACTTAGTAAGGTCTCATAGTCACCTGATCTAAATGATCCCAATATTCTCTGCAAATAATTACATTACTGTAAAATCCAACATTTTAACTTTGTCAAAAACCTGCCTGACCTGTAGTCACAGGGTACAGTAGATTATTGCAGTATGTCCTCTGTATTTTTCCAGCCTATTTTTTTTACAGTGTGTTGTCTCTAAATTGTTTAGAGGAAGTGACATGAGCACAGCCTTTGAACTCACTGAACACAGTATCTTCTTTCATTAAGATAATCACAATCTGCAGCCTCTTTCAATATATATTAGTACATATAATGAGTTTTATCACTGACTGTTGATTCTGCAAAAAGGCTGATGGATCTCTGATATATCCGTTGCTGGGCTGAGAGTCAGGGTCAATCCTCTATTGTTGAGTGTCCATGGCACGTTATCATCAGGATTTATGGCCCAAACCTGTTGACACACTGTTCTTCACTGATGGGTCAGCAATGATAATGTAGGCTATCTCTAATAATAATACAACAGCCATCTTATTATTGTTTTATTACATTTTTATCCTTAAATAAATCATTTTAAAGATATTTTATTGTCATTGTTCAAATAGAAAATACTGTGTTATGAATTTCAGTTCAGGCAGGTCATCTCTATACAGAAGGTGAAAGGAAAAAGTAGTTTCCATCCTACACCGTAATTAATAGGATTAATTCTCTTTTTTTCACTTTTTATCATCAAGACACACTTATTTCAACTCATTTCAAGATATTTATAAAAAATCACTTGCTGTTTTCATGTCTGTAAAATAATTCTTTCATATTGTAGCACCTTCCTCTGAATATTAATGGTAAACCCGTTTAAATTCATAAAAATTCTTACATATTCAATAAAGGTGAAAGGATGCCTTCATCAATTAATGTCAATTTTAATTAATTGAAAGTCCATTTAAATTTCTGTCAATTTCTGAGAAGACAGGATTGTCACAGCACAAGTTTTAGAAGATATTTAAGTTAAATGGAATAAAAAAAGAAAATGAAATAGAAATCAATATTTTATTTACTTGAACTCAAGACAGTAGAATCATTGGGCAAAGCAGTTGGTATGACATAAAAATCAACTTTCAATTTAGGCAGAATAATGTTTTAAGTTATGCTAACTCAGGTTTTCATTACACATTTCCTAACGTTGTTGAGGTAACCAGCTGCTTTTAAGTAAATTTAACCTATCTGGGCTTACACTGCAACTTTTTTGACTACCACACTTCCTCTAGCAGTGCTGCTTTAGTCCCGTCACATTTGGCACACTTCCGGTCCTGTGGTCCTCATTTACACATATTATGCCAAAATGTGTCAAATTTCTAATTTTAGTGTGATTAGTGTGAATGCTCATAATGGGCCACTGTTTAGTTAAAAGCATGAATGGAATCCAGCCAATTGTACATCCAGAATCAACACAGACAGGGAACACGTTAATGCAATGTTTAAACAGCTTTAAATGCAGCCCAGTGTGGTCAAGGCCGTTCTGCGAGCTCATCCTTGACTTCTTTTCCAAAATTCCTTGAGATACACTCATCAGTGCATGAGCTGCATTGTGTAATTTATATTGAGCCACTATAGATAACCACCGCTTATTGACAAAAACAGGATGATTGATAAGAATTGATAAGATTTGAAGGGTACAGTTCATGTATAGCCTATGCAACGCATGAGTCTGTCCCAAATACACACTCGTAACACTCTCACACTCTGCTGATGTAGGCTACAAAGCGAAATTGTCAATTCATAGGAAAACCTGTAGAAAGCTGTAGCGGTGAGAACAAACTGAGTGTGAAACTAGTTCATTAGGGGGTACACTCAACAACATTGACCAATGGACAATAGCCTGTTGTTAGCCTATGGATGCAATGTAATTTGGCATGTCTACCAAACATCACTTAAGCATGTGTGCTGTGTGTGTAAAAAAAACTTTTTTCAGAGGAAAAACAGTTCCATTATCATTTTGTTAACCTGAACTGTTTCAGAATATTACATTTTTCATTATGTGGCACCACAAATGTGGGTATCTTACCAAACTAATGCACTGGGCAGTTAGTGGCTCTTTTTATAGATTGCATCTCCACAGCCTACTACTTGGGTTATTTTATTAAAGAATCAATTTCATGGAAAACATTCTCAGTTTTTTGAAGTGAAGAGTTTGGTGTAGTATGTAAGCTCTACAAAACCTCCCAGACCATCCAGTCTGCAGAAAGAGCCTGATGTGAATTCATTCTTTTTATGATGTCAATTTTGAAAAAACATGGTATTTACATATATCAACCAATTTTGTTTACAGCAGTTCTGCTTCTTCACACTGAAGTTATAAGGAGTGTTACAGCCCAGACTACAAAGAGAAACTGAATGAGTCAGAATTTTTCACAATGGTAGTGACAGGAACCAGATGACTCTAAAAGCTCCCTCACCGAAAGCTATCACACAAAATGATTATGAGACCCCTGCCTAATGCCCCCAACATTGTTTTACAATAGTTTTATGTTAAGGCCTTGGCCTAAAATGTAGTTTTAAAAACCCATTCATTATGATGAAGTGTGGTGAGGCAAAATAGTCCCCTAAGAAAGTATAAAGAAAACATCTATATTTGCGTTGTAGACATTATGACCACTTGTTTCTTTCACCACCACTGTAAACAAGTCTGAGTCAGTACAACCATCTACAGGGCATCATCAAATCACTATGAATTACTTTGTTTACATCCTAACAACCAAGTTATGGAGAAAAAGAGGAATTCCACTTTAACTCCTTACATGGCTACAAATTTTGTTTACATTGAAGTCCCTGTAGTTACTGAATAATAAGCCTTAAAATGTAATAAGCCTGAGTTTTTAAGAGGTTAAACGTTCACTAACAAAAGCAACCTGCTTAACTTCTGTTTAACTCTAAAGGATAAACAGAAGTTTGAAATGATGAATGACTGACTGAATGTTTTGTCACACAAAAATCATACGTGGACTTCAGAGGTGACCAGAGCATAGCCTTTGAATGAACTGAGCAAGGTATCTTCTTCCATCAAGATAATCACGATCTCAAAGTCTCTTTCAAGTTTTAAAATATAAGCTATTGTTGGAATGTGAACCTCTTTATCAGTGACTGTTGATCAGGCAAAAAGGCTGATGAATATGTAATAGAGTCCGAAGGTCATCAGGAACAGTAGTGATGAATTGAGGAAATGTGTCTTTATTTCCCAAGTCTGATGACACACTGTTGTTTAGTGGTGATAATATGGGTCATATTTTATTTTTACTAATTGATTTTGCTAAGCAGAGAGAGAGAGAGAGAGACATGATTTTACTTAGATCCTTAATGTAAAAAAGACAGCTTTTCTCATAAAATGTATGAATTTTTATTCTATGAAATGATGTGCTGTGTATGATCATGTACAACTACAATAAAATTGCATTTTGTGAGTATGATGCATGTGGGAAACTGAGTATGCAGATTTCTAGTTTCCCTAGAAGTCTTTCTAGAGTTGTAGCAACTATTGGAAATGCAGAATTATTCATTCATTTAGCTGTTTAAAGGTTGATTAAAAACTCTCTGCGCAATGCAGTTATTGAGATGGAAACATGGTCATTCTATGGGGTTTAATATGAAATGGTTCATTACAGAGAAATTTACCGCCTCTTTACTGTGGTGAAGATAGGAATCAGGGGTCAAGATGTCTATAACACAGATATAAACATTTTATGCACATTTCAAAAAGAACAGTGTGCCTACATATGTCTTCTGATTTTTCTGGGTAATTTTGTTAATGGAAAAAAGTGGAAACCTCCCAGAATTTGTTTTCTTGGGGACTAAATTTCCTCGCAATGACCTGTGTGTATCCTTCAACCATTAATACATTGTAAAATACATTGTAGTCCAACAGCTGATCTCAAAATTGACAGCATATTAACCATTTTATGTAATAATTTTTTGTGAGAGTGTTTTGGGTAGACATCTGGTTCCTATCACCATTATTGTAAACAATTCTGTCTTGGTCAGTTTCTCTTGAACAAAGCATTTCACATAAAAACACAATTTTTAAAGTTGAAAAATTCCACTGAATTTGCCTTTAAAAACTAAAATGTTTAACATAAAAACATGATCGATAAACTCAGTAGTGTTGTGTTTTTATTCTTTATTCTTCTGTTGCAAGATAGCATATCACACTTCTCAATTGCATTGATTGAAGTCTGTAGTCAGTTTGGTCAAAAACACTTTGGAAGCTTTTTCACAAATGGCATTTTTCCACTTATATTGTCCTGATTTCAGAAATGTTTCACTATGCTTGTATGAGTCTATGCACAAGGCTTGGCGTCTGGAATCGGCTCACAGCGGTCCACCACTGCTCGGACCTCTCCGATCTGCACACCATCGTAGACCCCATTAACAGAGGTCCACTGGGTCTCTCCATTTGCATATGTCCGGCTGAGCCTGGCCTTGAAAGGGATGTCAGCGGTGATCTTGCGGCCCTCCATGCGTGCAGAGCAGGAGTGGTTGGGCGGCACCGTGAGCTGCACGGAGACCTCATGGCTGAGAGCTTCTACCATAGTGGTTCCTCGGTTAAACTGCAGGGTCTTCTCTCCAGTGAACTCCACTCCAGCAGTGCCAATAAGGGGTATCTTGGCGGTGATACCTGCCGTGATACCAAGCATAGTGGACCGGCCAATGTTCCAGGTGCTCTCCACCTCCGAGGTCTTGGAGATGGTCACTGTCTTGGTCACGGCCTGGCAGTCATTGTTGGTCACGCTGGAGATCCTCATGGTTTCTGGTGGGTAATGAAAAAGTTCTACTTCATTGATACCATACTCTACATGGGAGATATGCTGAGTATAGGCATCTCTGTTGATGGCCAGAACTTGGTACTTCTTGTACCAGTACTCATCACCCTCCCAAGGAAGGAAGAAGGCTTCAAACTGAGGTACAACCTTGCCAAGCCCATACTTGTTTTTGCCTACAAAGATGCCAACTCCTCCACAGGTTCTAACAGCGTGGTTGGGAACTGATCCATATGAGCCATCCTTCCACTCCATAAACTCAAAGTTGTCTAAGTTGACGAGGACATCGAACTCAGGGGCATGGTATTCTCTGTCACCATAAGGGTAGTTGCAGTATGGGCCTTTGCTAGGTGTATAGAAACCTGCTTCACAGTTGTACTTGCAGATGTAATCGGTACGCTTGGTGTATCCATTGTATATGCCTACAGCACCATTGGGAAGAGAGGCCTCCCATTTGGTCCAGTTAAGATTGATGTTGTCGTCAAACAGGTGCGAATAGCTCACCGGTTCCTGAAGATCTGTAGGTGTTAGGGGGCCAATGACTAGAGCATTATTGGAGAGATCTGGGACTTTACCCTCTAGAATTGGGTTCAGTAGAGGTACTGCAATAAAATAAGACACCAAATCACTGTAATGACATAGTGGAGAAAGATTTGATACTTCAATGTTTTATCTGTCACTTCATATTATAGACTGAAAAATTACAAAGACATAAAATTCTACAGAAATTAAAAGATACAAAATTGAGAAATTTTCAATAAAAGCATGCTGAACTCAAAACCTTTAAAATGCATTATTATAATTAGACATTTTCTATTTACCAATATACAGCCGTATGCAAAAGTTTGGGCACCCCAGTCAAATTATGTTTTGTTGATTAGCTGAGTAAAAATTAGTCTAGAGAAAATCAACAAAATGTTATTTGACTGGCAGTTTTGAAACTTGTGCATATGCCTACAAATGTGTTAATTCAACTTAATAAATACCTACCTTTCTCTGTATGTGTTGTTTTCTCCACTATCTTTTTCAGGTTGCTTATTGGTTTATCTGGTGTCTCAGCAGCAAGGGCACACCAAGCCCCCAGTTGGAGTACAGCAATGATAGCAAACAGCTTCATCTACAAAAGACATATTTTTTTATTTTTTATTTTTTATTTTTCCAAAATTAGCAGTCATTTGAAAATCATTCAATATTGCATATGTGGCATTTTTCACAGCATGGACACTTCTCTCAGTTGCTTCCAGTTGAAAAAGTTGTCTTGTATAAAATGCTTGACAGATTTTATTTTTGAATAAAAGAGTATATTCATAATTCACACATCCACAAATGTCTGTATAGAAGAGCGCACATACCTTTGAAGTCTGACCCCTCTGTGCAGATCACCCTGACTGTTCAGGCTTATATAGCACATTTATGATCTCTCAAGTCATAAACCCCAGTCCCTCTATCTCATTCTCAGGTCTCATTGTTTCTGTGGCAACTAAGCATAACACTGCACCGTAATATGATACATTTCCAATTATTCTGGTGAGAAATAGACTATTTGTGATAATATACAATTGATGCAATTGACTAACGTTATAGTGATAAGGCTCTGTAATATGTCTGTAATAATATGGTGACCTGTAACATTTGCCTTGCTTGGAAAGTTAACATATGTTCTCTCAAGTAGACAATGAATTGGACTGTTTACAATGTTTGTGATGGGTGGCATTGCCCAATCAACTTTCAGTAAAAATCACCTAATGGCCACAACCACGAGAATTAGCATGTACTTCCAAAAATGAAATAATAAATAAACTGTGCTATAGAAGAACAGCAGGATACCTAAGAAAAAACAAGTCAAGTCTACCAAGTCAGCCCTATATCTGTAGTAGTGTTGCTGAACATGTCTCTGATGTTTTAGATCATTAGCAGATCCTTGTTCCACCACACTCTCCTCATTGTAGCATATTAATTTTGATCTCATCTCTTAGAGCTTTTAGGCTTCTTAATGCTGATATGATGTTTTGACTTGTAGTAAACCCTCTGGGATCTGTTGCTGTTGTCTACTTATTATAGCAGTCTTTCACATGCCTGCAATGTTCTTGATTAACTTGTTCAACAGTGTTCCTTCATGTTTAACATATTCTTTGATTATTCTTTCTTGACTATTTTTATCCACTCACATCCACTTTTATACACTTAACTCATCAGTTTTTCAGGGATAGACACAGAACGAACTCCAAAATGTTCAGTGTGATTATATTCATCCTTTTGATTTGATGTATGGTTCCCAAAAAGCAATCAAAGTTGGATTTTTTACCATAGGAATGAATGGCAGAATGCTCAAAAAATGACTGTTACATTTTTATGTACATTATTATATGACACACATCTGCTTTGCATGGAGCAGCTGCCCATGATGCTTGATGCCAAGTGTCAGCTAGAATGGTATAAAGCACCCCAGCAGTGGGCTTCTCTTGAGCTCCTTCCAATAGCTTACCCAGTTGGAGTAGTTTTTGTAAGCCAGACCTAATCAACCAACGTCACCATCTGACCTCACTAATGCTTTCATGGCTGAATTTGAATCAGATCCTCACAGCAGTGCTCCAACAACTACACAAAGTTTACAAGCAAAATAAATCTTAGTGCCAATTTTTACTACCTTTTTTCGTGTTTACTCAACTTTTGTGAATAATTAGTTCTACTGACTGACCTTCTGTTGTCAGCACTGAAAGAAATATCTAGTTGACCTAACAAAAGAATGTTTGTTGTTCTAAGAAGTACAATTAGTCAAAACTCAAAACCCAGCTTTTACATTACATTACATTACATTTAGCAGACGCTTTTATCCAAAGCGACTTACATACTTCTTTTCTCATACTGTAGCATCAACATAGAATAAGTTATCTTTCAGTTTAATTTGACCCCAGGCTAATCATCTCTAAATAATTGATTGACATTTTTTTGCTATATACTTTATGATATTTATCTAATTTGATGGGGACAACTGGGCAAAGAAAACTTAACAAGATGATATGTTTTCAATGTCATGTACACGTTTTGTTTGCCTCAAGGTTCTTTGGGGTCTGTTTGACCCCAGGATATCATCCAACTAATTTTTATATAAGATAAAGACAACACAAGTAAACATAAATTGCAGCTTTTAAATGCTAATTTCATTCATTGAAGATTGTATTGCAAACCTATATCACCAATGTGAAAAAGTAATTACTCCCCTAAACCTAACAACCTGGTTGTGCCACTCTTGGCAGTAATGTTTGCAAGCTTGTGTTAACTTGTAGTGAGTCTTTTACACCACTTTGGAGGAATTTTGGTCCACTCTTCTCTGCAAAATTGTTTTAATTGTACATTGGAGAGTTTTTAAGCGTGGACTGTCCGTTTCAGGTCCTGCCATAGCATCTCAATGTGTGAATGTAGTTCAGGACTCTGACTCAGCCACTCCATAACACTAGGCTTTTACTTCAGCGTTGGAAGAACAAAATACTCTTGATTTCAGAAGAAACACTGGATGAGCAGGTGTCTACAAACCTTTGGACATAAAATGTATCTCTGAACATGATATTAGAAGGTTCTTCAGTGTTTTTTCCCCAGAGAAAGACATTTTAGTGACTCTAGCACAAAATGCATGGTTCTGCTGTATGTCCATTTAAAAATATTCATATTTGAATGGACTAAAAGTCAGAGGGGGTGGGGGTCCATGGTTTTTGCAGTATCTACTCTATGATGGAGATGCATGAGTGCTTTTTTGCTATGAGGACACTGGATTTGCTGCACTTCTGAATGGATAAATAAAATATGCTTGTACTCTTCTCCAGCCCTCTCCTTTCACTCAGATGAAATGCCCTAGTAAATTTTCCCTCATGTGGAATAATGGCAAAGGTGTGCTCAGTATCACCCTGTTACCTTTCTCCTTCACTTTGGAAAAAACTTCAGTGCTGCAGTTTTTAGGCTAATGCTCCAGCCGTGGGAGTACTCTGAATTTATGTTAGCATTTTTACATGAAATGTTCCAGAGGAAGTCCTTCAGATCACATTACAAATCACATGATGGTAGACCTGGGTGGTGATGGTATTTAAAGCAAGAGTGTGATGGGACAGTAGCTGTGAGCTCATATTTGCTCCAACCCAAGTGCGTTTGGACGTATTACATGATTTTATTATATTGGTGCTACTTGGAATCAAACAGTGATGGATTCTGGTATCAAGGCTGAAGGATAATGCAGAAAATGGCCTTCTCCCATAATGCTTGCACAAACCCAATTCCAAAAATGTTGAGACAGTAGGTGTAATGCAAATAAAAACAGAAAGCAGTGATTTATGAATATAAAAGATGGTTTTTCAAGGGTTCTTTAGTAAAGAAAGTGGTTCGATATAGAACGATGAACGCTCAAAGAACCCTTCGCATGATTAAAAGTTGCTTTGCATCATGAAGGGGTTCTTCAGATTCATGAAGAATGTGTTGTAGATGGTTTTACATAGAACCTTTTCGAAAAGGGTTCTATATAAAATGGTTTCATTTTATTTGCCATGTACTTGGCGAAACAAAAGTGATTCTGATTCTGATTCAATGCTGGTAACATAATATGCCACAAATCTCTTCTTGTGAAAAACCATCTCTGTAAGAACACATTGTGCAGATTTTCAATTTAATTCGCAAACACATTTGATCAGAGAATGTATTTGCTTATAGGTTTAACACATTTTTGTATCTTTTCTAAGTAAAAGGAAATGCGTCAAAATAATTGTGATAACTGACCATATGCTGGAGATGCAGCAAATACAGATTAGGTTGAAAATAATTCCTTTAATAAGAAGACGTAGCATTCATTAATTTTCCCCAGTGACGAGGCCTTCACATGCAGCACTTTAACTGTACCTCTAAATGCCCATGTGTCTCTCACAGTTTGAGCAATTATAGCTGGGTAACAGGATCATTCATGAGCTGAGTAGATCCTAATGGCACAGAGCTACTCTACTCGGAATTTCAAGTCTGACTTGTATAGCAATGAGTCCTTTAATGAGCCTGTTACAGAGACTGTTCTCAGATCAGCTGATTATGCATCCCAGGGTACTTTGCTCTAGGCACAGCATCAGAATATTGAGCCCAAAGGCAGTTTCTGGGACTGTCCTATTAATCACCAACACTGACATTCTTCATTATTAAGACATAATTTCTCTGCTTTCACATTCTATTCTTTCTCTGACAGTCATGAATATTTTACAGATGGAAAAGATAAAATTCACTTAGTAAAAGAGTCGACATGCACTTAATAATCCAATCGTAATCAGATTTCAGCAGTCATCTTTATTCAAGTGGTCATGTAAACAGCATACTCCAATATCTTGGCTCGGGTTAAGGTTGTTATCAGGTTTCTAGAAATCTAGAGATTTTAGCACAGTAATCAGACTTTTAGTACATGTGTACCCTTACTCTCATTTCTTTTGTTTTTCTCAGTCTCAGCGTCTAACACAGCACCTGTGAGAGGGAAATAAAACACTTACGGAATGATGCTGAAACCAACCACATAGTTTCCAGTAAAGTGATTCAAAGTTTCAAAAAAAAAATCACATCTTATTCTGTGGGTGCTTATCGACTGGTTACAAAGCAAAAATCCAATTACTGTCTGACTTTAAAGACCCAGAGTTTTCCTATTATCTGTTTATCTAAGTGCATGTAAACAAATTACTAACAAAATGTGATTTTCTGCAGTTATCAGATTAGCAAATGCATGAGTTCATATGATTAGGCCATGCCAATGATATAAACACCCTCTATAAACACAGGCTACACATACAGCAAATAACACAGTTTATGCAGTACTAAATCCCACAGAAGAACAAGGTTGTTAATATGCACATTATGGCAGTGGTAACTGGATGAAAAAACACTATTTATAAAACTAACTTAAAAGCATACAAGACTGTTGTGCAGTATCCAGAAAAACTAAAACATTTCATGGAAGGAATGGAATACCTGGTGCTTTATGTTCCTACAAACCTGTTATTAGACTTCTGGCTATTGTTATTTTTGATCAATATTCATTTACACATCAGCATCCTTTCCTGCAAAAGTTAGCATGGTTAACAATGAAGTTTACACACTGCTTAATTTCTAATCAATAATACAGATAGCAAAACATTTTTAAACTGGAACTGGAATCGAAAATCAAAATGTAACTCATGTTCCCCTTAAATCATGGTGGATCGGCTCATTTATATAAACGCAAATAAGTTCAATAAAACATCAGGTCTAAAAGCAAGAATGAACCCTGAAGCCAGTCAGTACAGCATGAGTTCATTCCACTCGGTCACTTTCCTCTCTCCCTAGAACTCTGTTCAGACGGAGGAGTGATGAGGCTGCCTTGTACTTCATCAAATATAAATGGCTTTTTGTCTTCCAACACATTTGCATAGAGCAGCTGCAAGAAAACCTGCCTGCCCACATTTGTGCACATATGACATGTTGAAAAGGAGCAGATTTTATCTTCTTGGGAGCAAAAGTGAATAAAATAAGTGGATTCAGTTCACAGAAAGTTGTGCCTAGAACATTTCATGATATGATTAATATCTAATATGCTGCTTCCCACCCAATAACAGGCGGGGATAGGCTCCAGCACCCCCTGTGACCCTGAGGGAGAAGCGGCTTAGTGTGTGTGCCTGTCTGTCTGTCTGTCTGTCTGTCTGTCTGTCTTTCTATCTATCTATCTATCTATCTATCTATCTATCTATCTATCTATCTATCTATCTATCTATCCATATATATATATATATATATATATATATATATATATATATATATATATATAATCTTAAACTAACATCTGCTTAATTCTATGGGATAAAGAAGGGTTTGATAATGGTTTTGTATAAATGAATTCTGACTGGCACATAAAACCATACAAATGGACCTTGAAGTGGTTGTGGTAAAACACAAATGTGCAGAGCAGTGGGCCTCCAGGACCAGGGTTGAGAAACTGTGCTTTAGGGAGTAAAAAGTGGTTCCTCTATGGTGCATTTGACAATGCTTTTCATAAGCATTCTGTTAAAAAACAAACTGAAATGACACTGAGATTATTATGCATCATTAAAAGCTACAGATGTACGTCAGATGACAGCAAGAGTCAGTGAAACCCACTGGCATCATCATGAATGAGCAGACTGATTTATTCCACATGACAAAGGCATATGATGAACCCTTTAATTTAGCAAACATGTGGTGTGACATAACATTCATGAACAGGGAAATGACGTCATGTGGCAAACTGATAACCACTTACCAAACCACAAAATAATTGTTCCCACTGAATTTGTTTTATTACAGAAAAATGACATGTATATATTACATAGTAAGACAATTTCGTCTTTCAGTTTACTCACTTTTGGAAATAATCATATTGATTAAATATATTGCATTTGTGTGGAAATGATGTATATGTTTGAGACCACAAAAAGGCATCATGTAGTTAGATCTTCACCAGGCAGGCTCAGTGGATCTCTGCATGCTTTTGGAGTATCATCCTTGGGTGCACAATTTAGGATGACTGTGAATTTTTCAGAGCAGCCATGCCTGCAGTTTGCCTCTGGCTCTTTCATCATAGTTTAATTAGACATTCTTGTAACAGATGCCACACAGCTCTGTTTCTCTGACTCAGCTGACACTGAGTGGAAACAAACCCTTGTGTTATTTCAGCTTTTTTTTTTGTTTTTGCGAGTGATACAGGAACTCAGAAACAAAGCTGTCACTTTGCATTTCGGAGGTTTCTTGCAACACTGGCGTGATTTAAAACAAGGCAATGTTTTGGTTTGTTTAGTTGCGAGAAGGAGAGTAGCTCACTTGTCCAACAGGAGTTGGAAGGCTGGAAGGCAGGGGTATTTCGATATTGTGCATGGACCTGGGGTATTCCACAAAACAGGATTTCTCAATTAGCCAGGTAACTTAAGCCTAAAGATGAGGACTGTCTAATGGAAATATCCCTCAGCTCTTTTCCTATTAGACAGGCTTGAGTTTGGGCTTAGTTATCTAACTAAACTGAGAACTCCTGCTTTGTGGAATACCCCCCAGGACTAGAAAGAGATACTTTGTCATAATTTTGGTGGTGAAAGAAACACAGCAAAAACTTGCAGGGAGAACTTTAGACATACAAAAATAAGACCTTTGCTCTAGATTCTACAAAATTCACCAAACATTAATAACAGACATGCACCGGTATGTGTTAGGGGAAGTATGGCCTAGAACTGGTGGTAATTATGAGCTCAAAGCAAATGTATAGGATTACATTTTCAATCTAGTTGAAGTGGCTATAATACCAGATCAACAAATCCTCAAGACTATCATGAAATCTTTATGATAGGACTGCAAAAATAAATATTTTGATATTTGATTATTTATGTGAATTGACTAATAACCAAATAATCATCTTAAATGTGGCCTGTAAATATGCAGAATTGTATTAATAAAATGTTGGCAATTGAGGTGCTGTTCACCAAGAGCTAAATTACCACCGCAGAAAGTAACATTGGCACTTTGTTTAAACTTGGCTATAATTGTGAGATACAGTAAGTAACAAGCAATAAAAATCAGCAATATAATATATTTTGATGGATAGAAATAACATAAGATGTTAAAGAATTGAAATGTGGAAGAAATAAAAATAAAAGGTTTAAGAAGGAAAAGATGAAATACTCAGTTCCAGTAAACTTCTAGTACTGTACTCTTTCTGTTCTTTTACAACCAAGTGTTATAGCTCCTTGATGCACGTGGTGATCAAATGTACAGTTATCAAATACATGCAGGCTACAAAGGTCTTCCAGTTTCTGTCTTTTTAGAAAGTTTGTGCTGCCATCCATGATATTTAAACTAGATATGTTTGGTGTTCAAAATTTGTTGTTAGTTGTTGACTACATGATACTGTATAAAGTTTACTCATATTTTGGAGAGATTTTTCCAATAGTCTCCCCAATGCTATAGCTTTGCACTGGAGCTACGAGGCTAATGTAGCTAACAAGAAGCTTAATCTTCACCCAGTTAGAACTGCACAAACTGCATTCATAAATCATCAAACGATCAAACTATGTTAAGTTATCCTCAGTTCGCCTCGCATGTGCAGTGTCTGACCCTGTAAGACACATTTTAATAAAAATTAACAAACATACATGGCTAAAGACAGCAGTAGCAGCCATCGTGAAGTCTGAGTTTTGTCCATACATTTGTTCTTTTCTATTGAAAAAGACATAATAACACATGATAACAGTGATGATGTCAAACAGCATCAGAAAACACATTAGCAGATATTACTTGACAAACGGGTGATGCATGTGTGCTGTTCGAGGGATGCTCAATGATGTGTATGTGCTTCCATTACTTGTTAGCTAACATTAAAGTTGTAATGCAATCCCACAATAAAGTAAGGAAGTAAGCAAGTAAAGTACATAAAGAGTAGATTAGAGCTCCAGTACAGCTCAGCCAGGGTTTCTACAACAGCAAGGCTGTTTATGTCCACCTGTCTCTCCTAAACTTCTTCATTCCTTCATTTTGGCCCTGAAATTCACCTCAGCTCCAGCATGCTGCTGAGCCTGAGAGGCTCCTCTGGGGATTCTGAAAACACTTGTGGACGGAGGATGCAAGAGAGGAAAAATAACCACTCCATACCCTGCATCTCCTCGCATCAATATTTCAGGGCCGCGTCCGCACAATACATTGGAATCTCAGCCTCCTTTAATATTTGAAAGTTTAATAATTCATGTAATAAAATCTGTTTTTTCTCCTCCCTCCTGTGCGATCTCCTCTTAGTGGTACTCAAAGTGCTACTAGTAGCAGAACAGTGAGGTGGTGGCAAGTTAAAAGAGAAAGAAGAGACTTTTAAGTGAAAGAGGCTGTGTGGTATGTAGTGTAGTGCTGTGTGTGTGTGAGGTAAGAGTATGAGATATGCTATCTATAGCCTACAGTCACTTTTCTCTCATTGGTTTTAAATGTGAACACAAGGGATTAAAAGAATTACACCCCCTTAATTTATGTGTTGTTATTATTATTATTATTTAAAGTTATTTGTTTGAGGATATATCTTTTGAAGAGATTAGATACAAGATAATCCATTTGCATACGGAAGGGAAAAATCAAAGGAAAAGAAAGTGAAAAAAGCAGGAATTTCCAAAAGTGCAGTTAAAAGATATTGAAAAAAAATCAAGAGAAAATGGGATTCCTAACTGTGGAGCAAGACCTGTTGGACCACCAAAACTGTCCCAATCAGATAAACAGCACTTAACGATTTCATCTCTGAGACAGAGGAGAAAATCAAGCTTCACTCTTGCTTCAGCTCTGAAACAATCCACAGGTGTCTCTGTCCATAATTCCGCTGTGAGATGACAACCAAATACGTAGGTCTGAAAGGATGTGTAGCTGTCAAGAAGCCATTAACGAAGAAAAAGAAGAAAGGAAAAAACTGACAGAGAAAATTTAACAACTTGTACTTAATGGGCATTTTGAGAGGAAATTAAGTAAATGAAGGTTTTGACTTTTAGGGTCAATAAGTTTTCAATCATCAAGCATCACCAATTACAATTTCTGCTGTAGCATTTCTGAAAGAAAATGGCAACTGAAAAGATAAAAAGTGAAAAATAGCATTGGTAACAAAACATTAAATCTCTGTGTGGGGATCTCACTTCAAAAAAGAAGGCCTCTGTAAAATGCACCCGCTATTAACAATCAGTATGCGTAAGAATGAAAGCCAGGCAGCAATCACTTTTCATGAACACTTTCTCTCACCGTCCGCTTTATCAGGTTGGATCTACATTCAGAGTTTATTTTATCAGGCCCACTTACCACACTTACCACATTGAGGCTACAATTACAGACTCTAGCCTATTATCTGTGCATCATTTCTTAGCCAAAATTGTTCTTCAAATTGATGGAGAATGTTGTATAATGTCTTATACAGCGCCTTTGTGAAAAAGGGTTCTTCTATTTTTACAGTGTCAAGCTTGAAGCAATAGAAGAACCCTTTTTGGTTCTACATAGAACCACTTTCAAAAAGGTTCTAAACACAACTGTATACAACACATTCTCCGTTAATGTGAAGAACCACTTCACCATGGAAAGAACTAGTTAAGCATGAAATGGTTTTATACAGAACTCCTTTATGTAGAATTCCTAACTCTTGAAGAACCATCTGGTTTTAGAGTACAGGCTATGTCGTATATTTGCATATTATTGACTGTAACCGAATATTCTGCATGAGCTGGTTGCAAAATCTAGTGGGAAATTTTAATAGACAGGAATAGAAACACTCTGAGGGGAAGTGGGAACAGAGGACTGGACTGAAGTGGGATTAGGAATTACCGTTGACTTTCATAGCTCAGACTGCTCTGATCCATGACAGTAGCGTCCTAAACGCTCTCCTTCACAGCAGCGTTAACTCCACCTCACAGGCTGAAGCCCCTCAGACAGCATCAGCAAACCATGAGTCCTTCAACACTCGAGGAAAAGACAGACAACAGCTTTCGGCTCTTCTTCTCTGCTTTTACGCGCAGGTAACTGATGAGCCTGTGGGGTTTTTTCCTCCTTCTCTTTCTTCTTCTCTCACAGTCACAGGTGCTCCACTTCTGGACTGAGGAGAAACTGTTTTGAAGCTTCAATCCGCAGAAAGCACCAAAAGCCTCTCCTCTACTCTCACAAAATACCTCCAAAAGCCTGTTGTGGTTTAACAGCAAAGCCATTATTTGAAGAAACCGTTCCTGCCAGAGGGACGGACCACTAGAGAAGACTAAATCTTTCCCTGAGCTGCGTGGCGAATCACCTGAAGGAAATCAAAGGAGCGGAGAGCAAGCTGAGTATGTGAAACTCCGAGGACGGACGGACGGGCGGCTAACGCTAACGCTGGAGGTGAAAGGATACAGTGGGATATTAGCCACTTTTTTTTAAATATACGCCGTGTAAGTCGTCACATTTAGGCTCTTTTTCCCCTGATAAATACACTTGTGGATTTAAATGACACAGGACGAGGTAGTCAGCAGTTTTGAGCTCTGCTAAACTCTCAGTGGCCGCTTTGGAGACGCCGAGAGGCGGACAGTGAGGTTCCACTACCAGGGCTTCTTAAAGGTAATGAGAACCAGCACTCTAGAACTGCTTTTAGCACCAGTGTGTGTTTCAGTCCTATTATAGCCAAAGAAATATGATGTGGTTTTAACTGTTTTTAAAAAGGGCTTCTAATTCAAATGAATGAATCCAAGTGTATTTTCATTTGAACTGACTCTTAATCTTCTCATAAGATCAGTTATTTAAAAGTTTTATGTATTATATATTAATATATTATATATAATATTTATTTAGAAGCTGACAGTATAACTTGGGACACTGTACACAGAAGATGAAGATAAAAAATATTTTTTTAAAAAATGTTTTTTAAAATGTGTATCGAATATATGTGTGTATGGAATGTAGTATGTAATATGAAAGTATTATACATTTCTATAGAAATCACAGTTTCTTATGGTATACCCTATCTTTTTGTAAGGGCTGATGTTTTAAAAAAAAAGCTGAAATTGCTTACAGCTACTAAAAATGACTAGGTCTACATGTGTAAGTGCTCATTTTATATATGTTGTAGACCTCTAAGTTTTCATTAATAAAGGAATTATTAAGTGAATTCAACTTAACTAACATCTTAATCTTATCCCTCATAGAAATGGCTTACATACCCCCCACCCATCTTCATTCTCAGAGTTACACCCATAAATACACACACAGGGGTGCATCTACAGTCACACACACTCACCTCACACAAACACAAGCGCTTACTCCCACACAAGTCTTCCTCATTCTGTCAGACAAGCTGTCAACCTAGGTCTGATGTCTGCACCCCAAATATATAATCATAGAAGTAAACAGTGGGTCCAGTGCCATCTGCCTTTGTTTGTTCCAAGAGCTGATCATAATCAGACCTGAAGTTCAGTGCATTGTTTTGGTTTAACTAACTTCAGAAGGCTTTGAGAGCAAACCTGCCACTAATATTCGTGCTTCTGAATGTTTTTGCTGACTTTTAGTGATCTTTATGTTGGATTACATGAAGCTTGTTGAGTAATTTGAGCATAACGATGACTACTCTGTGTGGGAGTGAATGACTTGCTGGCCTGGGGTGAGTCGAAATGCTGCCATCATTGCATCTGAATTTCTAATAGAAAAGCTTGATGAGATGCACCGGTGAGCAGTCAGGCATTGAAAGAAGCTTGGCGAGTTAGCTTTCAGTTTAGGTACCTTTCAGTTTTTTCTGGTCCAGGTGGAGTTTTAAAGATGCTGCAGTATCCAAGGTGATTATTGATTCATGCAGATCACAAGTTGACGAGTGTGGTTTGTTGTCTGATACTATGAGGCAGGTCATTTTCAGTAGATAATAATCTTTGAGAAATATGTGGAAAAATCAAACAAACTTTTTCTTTGTGTATTCATGCGGCTCCTCATTAAGATTCTCGTGAATGCATCGCGTCTCTGAGTGGATTCTATTTTGGGGCTTCATTTTTGTCTCGCTAATGCACAGCCAGCTGCATTATACCATGAGAGTCCTACAGTGTGACATGTTTTTGGCTGCTGTCCCACATGCCCCTGAATATCGTCAGACAAATGGCATAATGAAGATTGGATGTCTATGTCATTTGAAGGATAGCCACATCTTATTATACACCACGGTGAGCATTTAGCTGTGAGGCAAAGTTTCAGCAGCTCTAACACAGCCAACTTAGCAGCAGATTCATTGCTGCAGTCATGTGATCATTGTGTAATCTTGTTTCATTACATCTAGTTAGTTCACTGGTTTATATGATAATGATTCGTTCTAATATGATGAAATTATTGTTGTTTTTCTCTTCGTCTTGTGCATGTGTGCAGGGTGTTGATGGAGAGGATTTCGAATGACAGCCGGAACAGTGGTCATCACAGGAGGAATCATAGCAGCAGTCATCTTATTGACTATTGTTACGGTGCTGTGTTACTGTAGGCTGCAGGTAAACACACTCATCCACGTCTGTTGGGGTCAGAATTAATACACTCTGGTACTTGCAATTGTAAAGGTTAATGTGAGTATCCTCTGATATTACTTTTAGAGAAGATCCTAATGGTCAAATTATGAGATTTTATTGTCGTTTAGAAATATAGCTCTTTGTAAAAGTCTTAGCACCTGAGAAAATTATATTTTAAAAAGCTCATTTTAGCATTTATATGCTCAGAAAAACCACTGATATTAGAATAAAAACAAATAATATTAAATCAGTAAGTAGTGATTTTCAAACCTGTCCTCATGGCAGCCCAGTATTATTTGTAGTTTCCATCCAGTAACTCGTTTGGGTAATTAAGCTTTATTAATGTTGATAGAATTGAACAAATGCATGTGATGCCTCAGGATGTCGAAAAGCTATCTGGTACCAAAAATCTTCACATGCTCACAAAATATCAACTACTTCTTATTCTAATGTTATAATGTTTTCAAAATCATAAGACTAAGACTATTGCACAGTGCTGCATGTTATATACAGCTTATGCAAAAGTTTTGCCACACAAATGACATGTTTTTTTGATTTTCTAAGTGAAAATAAATGAACACATCCTCTACAGAGAACATGTCTTCACATTTTAATGCACAATTACTGTTCATTTACTGCACGTAACATCTTGAACATGTGGCCTAACCGAAAGTTAGGACACATTTTATATTTAGTTTTTTTTTTTTTCACTGTTTTAATCTCACCAAATAATAAGTTGTGCACTAGATTTCTCAGAATAATGACAAATTGAAGTGTGTTCTCTGAAGAGGATCTGCTAACTTATTTAAAATCTAAAAATCAAGAAGAAATGTTATTTGGCTGGGGTGTTCTTTTCCATATGATGATATAAAATCAAGATATCAGTTGTGACCTGGCATGATCTTTTTGAACGAGTACAGCCTTAATAGCTTTAATGTAGACTACAGTTCAAAAGTTTTCACTTGTCATAATAATGCATGTTATAAATGTATATGCATTAATAACATGTACAATTTAGATTTATATTTTAAACTATTTTATTCATTTATAAATTCTGAACTAGACTTCAAAAAGGTGTTTTCCTCAATATTTCAGGTACTCTGGAAACAACCAGTTGTTTAATAAAGTGATACATAATTAGATCATTACAGAATAATGTACAGAAGTGCCATTTTTGAAATGTGACATTCTGAATTTATTAACAGGTATGTAAATTTTAGAGATGATCTACAACAGAGTTTATCAGTCTGGATGCATCTCAAATCTCTCCATTTGAAAAATTACATCCCAAAATGCACTATATCTGCCAGTGTATAATGGAAAACACATTCTATCTATAAAAAAATTGGTGTTAGTATTAATCATAATATAGCACTGATATTTCTGGTTTGTGTAAATCCCACTCCTAACAACATCTATCATTTAAAATAAAACATTTTTCGAAAGTGGTCTATAATGTGTTTTGCAGTGAAACAATTTTTTTGACAATATTTGAAATTTTTCCTTAGCTTTTTCATAATCACTTAAAACATATGACGTTGCACAGGACCAGCATACATAACCAATAGAATGTAATATGTGTAATACCAGTACAAATATGACAAAATATTAATTAGACATTTTAAGTGGTTCAAATTCTGAACAGTAGTGTATGAGATTGCTGTCCATTAGCCACGGTCACATAAAGAGTAATCAGTACTAAGAATCAACCTTCACTTTGCTTCTTCGATCTCTCTCCTCCCCTACATACACAATCGAATTTTGAAACTGGCGTCATCCATCACTACAAGTACTACTGCTGTAAGAGAGAGGGATCAGAGGGGGAGGAGGAGGAGCCTGACTTTACCAAATCATCCCCCAGTCCACCACAAGAACTAAACCCAAGCCCTCCTAGTTCTCCGAGTCCTCCAAGCCCACTGAGCTTTCACCCTCCACCAGAGTACTCGTCCTCTAATCAGCTTCTCATGACCGCCGAGCCTTATGAGCCCAATGGACCGGCCATCTGCAGCCGCTACAGCCCCACGGTCCCCCGCAGACCCATTCGCTCCTACACCTTCTGCCCCTCCTGCTCCGGCTACCTGCCCTTCTACCTGAATCCTCAGGAGGGGCTGCGTAACGGTGGGGGGAGGATCAGCTACAGGACTGTACAGCAGCAAGAGTTAGACCTGCCTGTGGTGCCTGTGGACATGCCTAACTTCAACAAGCTCAACCTCATCCGCTCCGTCACTATGAGGGAGGTGGTGACTCACCACAGTGTCAGCACTGATGTGTAGCACCACTCGATGGAGAGGGGCAACTGGACGATACTTGAGGCACAAACCATTCCAGGGAACCCTATTTTAAGACTCATAGATGACTTATAATATTCTTAATAGAAAACTAAAATGTAAGATTTGTATTATGTGTAAGAGATCACAGCATTTTTAATGTGGAAATGCCACATAGATGCACATGGTATGGATATTCTGTACACATAGGTAAATGTGTATAGGGTCACCATGTAGAAGCTTATTCATCTGATAAAGGACAAAACATGGAAAACAGTAATATGGACATGTTTCACGATGTTCAAATAAGCAAGAGGGCTCACTAATGGCATGCAGAACTAAGATCTGAATAGGTTAATAGTTGTGTCATGTAGTCTGTAGTGTCTATCACGTAGTGTCTAGTTTTAGATGATAAAAACATTTGTGGTTTTTTGTACCTGTTTAACTGAAATTATAATGTGCTGCTCTTTGAAGTCATGAAGTTATATGCATAAGAGGGTTGACTTTACACACAGGAATATGGGCCTGAATGTGTGTTTTATCTGTTGTTTATCTATTTGACTGCAGATTTGATTTGTGCAGAAATATTGTGGTGGCTTTGTCATTTTGAGATTTCACCAGTTTCTTAATGTTTTATATTTTGTCACCTTATTCAAGTCATTAAATTGGTTCACCTAATTGTCCAGTCAGTAATTACTCGGCACATTTCTCTCAGTTCATTTTGATGAACAGAATTTTTTTTATGGAATCTTTTGTGGTATCCAGCAAATTATTCATGGCTGTATTCTGTGACTGGACCAGCAGGTGGCATCAGTTCTTTAACTCAGATAGTCAGCTGTACAACAGTTGAATGCTTCAGCAACAGTTGAAAATTTATAGGCATGTTGGAATAGGGCTGCCAGTTACTTCACAGTCTGTAATATTGAGGGTAGAATGATCTGAAGATGTTACTTCTATGCTTAATTTGAACAAAGCCAGAATTTCACTAACTGTCCAACATAAAAATGTGCTTGATTTAACTGCACCAAGAAAATACCACACAAACACACCGGTGATAGCATCTTATTTATCGTATTTTGAGATGTAACATAAAATGTGCAATTTTTCTACAATAAAAGAAAATTATTTCTACTTTCGATTGCCTTTTGTACACTGAGGTAACAGCAATGCAACATTATATTAGCTGGATTGTGTCACAAAGGAGCATTATATAAATTGCATACAATTTCAAATATTAAATGTTCAAGTGTCAGGACTCACTCAATGGCAGATAGTAAGACACAGGAATATCAAGCGCACAGGTGTTCATTCTTCCATTGGTATCAAAAACAGCTGGTTGTAAGGAAGAAATTAGTCAAAATGGGAGGAAAATAATACTTAAAAGAAACACCTGCGCTGACCAATAAATAAACAATAGAAAAGCAATGGTCCAGCAACATTTCAATAAGATAAAAAACAGCAGAGCATTGGAACTGGCAGTGGATCAAGAGTCAACTTGTGTTTAGACATACAGTACTAAGTCTTCCATCATTAGCCAGAAGTAACATTCAATACTGACCCCATCTCTGCCAGTTTAATGGATCATAAATATTTTCATGCATTATAATTATGCTTCACTGAGCAATAATCAAAATAATTTAATGTTTCCTTAAAGTATCCCACAATTGTAGGACTTTGTCATAAAATATGTATTGTAACTATAATACTGACATCAATGGTAGTTTAATGTAGCTAGCTTAATAAAAAAAAACAATAAAAGTTATCCAAAGAAAATAAATGGCAGATGTTCAGTCTTTGGTCCACTATTCTGTATGGATACTAAATACTAGATATTCGGCTTATAAAACATCTTTGAAATTCTGGCTTTCACAAATTACCCGGTGGCATTAGTCCTAATAGAGTGCACTGGTCTAAATCTTATAAAAGGGCAGTGGCTCTTGCCCGTGTGGTATTTCAGGGGTCGAGGACTAGGAGGCTCGTAGATTCCGGCACGAATGGCAACAGGCCTTGCTGTAATACCAGTGGCTGCACAGGTTGACCTTCAGAGCCAGAGAGCAGTTGGTGGTGGGACGGTCCTGGCAGTTCTCATCTGTGTAGAAAACCAGCCATTTACAGTGTGGGTTAGTTATGACCTCATCAAGGAACTATAATTACTATAAAACTTTTTATTTTTTTATTTAAGTATCCATAAAATTTCCACCTGGAGGTCCCTCAATTATAATTTTTTTCCTTCAGAAAAGTGTTGATATTTTTATATCAAAAAAGCTGCAGTTGTTGTGCCCAGTTTATCTTGGCACAGCCGTCTTTGTGGAAAGTTTTGAATTGTTTTCACTCCTCTTTGCTTGCCAGCAGCCCTACACAGTGTCACCACATTTCACACACAGACAACAAACAGTGTCCTAGTCTGATAATAGAGGTAGCAGAAATTTTGTTTTTGATCACAGTGTTTAAAAATATCTTAATTGATTTTGATTCCACTGGCAGAATGGCCACTAGGGGCCTGCAGAATTCCAGAAGCCTTTAGTTGTTCTCCTCTTTGAGGTCTACCTGGAGGTTCGGTGGGGCAAGGTTGCAGGGCACAGGTCTGCTTGTTAACAGGCTTGGTCAGAGGGTCACATCCACGAACAAGCTCTCTTCCCTGGTAACACTTCACATCTCTCATTCTCACGCCCACGCTACACGTCTTGGTGCACTGTCATTTGAGGAACAGTCAAAGTGGTGGTCATGAATGATAGCGCACAATACCTAAATCTCTATGTCTTTGTTAAAGGATTCAATAATGCAGGATACAACAGGAATAACTGGACTACAGCTACAAAGCAGAATAGATATAATTAGATATACTATTAACAGGAAGATGTATCAGTATGTAGTAACACCACAGAACTATTCAAGCTAATTTCCTACCTCAGACCAAGGTGTTGTGTACCACTTGAAGCAAGGTCTCTCAAAGCATGTGTCTTCGTCCGTTGGTCTCTTGCTAGCGTCACATTCCTCATCCTCGTGGATTTGAAACTTGCCACCCGTGATGCCAGCGCAGAGCACAGTCCTCCTCTTCACACCACGTCCACATGTTGTGTTGCACTGAGATGAGAAAAAAGCTCACTAGCTGCAAAGGCTTCTTCAGCTTAGATATGTTTGACTCTCTGTACACAATATTGCATCATTTGACATTTTTATATATCCATGTTATTTGTTGCAAAACACCTAAAACCACTGGCGTGCTTCATGGTGGTCCATGAAGGCCACAATGCCTGCAGAAATGCCAATTCTCCATAACATTGCATAATTATATTAATGAGCTCTCCTTGGGGTTTAGCCCCAAAACTCATTAGGAAGCATAATCCAATTGAATGTCTGTTTTTTTGCTAATTTCTCACCCTTTCCCAGTCCTGTGTCAGCCAGTGTGGAGGACACTCTTTGTCTCCGCAGGGATGAATGGCCAGAGGCTTGTTCTCAGGTGAACACTGGGATTCGGGCACCACTCGGCCCTCTGGTGTTTTGCAATACACATGCCGAACCATCTTCCCTTGCCCACATGTACCTGAGCACTGAGCATCAAAGGAAAGGAGACAAATAAGATAGAAACAAAATGAACTTTAGTAACTTAACTTTGATGTATATCAACACTGATTTAACTGGAGTTCGGTAAATTCACAGTTAATGTAGCTGACGTGAGTCATGGCATGTCCTACCGGCCCCCACTCAGACACTGTCCACTGGCGCTCGCAAGGTGGACCGGTGCAGTTCTTGGCAGATGGAGGGCGGGTCGCCTCATCACATGGCCTGATCTCATCTGAACACCTGACCTCACGGGTTACCAAGCTTCTACGACCACATTTTGCTGGACACTGCTCAAAAAACAATAAACAGCTTTTATGCTCTAATAAAATTCTAATCAAATTCTTGCTATTTTGTGGTGGACTGAATTATCATAGTATCCTTCTAGCCACTAAATAGACTAGAATAATGAAGCAGGCCAATTCAAGCAACAATTTTTTATCTTAAACATTTTAACCCCTTAAACAGCAGGAAACGGTTTGTGGGCCCACCCTTCAGCTTTACACTACATACATTTAATTTCATGTCAGAAAATTATTTATAGTAGTCACTATATAATAAGTCGTAAGATTAATAAGACTGCACACAAGGGATCATTCAAAACCATTTGACAAAGATGGGACAGAATTTGCTTTCTTTTCAAACGAATAAGCCTGCAGTTTAAGGTCAATCGAAGCCATGAAATAATGAATACGCCTTCAGTATATTTCTGTGTATGCTTTACTATGCAGTGCATTTTAATCAAAGCCATAAAACACAAGTCATGTTTATAAATCAAGCAAAAGTCTCTCTGGACCTACCTCTAACCACTCAGCTACCTCCCACTGCGGGCCACAGGTGGGGCTCTTGCAGGGCCTGCGCTCTGGGGGGCGTTCTAGCTCAGCGTCTGTACACAGGTCACTGTAGACTGAGCTGTCCAGGCCAGGCGCCAGCATTTTCCAGCAGCGCACCTGCCTGAACTGAAAACCTTCACCACACGTCCGAGAGCACTCACTCCAGCTGCTGGCCTCCCACCTAAAGAAGGCAATGAGAAAATTTGATGTATGCCATCAGACTAATGACATCAGTTTCAATACCAGTGAAACTATCTGGGGGAAAAGTGAATTTACAAACTTACTAAAGAGGGTTCCCATAGTCAGCACTTGGGACCCCACTTTAAGCCCAGGTTACCAGGTCTGCCTTTGGGACCCACTGAGTTATGATGATGTCATTAACAATGAAACTAGTTGTTAATGACATCACCATAACCCAGTGGCTCCCAAAGTCAAACCTTATTTTAGATACTATGGGTAAAAGCTGATGAATAATTGGTCAGAGAGACCAATGGGCCTCATTCTCCGAAATCTTCCTAAGCTTTTTCTTAAATTAATTATTGAAAAAGGTCCTAAGAAAAAGTCTACATCAGATTCATGACGTATTCTTAAACCGCAGAATTGTTCACACCTTTGTGCTCTTGAGTGTGTGTAGATAGCTAAGAACAAACCCTGACTAAGAAAACATTGGTGAATGACAAAATCTTCATAAAAACTGCATAAGTAGGTTTTAAGAAGAAATTTCTTTAGTTGGTGAATGAGCCCATGTTCTTTTTCCCTTTGCTCTAGAGCCTGTTTCTGTTAGTATGGCATACATACCTAGGCTGGCACTCCCTTCCAATGCAGAAGTCATGCACAGGTTCAGGCCGAGTCAAAGCATCACAGTAAGTGTCATCCACCTCCACACCATCATATCGCACACACATAGCAAACGACTTTGCCACACCTTTTGCAAACAGAACCATCACAAGAATAAAACAGTGAAAAAATAATAATTACGTAGCCACTTAAAATCATTTTAAAGGTGAGTGTGGGATAAAGGATCTGGTCAGTACCTATCGAGCAGGTCATACTACATGGCTCTTGAGAGGACAGTTTCCAGCGATACATATCTGCTGCACTCAGTTTGTTCTTCTGTAGCAATCTCTGGTGACTCCTAAGGGAGGACAAAGAGTGTAATCAGTTACTTCTCAGGTTAGACTGATTCCAACTGTCTGCATCATATATGACATGAAATATATGTAGTTGTTAAATCTGAGACATCAAGTGGTACATCATTCATAAAATCACAAACTTTTTGCTGCTTCTGGTCACACTCATTACCTGAAATGTCAGGCATGGAAAACTGCAATGCTTCACTGAAATACAAGCAAATACAACCTACGCCTTGTGATTCCTGTAAATTTATCGGATGTGACAGGCATGGCCTGTACCCGAGTGATCTACAGTGCTTTTTTCCACAAATAACAAAACACCATGAGTAATGCCTTTCAGAAAGGCCATCTTCCTCACGCTCAGTCTCTACTTCTCTCTCTTTCTTTGCCTGGAATCTCTCTCTTTTCCTTCAAGTGCGAGAAAGGGTGTGTCATGTGATGTGTTTTACGATCTCTGGCAGGGAGGCTGGTGAAGCGGTGTTTGGATACATTGCAGGGAAGCCAACATGAATTATAAATATGATGGAATGCAATCCCACCAGCCCTCTGCTTGGCCGTCTCTCCTCACCACTCTTTGAATGTCTCAGAGAGCGCTAAAAAAAAAGCTGTCCAAGGAGAGTCTGGAGCACATTCCATTCCCCACGAGCAGGGCTGTCCCAGCTGAGACCATCCTGCTCTTCTACATGTCTGTTACAGAGGGCTAGGAGATGACTTGTGCTTTTGCTTAAATAAATACCTCTGTAGCAGCCCTTTTGTTTGAAAGTACAAGTCCTTATGATGAACATAGCTAAACTATGAACTGGTATTTCGCATGACTTTTATTAACAAGACTCATTACACTTCTTTATTAACAAGCTTATTCCACTTATAAATGTGGCCCCTTCGCCCATGAGACATTGTGCCAAGATCTGTGGCACACTGCTGTGAAAAAAATGACTTCAGACTAGCCTTTACCTGGTGCGATTTGTGCGGTTGCTGCTCCTTAAGCTGGGGATCAGAGTCCTGTTCTGGAACAGGTCTCCCGTGTCATTGCGTCGGCGGCCCAGCGTAAACTCAAGAAAGGAACCGGTAAGGTTCCCTTGCTCTGTGCTACTGTAGTCTAACTCCACTGGCTCTACTTCAGGGAAGAGGCCTTCGCCCTCACCAAGAAGCTGATTGGTTGAGATGTTAACATGCATACGCTGCCTGAGAAACATTCTCCATATGAGGTTCTCAGAGTCCACCATCTCCTCTGCTGGTCTGCTGGCAGGCACAATGCCAGGGGCAACCACTCCACTTGGCCAGCTGCTGTTGCCACCTTTTAAAAATAAAAAGTCACAAAGATGGACAAGTATGATTAATATAGACATTAAAGATTTGCTAATGATTTCAGAAGGATTCAGAAAAGTTTAGTGAAAGGTGTATCATCAAAAGCAATCATGAATACATCATCCTCTCAAATACCTCTTTAGATTTTCACAATATTTCAGACAGTCTCAAAAGACATTCCACAGCATATTCTCAAAGCTGGCATTCGCAAGGACCACCTTAGCCTCATTGACTGCCCTCTTTCCCATGTGGTTGCGGTAGCTGGCATGACATGGTGGAGAGAAACTGAGAGATCGGAGCGGTAGCCTACCACAGTCAGGGGGCAATAACAGGCTCCTGACCCTCCTGAAGTTGTCTCACAACACAGCCACTCTCTTTCAGAACTCCAGCTCTCCATATAATGATCACATACAGGCCTGGAGAAGCCAGTGCAAGGCCATTACCACACATGCCGGTGATTTGCCAATTTTAACAGAGGGAAAATGTCAAGGCTTCCTGAAATTTTCATCCTCCCTGACTAGTCTTTGTGTTGGTGCTCATGCATTATAAAGGACTCTAAAGGCCGAGCAGAGTGAGTCCTCTTTAAAAAGCTTGCTATTTTATCTCCTGCACAGTGATTACTCATTGAACCATGTACAGCCTGTTCCTCTCTGCTCTCCTAACGTGTGAGAGTAGCATGAAAGTGTCAGTATAGTGCACTAATCATCAGTTTGAGGAGTATGAGTGAATTTAAAAAGTTGACTAATATCAGTAATATGGTAATATTTTAACAATGCTTCAACACTGCTGCTGACTGTTACTATCTTATCTAACCCTAAAGGAAAATCCCATCTTCAACTTGCTGCAGTCATCTTGTGTAATATTCAGACAGATCAGATTTAAAATAGATTTAAAAAAGCCTAATTATTGAATTTCTTGAATAACTTTTCCAAAAACTTCACTACAAATTTGCCACTTATTTAAATAAAACAGATTACACTAATATGTAAAACCTACCCGGATACTGAGGTGGTGTTGGAGCATCCTGCTCACAGTCTATGGCAGCTGTCTCCTCATACACTTCATTGGTCTCCTGGCCAGGCTGCTGTCTCTCCGCTTTACTTGGCTCTATGCCCTGCGTCCGCACCTGCTTCCTCTCCATCCCAGGGACAGCTTTGTCATATGCGCTCTCGTTGTGGGGCAACACGGTGTCGATCTCCATGGAACTGTGGTGGCTGGAGCCCCTGTCTGAGCCGGTGTAAATGGGTGGTTGAGATACTGGAGCAAGGGGGTCTCGCATCACTGTGTATTCGTAAGTGATATAAGGGTTGCGGCCATTCTGGTTCCAGACCTTGGAAGACAGAAGAACCAGTCAATAGTACACAAATAAGTTAGAACATGGATGGACATGAACATGTTTATTAAATGTACAAGACTTAAACCGTAAGTGTCCCACTGCTGTTTTTTAGAACTGAACATCAATAGATCCACAGTCCATTTAGAAGGGACTATGCATAAACACAAGGCTGCAAAACTTTGTACCAGTAGATGCCACATTCCTAGGTGAATAGTGCATCTTTGCTCATGGTGTCATTCCATACACCACAAAATTGACACTTTCTGCCATTTTTCCAAGGGCAACATATCGCAGTGCTACTGCTTATTCCATATGAGCCATGGCACCTTTGGCACTATGTCAAAGGCAGGGTCAGCCAGCCAGTGAGATTACCCAGGGGCCCTTGGTGGCGGGAGGAAGGACCGCAGCTACAGTACCAGAACATTGATGGGCTGGTCGATGGGCCCTTTCGCCACGATGTACTCAATCCCCGTCTCATAGACATCGGTGGGCCTCCGGTACTTGAAGATAGTGCCTGCCACATGGAAGTTCTGAGGGCTGTCTGCTTTGTATGCACCATTGAAGAAGAAATTCCCTGCCTGGTCAGTCACAGCTGTAGTATAACAAGAGAGGAAATTTCAAAGAAGTTTAATCAAGCTATTGTTAGGGGGGCAGTGAGTCCACTGATACATTACCTAGTGATAAGTCAGGGTAATTGCAAACACTTGATAAAGGATGTTGTTTTCCATGGCTAGATAAATTTGGAAAAAGAACATATCTTGCATGCTTAAAGCAAAAGAATATGTTTAATCACCACTGTTGGCCTGTGCCAAATTAGATATGCCATATTAGTAGATATGTTGTTCATTAGTGCAGCACCTATTTTAATGACTTTTTACATGCTTATTTTAAAATTATTAATTATTAGGGTCTACACACCCAGTATATCTGCAGACTTCTTTCTCTCAATGATCTGGATGTCCCATGAGCCCTCTGGGATCTGAGTAATGAAGGAATATCCTTCAAGAAAGAAAAACACTTAATAAATTCATCAACTCTTCAATCATGGTGACAATTGGTGAGAATGTACCACTGGAAGTGATTTGACTGTCTATACCAAGGCTGGAGGCCCCACGGCGGAAGTTTCCTGTTACCCTACTACAGCTGCTCCCATCTCCTTTACACACACCACACTTGTCCAGTGTATTGGGAGAGAAGAGGACACCATCACATCCAATAGGCTGCAGAGAGGGGCACATTAATGGGTCGTATGTTTTAGGAAGCTAATTAGCATTTAGTCAGAAGCGATATTAAATTGAAAACATCATCATTTACATAAACATGAACAATGCTTACTGCAGCATGATCTGTTCAGTGTTCATCTGCCCATATGAGAGTGAAATCACATAAGTTTGCTGCCAAACATTTACCTCACACCTGCCATCAACACAGACTCCCCTGTAACTGCTATATTTGCAGGACGTTCCATCACGGGCAGGGACCATCAGCTGTCTCTGACCATCCGATGTAGTGCAGTGAAGGTCACAGGGATTGCTGGAGATATGAACGTAGTCATCTACGGAATTAAAATTGTGGCATCAGTGTTTCATGTTAAACATGCCTTACAGCTTTCTATTCTAATGATAGCTACCTGGGTAAAGGGGTTTCCAGTGGTAATATTTTCCATTGTACACCTGAGAGTTGAACGACCAGCACTGCTCCTCTCTGAAACTCCTTCCAGTTGAGGGACACTCCTGTAAGTTATTATCTACATTCAGTTGAGACACTGATGCTATCAGAGGCCTGCTTGTCTCTTTGTTTGTCCTTGTTTTTAGCCATTATCAACAAAAGCAACACATTTCATTTACTCATTGGCATTTCAAGTCTCTAACACGTGAAAGTAGGTGTAATCTACATATCACTCTTGTGCTGTCAAATGTGTGTCTGGCTTGTATTTCTAAGTGAAATGAGCAAATACACTGTGTGTTTGTGAGAGGAAAGGCAATACTGACAGTATGAACTAACCTTTGTATTGCAGAGGTGGTACCTTTTTGCATTGCCTGTGCATGTCATGTTGTCCTTACCAGTAGTTGCTTTCTTTCTTTAAATGAAGGAGACTTGTGTGATTAAATTATTCACAGTGACAGTTTTCTGTGCATTCAGAAATCCTTAACACAGATACATTCAAACGCCTTCATTTCTAATTCACGTTTAACATCTCTCTGTAGACCTCAAAATGCTAAATGAAATCATGCATGTATATATTATCCAGTAATGCCAACAATAGAGGACAGAAACATATGCATAACCCTTTACTTAAATTGGCACATCCTTGTTTGAATACATTAGTTAAGCTTATGTTTGCAAGGAACCCACAGACCTTTGCTTGAGACAGTGTCTCTCCTGAGACATGACCCCCCCTCCGCAAGTGCGTGTGCAAGCTGTCCACTTAGCCCATTCCCCCCACCAATATGTAGTCACCTCCAGTCCGTCTTCCAGACTGTTAGAGGCAACACCCTCATCCTGCAACAAACGGCGTCTATTTAGGAAGCATGTCAAAACTAGAAACCAGTTTCCTTGCAGAATACCGCCTAGAGTTTGCACACAGTAGGGCAGGTGTTGCAATATTAACTTACTCAGAAACTTGATTTTGGAAGGTATGTGGCCATTACTTACCTGTCCTCTAGTTGAGATGTTGCTCAGAGAAAAAGCCAAGGTTATGAGACCCAAGAGGACCATACAGCGCTCCCCATACTGGGCCCTTGAACAGCTCCTCATCCTGAGGGGAGATGCGGTAAAAGAAATGAAACTCTATTGCCTTTAGAAACACTAGTTTAATTAGTTCTGTTTAAAGGCATAAAGCCAGCAAGTTCTCACCTAAAATTCAAAATGCTCGAAATGGTACCTAAGGTGTCCCCAAATAAGCGGCACTGGCTATGTTGTATTTTTAGCATTGACGTGGGACAGCTGTGGGCTGATTAATTACAGGCACCACAGGCCAATAGATTTTGCAGCTGGCACGCTGAAACCTGTAGAACTAGCATGAGAAACAGAGAAGACTTTGCATTTGGATTTGCATAACTGCACCATTTAAATCTTGCACAAATGGGCCATTGTTATTCTCCCTTCACCTGAATGACCACTACTGACCAGAATGATATCAGGCCTACTGGCAAAACGTGACTGAAGGAAAGTCTTCAAGTCTCACATTGCCTTCTTCCATGTATCTGGGGTCTCCTCATCAGACCTGCCCCTCCAGTTAGGTTGGCTCCTTAAAATAAGCAAACAGATTGTAGAGCTCTGTTTGCAGTCTGGCTTTTTCTGGCACTAAATATTGGTGACAGGTGTCTTAAACTACCCACACGAGCACCTGGAGTTCATTATCCGGCCCAGACACAGCTGGAACACTGCCAGCTCACCAAACACCCGTCTCCCACAAACCCAGCGCAGCAAGCCCTCTGCCATTGAGACAGACCTTCCTCCTCTGAGCTTCCCAGGACATGGAGGAGAGTAAACACAGGCTATCCTCCTCCCCCCTTCCCCCCTGGGGCCTCTGCTCAGGGGAAAGGGGAGGGGAACAGGAGGTGTTTTTCTTTCCCTGGCAGCAGACAGAGAGCAGGGCCGTTCCCCCAGGGGTGCGGGGGGACCGGGGGAGCTAGCCCTGGTTTGGAGATTGGGAGCCTTAGACTCATCCTTCTCTGGAAGAGCTGCTTCTCACCAGACTTGGGGCTTCCTCAGTTCTCAGCAAACAACTCACGTTCGCAGTCCAAAAT
Source organism: Pygocentrus nattereri (assembly GCF_015220715.1). Taxonomy (NCBI): domain Eukaryota; kingdom Metazoa; phylum Chordata; class Actinopteri; order Characiformes; family Serrasalmidae; genus Pygocentrus; species Pygocentrus nattereri. Next base: position 15,659,720 of record NC_051230.1, read on the forward strand.
GGAAAATTGAAGGGGTGGTCATTCATCACTTGCTGGCCAGAAGGCAGACGATATAGTAACGAAGGCAGGAAGAGAGTTTAGTAGAGGTCATTCACATCTCTCAGAGCTTGGCAGCAGATTAGCAACAATTGCCTTGCATGATGTTTGTCCACAAAATATTTTATTAGGTTTGACTGCACACATCAGTTCTGCTGTATATCTAACACGTGTTGTTTTCCAACACTTGTCCTGGAGTATACATGTCTTATATATTTTTGCTTATTAACAAACTTTTTTCCAGGTTAGAGCAGGGAAAATAATAATATGTCCTGCAAGACCACTTATCAAGATGAGATTTACTTATAACAGTTCACTGTTTTGAAAGACATAATAAAGACCACCATTCAAAATATCTGACACACCTTCACCTATGAGGAAGAACTTGTTCTGCATCATGATCTTTCATGCATTTCAACAGGTTGAGCAGCTTTGCCCTTATCATTTATTTGCCTTTTAAAACCCCTTCCAAAGATCTGCTACCTGCAAATTTCTTATTTGATTGTATTGGATCTTGTCCACCCCAGATTGCTCCCTGATGTCTTGTGGTCACCCTCTGCCATTCCTCATCCTGACTGATTTATTTACCAAGACTGACTGATTTACCAAGCAAGAAGCAGCTTGGTAGCCTAACATCAGATTGATCGCTCTCTTAACTTAAAAATCTTGTCACTTACTAAATCACCCATACAGTTCCATGGGGGTTGCAGAATGCATCTTTCAAGATTCTGTATATTTTATTCAAACCCTTCAAGTAGCTTGGTAGCGTAAGTAGCTATATTATCACATTTGTTCAAAGCACTTATTTAAGCTAAAACATTACTAGCTATAATGTTACCACTATAATTTTAGTTCAGAAAAAAGAAATTTAAACTTCATAATACTAAATTTTTATATTTTTGAGTCTCAATTACAAAAAATACTACAGGTTTTTCTTATTCAAATTAACTACAATTTCTTTACATCATGGGCTTGGATATTGTACTGATGATGATGCTAATTGTTTTTTTTTTTGGTGTCCAACATTTGTGGAAACATTTAATTCATGCAATTTCACATTTTTGGTTGCAATATGACATTTCCTTGCCACCACATCGAATGTTCTGACCAAATAAATCCCACCTCCAGTCCAGTGCTTTATACCAGCATAGCTCTGCTGCAGAAAAGTCAAACCTGTTTGGGTTTGTTTTGCTGTGGAACAAGTGTCTAGTCTGTCTGTCTTTTTTTCTAGCTGTCTCTTTTCAAAAAAGTTGCTCTATTAACATACAAGGACCCCCCCCAAACACGCACACACACACACACACACACACACACACAGTCAGTAAATATTTACCCACATCTTACCTGCAGTCCTCAGGGCTGTAGTGGAGCTGAGTGGAGGCTGGGCAGTGTGGGTGGTGGTGGCAGTGGTGGTCAGTAATGGTGTGCTCTGAGGATGTGTCTTGCAAGGAGGGTAAGGTGTACATCTGCATCCCTCCTCTCAGCCCCCCCATCTCCTCATCCCTCCCTCCCTCACACCCACCCACCCCCTTGCTTTGCTTCTGGCCCAGCAGGAAGAGAGTGGCAGCGCTGGGGGAACGCCCACGTGAAAGCACTCAGCTGGTGCCAAGCTTGAGGGCTGCTGTTGCTGCTGCTGCTGCCGCTGCTGCTGCTGAACTGTAGAGCAGAGTCTCGGCCCCAGGAGCCCTAGCCAGACTGCTGTCGACTGGGCTCGGCTCACAGACAGACAGGGAGGAAGTCGTCGTTTCCCACAGAGCAGCCACCCACCCCCCTCCTCCTTCCCTGCCCCTCCAGCACCCCTCCGCATCACAGCAGCCCAGCCCCCCCCATTCACCCTCTTTTCTTGGCCTCACTGTATCATATCAGCCTCTTCCTAGCATTTAATGTCTTTTCGTGAGTGCCACTACTAGCCATGGGCATCACCCACCAGAGAGACCCATCATTAACCCCTTAAACCATGAAGGACTGTAGGCCTCAAGGAAGTAGATGATGAGAAGACCATGACAATGCTAGACCCAAAAACAAAAAAAGTAGCCTATACAAAAGAAATAGAGAAATATATTGAGAAATACCTACACAGGATGAAATAAAGTGCATAAGCGAGTGAGAGTTTGGCCAGGCAAGGCAGATAGCTGAGACCACCATGCCTGCATGTGAGACGCGTGCATTTAAAGACCACATGTTCTCTCGGCTGCCCGTGCGTCTGCTCTGTGCATTAGGGACGCTCTGCTACACTAAAAGCTCAATCAAGCACCGCTCTCAGACCGCAGATCTGTATGGTTGATAGACATAGTTCAGGAGATTTGCACAGTCGGCAAGTCTGGAGGAATGGCCGCTCTTTAAAAACCCTCAAATTACGAGGCAGCAAACACTAGAAATGTGTGTGTGTGTCTGTGCATGTGTGTGAACTCACCATGCTTCGAAAGTGAGGTGTTGTGTGGGAAAAATGCTCTTGAGACATATTGGTTATAAACACACAAGAGGAAATACGAATGTTTTTCCCAAAGCTGGGTGTGTTTGGGGGGTTAGACAAAGAGTCTGAAATGATTTCACACTGAAACAAAAAGTAAAATCTCAACTACTAAAGCCGGAAATAACAAAGATATTTCAAATTTCCTTAAAAAAAACTCTTAGAAACTTAAATGGCTTAATTTTTGTCAGGCCAAAATATAATAACTTTCTAATTTAGGTAATTGTTAAGGGCTGTTTGATAGCCGCCATGATAGGGAATGTGTGGGTAAGAATCAATGGGCCCATTCTGACCTGGTGTTCTTATCCTGCCTAATGTACCACACATGAATGCATTCACTGCACTCCCAACCAAAACAACTATTCCTCTCACATGAGAGAGTGTTGTGAGAAACTTAATTCTGCTGTGTCTGTTAGGACTACTGAACAGAGATTTGTATTTATTTTGCCTGTATTAAGGACAGTGCGTATGGTAACGCTGAGTGGAGCTTTTAGGCAACACACATTAAATATCCTCCAGGAGAATCATCCAGGAAGTTTATTCTGTGACTAAAATATCTGCAGGCAACCAAACAAATATGTGGTAGCTTTTGGTCATTTGCCACAGCCATTGCAAGAGAATATAAAAATACATACCTTGGACCAGCAAAGCAAAGACAGTATTTTAAATAGACTTACCAGAAAGGAGCTACACATAACTTCTGTTCTTTAATGAAAACATTTATTTATATACCATACTGTGCAAAGGTCAGAGACCAGCTGTAGTTTATTTAATTCCTAGTCAAAATTCCTATTAAGTGCAAGTTATTCATTTTTCAGTGGATATTTATAAAGATATTACATATAAGATGATCCATTTACATAAGGAACTGGAAAGTCAAAATAAAGTAAGTGGAAAACAGGAGTTTTTAAAGCTGGAGTTGTTAAATAAGAACCATGCAAGACGTATTTTTATGCATTACTCAAAAAAAAAATGCTGGATTTACTCAAAAATGCCATGTGCCATGTCAAGTGGTTCTACTGTGTTAATTGTGGTATTGATGCTATTTTTTAATTATATATAATATTCTACATTGTTTAAAACAGAAAAAGTATAAAGTAATAGGTTTAAGTTGGATCTACATAATTTTGTTAAGTTATTAGAATTACACTCATCAGAAGGTTACATGTATAAGAATGATTTTATATATATATATATATATATATATATATATATGGTAGGCAATGCTGGGGGAAAGACAGCATGAGAGTGAATAAAACTAATATAACAATAGTCAAATAGATGATGCCAGGAGTCAATGGGAAAGATGTTGAATTACAACCCAACAAAATTACATTGACCAAACAAAAACTTATCAAGTAAATCTGATAACTCTCTTAATTTCATTGAACCAACACAATTAAGTCAGTTCCACTGACCAATATGCATCTGTTATGTCATTTTAATGAGAGAAAACTGATCAAAACCAACAGCAGAGCAAAATGTTATGGATCATGAGAAGAGAAAAGCGCAAGCAACTTCTAAGACTGAAATACCTGCAGATTTCCCTTCTGAAAAGAATGGAAGCTGTAATAAAGGCAAAGGACACAGTGAAAACGGATTCGTTTGAAATTCTATTTAGTTGTTCGAGCGTCTGTGTAATTTTCTGTTAAACAAATTCTTTCTTTTATTCCTGACACTGGAAAATTAATAACTTTACACCTGATGGCCTATTTGACTGAAAATTTAGTAAATAAATGGAGGTCGCTATTCACAGTTCTAATTGAACTCATTTGGCAGAAATGGCTAAGATAAAACACATTTCTCAAGGCTTACAGCTCCTCTTATGAAGCAGAACATTTGTCACACAAGAGAAACATATAGTTTTCATTAAAAGAGATTGAAGTCTCACAGATACAGTAAAATAATGGTCTAAGTCTCCTATTTACTGCTTTAAGCCAACTTTGCCAGTGGTAAATGTAATTTCATGACAATTAAATGTATTTTCAATTGAAAATGAGCAGCAGTCTTTTCATTTCAACACTGACTCAAGATGGGTGTAGGAAGACACTCCTAAAAAGCAAGTTACTTCACTGAATAGAGTTTGTTAATACTCAGTTCTACAGAATTGAGTTTGTGAATGCTGGATTCAGACACTCTGCTACAGAAAAGTTCTTTTCCAAACATGGACATGTTTAAAAGTGGCATGAATTGGAGTGAAAGTAATGACAGTGCACTTTCAGCACGTCACCTACGACCCCAGTCAGCTCAAGCCATTCTCCTCATGCCAATCCTGTGTGCAGGCCTCCAATCCAAGTCTGAGCTTGGCATTTTTTTGCTTTCTCAAAGGATAGATTTACAAAGTCACTTAGGGAATGTCAGGCGTGGGCTGTCCATCCCCGTAACACTGCACTCTTTGTGTCCCAAAGGCAGGTGTGACAGCTGAGGGTAGAGGGCAACTGTGAGCAGCCTCTAGGCCCAAGGCTGGACTCTAGCTCACACTTGAAACAACAGAATAAGGACTCTTCATTCTGATGGGAATTTTAAATATGGCCACATTCAGGGGATGAATTGTAAATAAGAACAACAAAGGGATGTGGCAGTGCACTGTCAGCTGCTTGAGGTGAAGGAGTGTGCATTTCTATGCAAATAAGAAATTATTTATAACTGATCACAGTTGTCTACTTTGTTTTCCTAACTGAAAGTACCTCTTCCAATCTGTTGATGAATTGCTAACCACTAATTTTAATATTTTCTACTAAATGAATGGATGCAGCTATGAATCAACTCACTGACTGAGGAAAAATTTTGCAATGTAAAACCTGTGCTTGGAATAAAATGTATAATTGATGCATTTGTAGTCAGGCTGCAAGTCTCATGGAATGCATACTCAAAGTAGGCCACATTGACTTGATTTAACAACATAAAACCTGGACAAGACACAATATATGAATCTAGCCTCAACCTCACATCTCATTTTCAGCGGACACTGCCTTGTTTGTAGGTCCCCTAAAGTTCACAACGCTCTCCGTGCTCTCTGACACTGCGTCTCTGCCGTCTTGCTTCCCTAAACCAATCACATTCTTTCAACCCTCCGAACCACATTCACGTCAAGAGGGCAGCAGTGACGCATACAGGTGCTGTAGATTCCTCTCACATGGCCAACGTCAATAACCCAAAAGAGACAGTTGTTTCTACAGCCACTGCTGAGGATCGATTCACTCATAAGGAACAACACGACTAAGACTCAACACAGTGCTGCCCAGACTGACCAACAAAGAAGAAAAAACATATTTTGAAGAATTCAATTTTGCAGTTCACACCCAACCATGAGGTAGTCTTGGAATATTTTGGCAGACAGCACTTGGGTGAAGTTTTAACAGTGTTAAGATGTTGTAACTCTGTAACTCTGAGTCTGTAAAAAAATAAGTTGCCCAGAGTCTTGCTTAGTGCCACTGCACTGCACTTTCTAGAATCTCAAATATGTGTGACAATGTGGTGACTGCTCACCCTCTCCAACTGCTGCATACTAACAGCTGTTCAGCTGATCACAGGGTACAAGCAGCCCCCAATGTGCTGCTCTCTGAGCCATTTAAATTTTAAAGGTCCTCCAAAGGGCCAGCTGTAGGCCTGAGAAGGAGTGTGCAGTAGGACAACTCTTCACTCGCTCTGTCACATCTCCAAATCTTTTGGACTTGCAAAGACACACAGTCTCTTAAGTGTTCTTCGACTTGCTCTAGAGATTAGCAGCTTTCCTCGTATCAAGGAAAATGGGAGCCCTTATCGCTAAAATGTTGCTGCCTACCATTAGCAGTTTGGTGTTTCTGCCAGCAGCCAGTGTTGCCACCAAGAGAGGCTTTCACATGGAGGCCATGGTCTACTTCTTTACCATGTTCTTCACATCGGTAAGAGGCTTGTGATATAGTGTTGCATGGATTGTGTACTGTTTAACATTACACAGTCACCTTTAGCAATATTTTCTTTTAATTTGCTTAATATTATGGAAAAACTATTTTTTAATAACTATTTTATTCTTATATTCTTATATTGGGACTGTATTATGCAGTTATTAAGACCACTTAAACACTGCTATATTTTCTATTTTTTGCTATAGCAATTTTTAAAATTTATGATGATATGGCATTATATTGTTACAAGAGGATTTAATTAAAGTGGGGGTCCACAAAAGGGTCCGTAGAATTTAAGGGGTTAATGGTAGCATGCTGTCATTCATATTTTAGATCTATCATGCGTGTGATGGACCAGGCCTGTCTGTTTTGTGCTTCATGAAGTATGAGATTTTGGAGTACTTCAGTGTGTATGGTACATCAATCTCTATATGGGTCACATTATTAGGTGAGTAAAAATGAACTATGATCTGAAACACATCTTAAAGCTTTTCAAGTAACAGGATAAACAGAAAAGTGGAACTGAACTCTTCAGACTTGTGTTTGAAACTGGACGCATGCAAAGTTCATACAGTAATCCTGTATCAAAATCAAGAGTTGTACAGTTCTCCAGAATGTGGCAAACCACTTGTTGCAGAAGACAGTTGAATATTAGTTTTTGAGAGTCATGCTAACAATATGACATGTGTTTATGTCTGGGATTCCAGCATGTCGTGTGAAGAGTGTGTACTCATTTTCTCCTGTTCCACTCTCATCCAGCCCTGGGGGATTTTGACGAGCCCAAGCGCTCCACACTCACCATGTTTGGAGTGCTCACCTCTGCTGTGAGGATATACCAGGATCGCTGGGGCTATGGGATCTACTCCGGCCCCATCGGCACAGCTGTGTTGATGATCACAGTCAAATGGGTGAGAGGAATAACTGCAGATGCTGCTCATTAGTGGGTCTTGGATTCAGAAAAACTGTATCATGTGATAAAAGCTGCAAGAGTGATACTCTTTTTGTCCTGGAATAAAAACGAGAATGAAAATGGTTAGTCTTCATGATATATAATTACATCTGCACTAAAATAGAACAAAGTGCTAAACTCAATTGTTCACTTACTTGTTCCAGTTACAAAAGATGAAAGAGAAGAAGGGCCTTTATCCAGACAAAAGTGTGTACACTCAACAAGTGGGGCCAGGGTGCTGCTTTGGGGCGCTGGCTTTGATGCTTCGCTTCTATTTTGAGGTAATAAATGCTACAGGCACTTACTGTCTGTCTATCAAAGTATACCACCATGAAGTAACTGTACAAATTCATGTTAATGATCTCTATTTGATCCTGCAGGAGTGGGACTACCCTTATGTGCATAGCTTTTACCACCTGTCACTGGCTGTGTCCTTTGTACTGCTACTTCCCAAGAAGAACCGCTATGCGGGAACGGGTCGCAACGCTGCCAAACTCAACTGCTACACTCTCTGCTGCTGTGTATGAAGTCCCTTTAAGATGACACTCATTTCTTGTAGCGGTAGGGCTAGAATGCATGTCACTTGCTATAAAGTAGTGCGCAAGAAGATGTTAATTAATTGATCTTTAACTAAATAATCCTAACCTGTTGGTTGTTTGTTGGTTTGGTCACAGACTTCACAAGCTCCAGGAAAGGAGAACACTCGGACCATTTGGACAACAGCTCAAAAACCATGGATGCGGGCCTGCAATCCTGGCCTACCGTTTCATCACTCACGGCCACGCACCATGTAACACAAGCAACGATGTCTGCTACCATAGATCCAACAGTGAGGACAGTTATATGGCCTTCAGGCAAGCCAAGTATGTGTTGGACAATGCACGCAGTTTATATAGCCATGTTATCGCTTTTCAGAGCTGAAACCATGACCTTCTAAAATGTAGGATGAAAAGGAACTGAAAGCTCCATCTACATATGTGTACAAGTGCATCACACATGGCTGCACTACAAGAGGTAAACACAGGGTTACTGAGACTGCTAACCTCCAGCTGGAAAGTTTGCAAGTCACAAAATATTGCAGACATTTTATCTCTCCAGAAAGAATAAATTGTCTTTTAAGATGTACCTCAAGAGGGACCACCCGTCTATGTTTCTCCGAGAAGAAGGGGCGTTAAATGCGTTTAAAAATGCTGAAAAATAGCAGGATTGTAAAAAAACATACTATTCTTGCCATCTGAACGCAGCTAAAAGGAACTAAAATGTTCCAGCAACAAGAAGCAAACAATCAGTATGATGCATATTGCAGCAGGTGGAAAATGGTGTGTTTTTCTAGCGTACTGAGAAAGGTCATATTTTCCTTGAATTTTCATATCCAAAATGCCAGCAATTCTGTTTAAATATATTTATTTATTTGAAAAACACTACTATTTAAGTTTGTGCTGTCACAATGGATCTTTTTATACTGAAAATGTACAGTTTGAAATGAAAATGTTTATTTTGAATTAAAAATGTTTTTTTGCAGTTTGTCTTAGTGTTTTATCGTTTGACTGCTCAGGATAATTCATCTGAATAATCCACAAAGTTTGGAGAAAAGAAACCTTAGCAGCAATTTCATTGACTTGCTTTTCATCGCATGTCAAACTTCCATCCATTTAAGCTGGATCCATCAACCTACTGCTTTCGCTATCCAAAAATTACAAACGCACGCGACATGTTTTAGACAAAACAGTCTCCTGCCAAACGTGAATGAAATTTCGGTCCGCAAAGCATTTTTTGAAAGGGGGCCAGGCCGCCGGCTCTTATGCCCAGAGAAAGGTGTTTTTGTCTGGGGGGGAGGCTGCCAGCTCCTGTCTCTCCTGGCTGCATGTCCCAGCCCTTGCCAAAAAGAGTAACCTGACACTTTTATTACGCTAGTGTGAAGCACTTTTGAGCTCCTTTATGGCCTCTGTCTGTTTGAAACCACTTTGTTCGTGGTTTAAGCCCCCACACATACACGGTCTAAGGAAACTCCACCAAGCTTTAGAACCACAAAGTTCAATCTGTGTCAAGCTTATTGAGACTGCTGGGTGGCACCAGGGTCTAGAGCTACTTGACAGTCTGCAATTGTCAATGCCCCTCAATCTGCTTTTTTCATAAGTGCTATCCTTTCACTGGTGAACTACAGTATTTCCCATAATTGTTCATTTGACAGACTGTCCATACATTTGGTGCTACAGGTCACCCCCCCAAAAAAAAACCCAAGTCAGACATGCAAATGTTGGGCAATCATTTTTTCATATTCCCATATTCTAAAATCAGAGTTGAATTTAATGCCAAGTGATGGGTACACCTGCCCAAATCGCAAGATGAAGACTAGAGCTGGCAGACCAAGACCGCTGAAGAGGCAATGAACTGCAATGGCTCTCAGAATTTACAAACCTAAAAGCAGGAGCTTTCATCCATGCTTTAACTGACTATCATACAAGATTACTCTTGTTTAGCTATGATGAACCTGAATGTGTACTCCTCCATCCTTGTCTTAAAAATTTTGCAAAACACTGCAGAATACTCCACTCAACCTAAATCTATTTCACTGAGGCAACATTTGTTGGGATGTGACAGTAAGGATGGAACAAAGCCAAAATGATGCTTCATGCTATGGTTCTTAGGATTTATGCTGCTGTAGCTGCTGCGGTCAAAGTTTATAAGAGCGTTTTAACAAGCACTGACTCTTGACTCTACTGCACACAGCAGACACATTAAGGTCTATGAAGTGTGTCGTTATTCTCCTGACAGCTGCACAATTGTTCAGTCCCTTTCGGTCAGCGGCTGTGGACTGGACTGAATGGCCAATTACAGATTATAACCGATGTCTACATATTCCAGATAAACACGCTATCATTTTGGACAAAGACATTAAATATCAGAATTACAGACACCATACAACATCTGATGTTTTATTGTTAGTGTGCCAAAAAGTCTAGGACTCTCCTCTAGAGACTCGGAAGTATGTGTTGCACTGCTTGAGTGAGGTTGTATGGAAATCTCTGACAGGGACTTGGGATCAGCTGTTGGGGTGTTTTCTAGACAGCATCACAGCCCCTCTCCCTTTCCTTCTCTGTCTTTCACTCTCTCTCTTTCAGCTGCTCTCCCAGCTGCTGAAGAACAGCTGCTGCGAACAAAACAACCACTTTTGCAATCATCCTGAGCCATGGACCAAACGTTATGAAGAAGTAATCTCCCAAAAACCTACATTATTTTTCTACATAACTGCCTCCCTCTGAACAAACATTTAGAGCACTCATATACTCTGTGGATCACTACTTATCACTTCAGAGGTGTCTAAATAGCAGCTGTCCTTCATTTAGCTCAGTCTTCACATAAACAGCACTCTTTAAAAATGACCTGCACTGAGTTCAACTGTGCCTTACATAATCACACTAGCAATGCAGTGAAAAAAGATTTAGCTGGTTTGTCTAAAGTCAAATATATTGATTTCGATCAGTATAAAAATGTCACATTATCCAAATTTTGGGAACCATTACCAAAAAAAGCATTATATTTATGAGTAGTAAAACATGTTACAGTGCTTAAATGAGTTAGGTAATCCATAACAATGCAAAAATATAATGTTGCATACCAGTCATTTTGAACCAAAAACAGAGCAATGCCCATTATTTCAAACATAAACAGCAAACTGTTCTGAATAAGAACACTTTTTTAATGTTAGCAGTGAATTACTTGTCAAATTTAGTTGCTGAATTTGAAGTTATCTCCTTTACTTTTTCCTTATAATATAAAATAATATAATCCATATTTGCAGTCCATTTTTGTGCATTGTCAACATTGCCTACATCATCTGTTTTAAATGCAGAGTGTTTCAATTTGTGAGTTCTGCTGCTTTTCCTCTTGATTGGTGCTGTTTAGCTATACCATTTCGGCAACCACACATTCAGATGCCACTGTCACCTTGTTTAGCTCTCACATTGGTGGGCATTCTTAAGTGTTTCTTCTACTTGCAGTAACACAAAAATGTGGAACCAATTCTGACTCTGTACTACCAATACTGTAGAAAGTATTGCACCTTTTTGGCATATAAGTAATATTTTTTAATATTAATATCAATAAATTGAAATACAATGAATTCAACTCTACAGTTATTGTCTTCTAATAATAAACTTCCCCTCTAGACATTTCCCTAAGTTGAGCCAAACTAATGCTCAGAAAATTGTGGTTTTATTTCTAAGTCATCTACAAGTTACATATTTTTAGTAGTCCAACTAAAAATGCTACAGCTTTCCTGTGAATAGGTTTGTGTTTCTGTACTATTATGTTGTTGCACTCTACATATATGTGAGGTTCTTTAATAATAGCAAGATTCGACAAACTCTGTCTCAGTGATTAATCTGTTTTGGGTCAAACTCAAGATATTATATGCAGGGTTTTGCAGTTTGATTGCTACAGAGCCATTCTGACAAGCCATCAACAGTTAAGGCCCAAGCCTCTGAAATTCCTCCATGCGTATGGATGCTTGGCAGCACAGAGGGCAGCCTCTGAAGCATCTGCAAGGCGAAGTGGAGAAAGACGAGGTCCGGTACGATACAGAGACTGCCTCTGGTGCAGGACCTTCCTTACTGCCTCGGTCACCTGACACAGACAACACAAGACAATTAGCTCCAGTGTGTGCAAAGAACGGCCCTACAAAACAAAGCTGTCCCAAGAATAAAAGGAAGAAAAATGCATATAATGACTTGAGTTTGAAGCAGAGAGATCATTAGGATGGAGTTTGCTGCATCTAGTACGTTTTTAGAGGAATTCTGATCACTGTAGAGTGAAGTCTTATATAGCACAGCCACTTATAAAGCACAGGATTAATTAATTAATTAATTGCTTTAAAAAGCAAGAGCCTGTAAGTGGACCTATACTTCAATTCCTTAAGCACAGAACTACATAACTTACATATTAGTTTCAAAGTGCTAAATAAGAGTTTCACGTACCTTGGGTTAAAATTTCATGATAAATGGTTTACTATAAAAATATTTTTGAAATTGAATATTTTAACATTCCATAAAGATAAGAACAGCTCAAGACACTCAAGACAAGTTTCACTTTAATGACTAATTAAAAACTATGCTTCATAATTCTGATTGTTATTTATTTTATTATTATTATTATTATTATAACCATGTAAAAAATATACAATTATTTACTACTATCAGTGTGTATTATTCTTCAATATATATGCTTAAAACCACTTTATACCCAGGCTAAATGCCTGGTGCAATCTAAATAAGTTTCTTACCCATCTGGACAGCATGCTAGCCAGAATACTTTCATTCTCAGAAATAAATGTCATAAGAACACGCTAACTGGCTAGCAATTGGAAGCAGTAGGAAATTAATTTGGACTGTACCAGGTGATTAAAATTGACATCATCTCATATTAGATCTAAAACAGAGTAATGCTGTAAAAGTACTTAAGCTCCAAAACAGCTCTAAAACAGACTACTGGCAAACATCTGAGGGGGTTTCGTCACTCGGTGTGGCCAAGAACCACCTGGTTTGATGAGTCCATTTTACTGACATGAAAAATTAACATATTGGCCCCTTTCAGATGAATAACCTGAATTAAACCTGCAGTTTAAGTTCTCACTTTTCAATAGAATGGCAAATGCAAGAAGGAAGGGAAGTCTTTTGTGCTCAGGCAAAGCAAGTTTACTAAAAACCATTACTAACAGGCAGAAAAGTGTGTTTCTTTTAGAGCAGCAGCTGGTCATTCAGCCTGTGTACCTGTTCCTTGCTGCTGAGCAGGTCTCGGGGAGATACACAGGGTTTAAGTTTTGTTTCCACATTCTCCACACTTAATGAGCTTTGAGAGGCTGTTTCAGACTGGCTGTCTGTGTCATGCTGGAGGGCCATTCTCTGAAGCTTGTCTGAAAGCCTAAAAAAAGCAGAGACAGAAGACAGCAAATACAGGTAACTAGACTGAATTATGCTACAAAATACAATAACAACCCTGTGAGTTATGTGTGAATATACTAGTGTGACGAAGGAAGTCTTTTTCCACCTTGACGCAGGACGGCCAGCAAGTTTCCACATCTGGGTCTGCTCCATCAACTGAGCTTTGACTGTTTGAGCAGTGGCACTGGATATGACATCTGACAAAGAGCAGCCTGGGAACAGCCTCAGCAACTGACCACAAACATTAAGAATAATACATAAGTAGTATAATACATGATACACATATGACCTGGATAAGGCAGGCATTCAGTGCACTGTCTGTGTGAAGTTTAAGTATTAAGTATAGACATTTATTACTGGAGCACCTCCTTTGGCCTTTAACACAGCATTTGGCTGGGTTCAAACAGCATTTGTCTGTGTATCGATTCTACAATATGCTGTATGTGACTGTACTGTGCAGATGCATAGTCTTTCTGCCAGCAGCCCTTTCAGACTCATCCCAAAGAAGCTGTACTTGTTTGAGATTTGTGGTATATCCTGAGATGGCATTCTACACATCAATGTTGAATTCAGATGTGAATTCAGATGTGCCTAGCTGTGGTCACTGTTTGCTTGGATGATACTCGCCATTTTTGTTTGACCCCTCTGATTCATAAGTAGTTTTTGTCCACAAGAACTGTCTGTCTTGTCTTTATTAATGACAGCACAGAAAGATAAATTCTCAGGAATACAGAAGCATTTTAATTGCTTCGCCTCAACCAAATACCTCAAAACTCAACGAATGATGTTTCATCTTGCTGCATGACCCAAAATTTCTACTAAAGCAATTATGAAATTTTTAAGAACCTCAAAGTGGGATGTTCTTTAGTTAATTAAATTGGTTGCCTAACATGAACCTCACTGAGCATCTGCTTCACCAATTACAGGCACACAAAAAAATAACAAGCAGGAATTGAAAATGGCTACACTGAAGGTCTGGCACAGCATCACCAGGGAGGATGCCCAACATCCAGTGATGTTTACGATTTGCTGACTTGCAACCAAGTACTAATTTAACTGTGGTGGTAATATTATCTAAGCTCTTCAAATGGGGGGACTGTTTATAAAAAGGACTGTGATTTCTATTTAGTTAATACTAAAACATTCAAAATAAAGCTGACATTCTGCATTTTAATCCAAATCCAGTGTGGGGCACAGAGCCAAAGCAATAAAATATGTAAGTGGACAATGATAGTACTGTAGATTTTGAATTTAGCCGGTCCTTCACTTTGAGGGTACTTTGATTGGCCACAAACAGAAGCAGGTGAACTTGCCTCATCATTAGTGGAACCTAAAATCAGAGCACTGAGGGCATCCAGCTTGGCTTCCTCCATTCTGTGCATTCTGGTGTGAGCCTTAGCCCGATTTCCATAGTACTGAGCTACTCCAGGTTTGTACTTAATAGCCAGGGAAAACTTGTCTGCCGCATCCTGGAAGTTCCTTCAGATTGTGAATTACACAACAACATATCTCAGTGTCATAAACAACACCAAAAGCAACTATAAACCTGATATGACTATAATTGAGATACGTTTTGATAAGTGAAACTTACAGTTTGCCAAAACTATGCAGTCCCATTGTGTTGTGAATTAAGGCCAGACGAAACCAAATGCTTCTGTTCTGCGGGTCCAGCTCCTCAGCTTGCTGGTAGTCAGCCAGGGCAAAGAGCCACTCCTCTTGCTTCAAAAAACAATCTGAAAACCATGAAGCCAACATTTAGATGGCATGAACAAACAAATATTTGCTATACATAATGATCCTTTTGATACTTTTGTTCTAATTCAGCAATACTGAATTATTACAAAAACATCTACTCTGCAGTCAAAGTACAATGTCTAAAACCTCTCTGTCCTTCCTTCACATTGTACACAGAGAGATCCACTTGAGTGAATACAGCCTCATACAATCTCATACCGCCTCGGTTGATGAAGAGTCCACTTTCATCTCTTTGCTCATGGATGGCCTTAGTCAGAAGCTTGATGGCCTCACTGTAGAAGCCCTGGGAGAAGCAGTGGACTGCGAAATCATTGTAAGTGAGCACCAGTTGGGCTTGTGCATCTTCTTCCAGACTGTTGGAGTTATCAGGCTTCTCTCTTTCAGAACATTCTGCTACAGCATCACAGAGTTCAACGGCAAGTACCAAGTCCTCTATGGCAGCGATGAAGTCTTTCAGTCTGCGGTAGATTATCCCTCTGAGATACAGATTTCCAAGAATAATATATGGTATTGAAAATACTGGTAAAGATTATGATGTTATATAATCAGGGTTTATGCATAATACATTCAGTCAGCCGATATACCCTATAAGTTCACTTGCACTTTTAAAGTGAAATAATTACAAAACTAGAACAGTCAGAAACATCAATCTCATTTAGTAAACAAACATCTTTTGAAGCAGCTAAAGTCAGAAATCATACAGCCAATGGAAGTCTAAAAGTTTGGGCTATTACTTAAAAATAAATACGCAAAAACTCATCATAAACTTTTCAGTTCTGTCTTTACTGATACTGATTTATCTGACATTAGTTATTTGTTTCCATGTACAAAATTTTGTGCTATTTATTTGTGTTTTAAAATGAACAATTACTTAGATGAGGGCTTTAAGGGTAGCCACGGGTAACTGAATTATCAATGCAAATTTGTATAATTTGGTTTCTGATATATGTAAACAATAAAATGTTTGATTCCATGGTCTTTCTATGTGTGTCTGTGTGTATAATTATAGAAAATATGTAAATTCTTAACTGATACTGCTGGACCCAATAAGCCCACTACATGTTTGTATGGCATGTGTGAATATACATGTACTGAGCACTGGTAGGACCGAAAGGAATTACAGTATGTTGTACCTAATCTGTTTACTGTTTCTCTGTTTAATATAAATTCAAAATATAACATCTTGAATTTTTTTTCTCATACTGTTCCACAGTTTTAATGCTCTTATAGTCATAGATTTAGAGTATCCTCAGCTAAGAACTGGACTACAGAAGGTGCAATTAAAATGTAACCTACATCAATCAAAGTTGTACTTTGAGTCAAATGCCATTTGCAGATTTTACATTCCACCAGCAATCATCTTTACATTTTTGAAGTGCACACACACAATTTTTTTTCATGTTGCATCTGCTTTGCTCTTCAGTTCCTAGTGCAAAACTGATACACATGAATAACAGGAGGTAAACAGGAGATTACTGATATAGAGATTCACTAACTAACAGAATTTTTTTAGAAATACCCAAGTATTTACAATTTGTCAACCAGTCAAGTTACAGATGCCAGGTCCAGCTTAAGTGTAATGTTGAAATGTACATTTCAAATTTACAGAAATTAGCAATGGCTCACAGTTTAAATGTTTGTTACTAAGCATTCTATTTTTATCTTGCTAATATCAATCAACTATCAATTAACCCCTTAAAATGCCAGACTTGTTGCATACTAAGACTTATTATTCAGTAACTGCAGGGACACCAATGCAAACTAGTTGAGCTAAGGGGTTAATAAAATTAACCATTTTTCCCAAATAAAACTATGACTAGGTTTAATGGAAACACATGAGCTTAAAGTGTTCAAGAGGCTGCTTTTTTCTATCTCATTACCTTTTCAACAAAAACCTGCCTATGTTAAAAAGAGAGATTCATCTTTTATTTCACCATAATATACATTGTTAAAAATGGAAAATAAACATTTGAAAAACATGTTTATTTAGATTTAGGTGGACTAACTGGGGGTTAACTGATCTCCTTATTTTCTGAATAATAAGACATAATTTTAACACAACCCATTAAGGTCCAAGAGTATAATAGCATGCACTATACTGCATTCTCACTAGACATTTAGCATGTTCAGAAACCACAGCATCCAAAAACATGTCGCTATACCTCACCTAAAGAGGTAATACTGAGCCTTTTCAGGGTTCTTCTCCACAGCTGTGGTAATCTTGCTCAGAGCGTTAGTCAGTTCTCCCTCCACCGCTTTAGACACTGCTTGCTGTCGAGAACACTCTGCTGCCTCCTTCATCTCCTCCAGCAAGGACAGTGCATCTGCACAACTGGGGTTGAGCCTCAGAGCTGCCTTTAGGTCATAGTAACACAGTGCAGCCTGAAAAGGAACATGAACATTCAAATGAGCAACAGAGAGGTTTTTGCAATCAAAAGTTGCTCCAGCTACTTTTCCCATCATTTTTAATAACTCAGTTTTAGGTAACTCCAATCAGAGTTAACCTGATTGATTTGGTGGTACAAGCGGGCTCTGAGAGTGAAGAGATCAGCCGATGGAGGGTCTATCTTCAGCCAGTTAGTTACCAGCCGAATGCAGTCAGAATAACGACCTAGTGCGGTCAGACATGCCAAGCTGTGGAGAGAGAATATGGAATTCTGCAATTACTTATCACACAAATCATCAGTAAAGTCAGAGCAAAAAAAAACTTTACAGGAGAAGAGCAAATGTTTTTATCTTTCGATGTAAGTTGTGTAGAAATGATTTATTCCAAGCAGTTTTGGACCACTTTCATTGATCTCTTCATCATGAAATTCTGGCGATAAATGTAAAGCAGCTGACCATTTTAAATTATGTCAAAATATGAAAAACACAAAAATTGATATTTTTTCATCCTGACAGTAATGATATGCTGCTTCATTCTAATTAAAATATACACATACAAATACCAGATATACCAAATCTTAATGATGACTCCTATATACAACCAGGATCTATTTGGCAAGGTATGCCTTATTAGATGCAAAGCAGCTATAGTGAATCTTCCCTATTCTGATACATTTTAAAGGAGGAACTATAATTGTATTGAATAAAGGCACAGCACCCTCTGCTGGTAGATAGCAGCTATACATTAGGACAAAGTAAAATAGCATAGCTCAGAAGCATACAGTAATTTGTAACGTCTATAAGTGATCATTAACGTTAAAATATGTACAAGAACAGAGGGTAGAACAGGTTAAATAACCAGAGGTGTTCTTGGTGGCCTCTAAAGTGCCAGGTTTGTACTGACCTTCTCATGTGATAAGGTTTAAAGTTGGGCTTCAGTTCAGTCGCTTTGGCAAAAGACTCCAGCGCATCCAAGAACATACCCTGGTCACACAGACACTGTCCCTTGTTGTATAAAGAAATAACATAATGAAGCCAAGATTACCCATACAAAAGCATATTATGGACTTTCAGTAAACCTGCTGTCAAGCATACAATTCTCAATCCAGAATAACATTATTAGCTGTGTGAAGTACAATATTGACAAAGCATTACTACAGTAGTAATGAAAAATGAAAAAAAAAACTGCAAAACCTAAAACAAATAATAACTAAATGACTATGATTACAATAACAATAATTAAAATAACATTCTTACTTATTATTATTTTCATTACAATAAAATTCTTTAACAAATTAATTATATATTTGTAATATGGTGTGTAGTGGGTGGCACGGTGGCATGGTGAGTAGCGCTGTCGCCTCACAGCAAGGAGGGCCTGGGTTCGATTCCCCGGCTGGGCAACCAAGGTCCTCTCTGTGTGGAGTTTGCATGTTCTCCCCGTGTCTGTGTGGGTTTCCTCTGGTTTCCTCCCACAGTCCAAATACATGCAGTCAGGCCAATTGGACATGCTAAACTACCCCTAGATGTGAGTGTCTGTCTGCCCTGCAATGGACTGGCGACCTGTCCAGGGTGAATCCTGCCTTCCGCCCGAAGACTGCTAGGATAGGCTCCAGCACCGCGACCCTGAGGGAGAAGCGGCTTAGAAAATGGATGGATGGATGGTGTGTAGTTGTAGGGGCTCAGTAGGGTGTGGGTATGGTGGGTGTTACCCATTGTCTCTCAAGTGGTGACATGTTGTTACATATTTAGCACTGAAGGGGGCTGTGTGCCCCTCTCCAAAAATGATTTGTCATTTTTCCATTAGTGTATATTTCTCAAAATATGTGATCAGTTGGTTGAATTTGTTTGTGAGAATTTCTCATTGTGGTCTAAGAAAGTGAAGAAGTAAGTGCATCTCTGTCTCGACCTCACTTGTCACACAGTGACCACACAGTCTCTACTCTCTGGTCAGCCAGGACTTTTTATAACCTGCCCTTTTCTATGGCCAAGCTTTGGTCACTGAGCATTTACTTGGTCAGATATACATTATCTTACAGCATCACCAGAGTCCCAAGATCTGCTTTCTCTTAATCTGTACTGCTTGTGTATGTATGTGCTGATTTATGTGTATATATGTCCCTTTAAAAAATTGGATCAGACCAATTAATCAGTCACCTGCAAGTAATAAATGAATGCAAGGCGATGAAAATGGGTCTTGGTCTGTGGTTCCAAGTAGCAGGCATGTTTGTAGTCTAGGGCTGCCGAATTGAAGTCACACAGCTGAAGATACACTTCTGCCCTCTCTACATAGAACTGAGTCTGCAGAGACAAAAGACTGGATATTAACTTTATTATTATGAAGCTTTGTTAGTCATTTTAGAATATTGCAAATATTTTAATTATTATGGACACATTTAAAGGTTTTATTACACTTCTTTAATGTCAACCAAAATTGTTTCATAATTTACAGATAATATTGATTCTAAATCTTTAAGCAGTAGTGCAGATCTTTCTGTATTTCGACAGAATATTATTATATTTTCCATATCAAAATATTTTCTCCTACCTGGTCCGGCTGCAGTGTTATGGCTTTGGAGAAACAACTGACAGCCCTCTCAAACTGTAACTGTGTCACAGCCTCCTTGCCTGCTTGATAACTGAAAAACACATCATGAGCCAGGACAGTATATTTACATATGCTAGAATCAATCAAAAACAAAAGAATCAAATATAAACAAAAAAAAATTGAAAACGAAACCTTACTGTGTGATTGCCTTCTCCTTTATTACAAGGTTGCCTCGTAAATCTGGTCTGTCACATTTTAACTCTGGCGTCAGGAAAATGCTGCTGGAGCCAAATAATTTTCGTACTGCAGCCTCTCGAGATGTATTCGTTAAGTCTGACCTATAGGTGTTCACCTCGAGCAACACAGACATAAATATTATTACTTTCATGCTATTTAATTGGGTTTTCATATCATGGACCATTTTGGGCTGGAAAGGAAAAGTGCAAAAAGCAAAACCCTCACACTCAGTTTTGAATTAAACTCATAAAGGGATATTTGTAACAGTTTTACAAACATGTAGGTTGGGAGTGGGAGGTGGAGTACATTAGATAAAGCCTAAGTACTGCTCCTCAAAGACAAGATAGATTTAGAGCATCTGTCAGTCCACAGTAGCAATGCACAGACGTCCTAAATGGCCATGGCTTTGCATGTTTTCACTTGGTTTTTCCATTATAATGAGTTATTTTAATTTGCTTTCTTGAGATCTTGAGATGTTTGTCATTATCATGACAGTTATGACAATGGCATAATATCTCCAGAAGACATTTGTTATGTCATGAAATGATGTAAAGAACTCAATTTCTCTAGAAAACAAATGAAAATAACACTCAAAAACAGCCAAAACAGTGCAAATCCATAGCTCTTCGTGGCTTCTGTAGAAATGACTACCTATATCTGACATTTATCAGGCATTTGCACGACCATCACAAGGCCAAAGTGTACGGATTCAAGTGAACATTACATGGAATGTCTCAACAAGCCCCTGCCAAAAGTGCTCCCCTTGCTGAAATAATGCTCATTAAAAATCCCTAACTTTGCCACATGGGCCAACATTAATCCACTGTCACGTATTGAGGCTTTTATTTGTTTTTATCGTGTTTAATGTCCTGCGTGTCCTACATCCAAAAACAAGCTAACCTACTTTACTTCACGTCATCCTAGACATTCCACGCAATACCATTAGCTAAAAGTCAGGAATCAGCACCCACAAACCGGATTCTTTAACACTGCTTCTTTAACACAAGACACCAGCTATAGGCTTTATCGCTAAATTAGCTGCTATTAAACGAAATAACGCTCATTATCCTAAACTTCCTGGCCAGTTATATCACAAAACTCTGCAGTACGGGGTGGGGGGGGGGGGGGGGGGGTGACGTCCCCCGTTGGCGACGCTGACTTTTCAGCTCTCTGCTAAATAAAAGAGCACAATTAAGCCGAATCGTTTCGGTTTCCTCTGCCTCACCTTCTAACACGACAGGTAGTTTTAGAACATTTTTAATTAATTAACTTATATTCACCATAAAATTTTAACTCAGTAGTTACATGGCAGCTGGCGTTTTCGGTAAAACACATAAAAATGTAGATGTAGCAATGACCAAATTAGCTATATTTATCAAATTCGTTTGATATGTATAAAAATGACCAATTTTTTTTTACCAAGTGTCTAGTTTATTAAACGTTTATTAAAAGCCAACCTCACGAGCTCAGTGGCTAGCTAGCTAAAGCCCTGAATTTCTATTGAGGAAACATATTTATACTGCATTATTCCTTGATATAATGGGCTAATCTAACCTAAACTAGCTGGCTGGCAACCTGTCTGGACATTATCAGATAAACAGCATAGAATTAATAACCTACGCTTTTTAAATTGTTTGTTTTTTTTACCTCAGGAAAGTTTCGTGCGTTCATGTTGACTTCAGCACTCGCTTGATAAACAGATTTCTTGGTCTTCAGAAATCGTCATGGAAAAAGTCTTGTTAGACAAAGAGGAGAAACAGATCTCAAAAATCATAAATCACACTCTGTCAAAACCAAATCCTCCAACATCCCAACACCCGGGCTGAAACGCGCCGCACAGTAACCATGGAAACGCCAATCCGGGAACTGCAAAGGAAAGCGTTTACCACGCCAGATACGATGTCTCCCACTTGAATTTGAGGTTTTAAAAGTATAAAGAATAAATATATTCGTATATATACACATATATGTTTAATTTAGATGTATTTGTAAACGATAAACGGCAGTTTAGAAAGCAGTAAGTTTACGTGAGCGGTAAAGTGGCTTTTATTTTGAAAGCTATGGCGGACATGACTTTATTGTTAGCAGTGTGTACATCAGCTGACAACAATACGAGCTGTTTTGTGCGGTCTGGATTTCTGCTTTCGGCAGTTGCACACGGCATGTTCGGGCAAACGGGCTTGAACATTGTGGCTAAAACGTTATGCATTCGACTTTAGAAGTAGTCTAAGAAAATAAGAGGGCTTGTCGTTGCTTATCCTGTTTGGTTGACCGCTTTGAAAGATTTGAAAGAAGCCTGCAATGAATCATGAAGAGGAGTCGAGGCCACTGCTGGCAGAGAGTCATGGGCAAAGACCAGAGGCGGACAGGTCAGAGCAGGACGCCTATTTGGAGTAAGTCATACAGCTTTCAGGTGATTTGAAACGGTCTTTACATTTTCAACAAGAGTTTCCTGGACTGGTCATTCATTCATTCATTCATTCACTGAATCAAAACCTTCCACTGAGTTCACTGAGAATCTTCAGGTTGCAAAGCATTCGTGTTGGTATAGGTTTATCAGTCTGTGACTGCTTATCGATGTCTAAAAGCGCATAACTCTTACACAGTTAGTAACACACTGCACATGCTATACCAGGGGTGTCGAGGCCTTCTCCTGGAGATCTCCCGGACTGCAGAGTTTAGCGCCATGCCTAATCTAAACCCTAAGGCTTTAGGGGCATCTTAACATTAAAGCCAGGTTTGTTGGATCGAAACTGTCCAGGGTGGTACACTGTCGGAAAAGAAGATATTGCGCAGGTAACTTACATTTTTGTCTATCAAGGTACAAACAATTTAAACGAACCCTCAAAGGGTTTTAAGGTCAAATTGTGTACCTTCAAAATATTTTTCCCAGGAGAAAGGTAAAGGTTTGTATATTTTCCTAACATGTTTCAATATAGAACAAGATAAAAGGTCTGGAGTAAAGACAGAGGGTGTGGAGTCAGTACAACTTAAAAAAAAATGAATTGCAGTAGTTTGTGGTGAAATTATATTCCTTAACTAAAGGTACTGAAGACATACCCTTAAGGTACCACCCCTGTGAAAGTTGAGTACCTTTTTTGAGATTGTAGATCTCCAGGACCAGGTTTGAGTGCCCCTGTGCTATAGTAATGAAAGCACTGCTAATGGTGGTGGCAAACTACTTAGGTATTTACAATGGTAGCCAGCAGCCTTTGTCTTAGAGTAGATTTAACTGACTAGGTCTACATCTCATGACAAGCTGAGGCTTATTTGAGGCTTTTTGATCTTCAGCAAAGTAAAGAATGGGAAGTTGTACCTGGCCACCTTTGCAGCCGTTCTGGGTCCTCTCAGTTTTGGTTTCGTACTTGGCTACAGTTCCCCTGCCATACCAGAATTACAAAGAAGCACTGATCAAAGACTGAGGCTCAGCGCTGAAGAGGCTTCTTGGTTTGGGGTAAGAACTTTCCACTGATTCTATGAAGTGAAGGTACACATTGTAAGTTGAATAGTCACAAAGTTTTCAAGCTTTGATAAGGCATTAATCTAATTTAAGCTCTGTTAACTAGACTACCCACTAAAGAACTTGCAAACTTCCAACTTTTTGAGGAAGGTCTTTTAAACCTGTGCTGAGGTCAAGTGTTAAAGTGGGATCTGGGAAACTGTGGCTGCTTCTGCGCCACTTCAAATGAACACTTTCACTGTCCAGCATAATATGTCTTTTGCAGTCTGTGGTGACAATTGGAGCAGGTGTTGGAGGTCTGCTGGGAGGATGGATTGTGGAAAAGATTGGGCGGAAGCTGAGCCTAATGTTCTGTGCTTTGCCCTTCATCTTTGGGTTCACCATCATCATTGCTGCTCAGAATCACTGGATGCTATACACAGGCAGAGTGCTTACTGGTCTGGCCAGTGGAGTGACATCTCTTGTTGTGCCTGTAAGTGAGCCCATGTTATAACTATTTCACACTTGGATCAGTTTTATTTTAATATTTAAGCATGGCTAAAAGGCATTATATCGTGAGATTCATTGACTTATCCTACTGCTTGAGGCTACTCCTAGTACAAAACTAGAATTCTGCGAAGTGATATTCTGAAAATCAAACAATAAAAGCAGTTAAATTTAAGCTTTTAAATGTATTGGACGTATGAATGTATTGACCAGTGTTTTGATTTTGAAGTACTGAATAGTAACAACACTATCTCAAAGGCTGCACTGCATATTTTTTCATGAGGATGCCATTGTGGACTATTGGATTATAGCCTTATAAAATCTCTGAAATCTAAATGCTGTACTTGTGACCTTGCATTCATGTTCTTAATACTGCATGGCAGCTAAAAGAGTTGTGCAAATGGCCGTGATAATTAATCCTCAAAGTATGCCTTTAATGTTTAATACTCCGTATTTGCTTATTTTTTGTTGCTCTAGCTCTACATCTCAGAAATGGCTCATGAACGTGTAAGAGGAACAATGGGGTCCTGTGTGCAGCTCATGGTAGTGACAGGAATCATGGGAGCCTACATAGCTGGTAGCATTTTTTTTGTACACTACTTCATTCATATACACTGTTTACAAAAGGAATTGTTCTTAGAGTGATGTCAGTGAACTGTATGTCTTCTGATTTGTGACAGACATCCTAATGACCTTAATGGAACAGACAAGTAATCAAATCAATAAAACAACTAAGAAAATTAATTTGGCTTAGTTCTGTATGTGTCACAAAGACACTACAACAGCATTCAGCATGGATGCTAATAGTCCAAACTATCACAGTCCAGTTTGGTAACATTGCTGGAGTAGGATGTGGTCTAATTGTTGAATATGTCAAAAATTCTTGACCTACAATACAGTGCAGAAGTCAGTGATGTCTCTTTGTTTCTTTAATTGTATTGCTTTGATTCAAATTATTTTTCAATAATAAGGATATTTTGAGAATTAAATATAAGATCATTCATTTTTCCATTTTCCAAAACTGGAGTTTAAAATATTATTACGAGATGTAGAGAAAATGGGACTCCTAACAATGGCAATTATTTTTTACCATATGTTGCACTTTGTCTCGCATCACGGTGGCAACATAACGACCACAAGTATCAAAACTGAGGAATCAATAAGTTTGTAAACCTATTAAGTCTTAACTTCACTACTCTAAAACTGGGGTGCACAACTCACAGCACACACCCACCTGATTATACTTAACTGCCAGTGGGTGTGTTTGAGTAGGGGCAACTACCAAACTGTCCTGGACTCTGGCCCCCTAGGACCAGAGTTGTGGACCCCTGCTCTGACTAGCAAAATGTTGTATTCACAAAACCACTTGTGATGGATCAGACAAAATCCCCTCCACCAATCTCCTTTAAAGTGTTATAAAAATATCTTTTATAAGACTGACCTGCAAACCTCGGAACAGTTTTGTATCACTCTAAACAGTCTAGTGCTTAAGGTAATGACTAAGTCTGAAATTTGGAGGTGTGGAAAAATATCCCTGCAGATTTGTTTGAAAAACTGAAAGAAAATCTTTTAAAAAGAATGGAAACTATAATGAAGGCAAAGAATGGATGCACTAAATACGGAAACATTTCATATTATATTTAGTTGTTGAATCTACTGTTATTTTCTGTTAAATAATATAATTAATAGTTCTATTCTAAAAAAAAATACATTTCTGCTGAAAATTAATCAAATAAAGGGTGTTTTATAACGTTTGCATGGTACTGCTCATTTTTCATTTATCTGTTCAAACTGTTATTCTTTTTCTGTGGTAATCGAGTTGTAGTTTGACAGGCTGTGCATCTCATACCGCAGATTTTGCCAAAGACTGTCCTATTTAAAGATAAAGGAACTAATTTTTTAAGGCTGTCCACATGACACTAATAAAATAGACTGAGCTAGCTCTGGAATGCAGTAGCTCTTGTAAGATATGCTTTTCAATACGTCTTGTCATCCAGCAACATGCTTCAGGAAGACAGGAATCCATGTACTCCGTGCCAGTCTGAGTACAGTACAGTTTTCAGTTTCAGCTAAATGAAAAGTACCTCAAAGAACAGCCAGCATACTGTGCATTTGTTACATTATTCCTTCAAAGTTGATATTTGGAATACAGTTAAATGAATTGTTTTGATCCAGTTGAAGAATGTTTCTAATAGGCTCTAAACTAACTGTGTTGCTCTGTCAGGTCTGTTCCTGGACTGGCGATGGCTGGCCATCACCTGCTCTATTCCCCCAACCCTGATGCTGGTGTTCATGTGCTTTATGCCGGAAACCCCCCGCTACCTTCTGTCACGGGGGAAGAGGAGGGAGGCCGAGGAGGCACTGCGCTTCCTCAGAGGACCCAGTGCTCCAGCAGAGTGGGAGTGTGCCAAGTTAGAGGAGGCATCTCGGGATGAGGTAGGCTTTAATGAACCTGCATGATGAACACTGCTTGTCGAAAGTTTGTACAGTTAAAGACATTTATAAAAGCATGGGCTCCCCTTGTCAAATTACAGGTCAAATATACATTCTGTGTATTTTCATACACATTTAATATTTATTTGCACAGTCTAAAATTTGTGTAATCAAAAGTTATGGTACGCCTTCATGTTTTATGTAATTTTTTTCCAGTATGCTAAATTCAGCAAATAAATATAGAAATTGTGCAATGAAATAACTTTTTTACACTTAGAAAATTTCACATTTTATCCTCTTGTGATATCAGCATTCATTGGCACTCAAACCTTTCACCTGTGTGTAAAAAGGTTTTCACTATGTACTAAACTACAGTTTGGAGGAAAAAAACTAAGCTATTTAAAAAGGTAAAGTGGTTCCTATTCTGAGACATATATTGTGTAAAGTGAAATTAATGTGTCTGCAAATCGTATAAAAATGTTGCTGTATTGTTGTGCATGCACATGTTTCTGCTCTGTATTTAAGAAAAGTGTGACGAATGCAATTTGATTACAGGAAGCAAACTTCAGTTTGGCTGATCTAAAAGACCCTGGAGTCTATAAGCCTTTAGGAGTTGGCATCATGATGATGCTGTTACAGCAGTTCACTGGCATCAATGCCATCATGTTTTATGCAGAGAATATATTTGAGCAAGCACATTTCAAGGTAGGACATTTCTTTTAAATATAGTATTATATTTATCTTAGTCTATATTGGTCAAATTTCTATCTGTTATATACCACTTACCAGGTTTAATACATATCTGAACAAACCAAACAACTGCTGGCATTTGTCTCATATAGGGTGCAGGAAAAACTGTGTCTGCAAAACATTTGTGATATTAAAATGTTTGTTGTGTCTCAGAATGGCAATATCGCCACAGTCGTTGTCGCTGCCACTCAAGTGGTGTTCACAGCAGTTGCAGCTATAATAATGGATCGAGCTGGAAGGAAGGTACTCCTCATCTTATCAGGTAAGCATTGCCCTTGTATTGTTCCCCTGTGATAAGTCCTGTAATACATTTACACTGCCTAACAAAAGCCAGAAACATAGTATTTACCATATTCACAGATCTTCAGTCATTGTATTGTCTATTTGTTTGCCCTACAGGTGTCGCCATGTGTGTGAGTGAAGCAGTGTTAGGCATTTACTTTAAGCTGTTCACAATGAAGCAAGGTAACTCCTCACTGGTGAGCACATTCATGGGAGCCGAGGGCACAGTCAGCGAAGCGCCACACCCTGATCTGGCTTGGCTTGCCCTTGCTAGCATGGGCATTTTTATAGCAGGTTTGTGTAATTCTGCTGAGTAGTGAAAAGGTACCTCACTTAATAACTTACTTGTTTTGGGAGTCTGTTTTTGTGTTCAAGATGTTTCAATTAGTTTATTTTTTTTATTATTGGATTGGGTTTTGGTATGTTTGCTGTTTATCTAGCAGTTCATTTTAGAGAGAACACATTTCATTTATTTAATTTCCAGTCAAAACAGCCATTAGGTACAAGCTATTCATTTTTCACTTAGAGGAAAGTAAAAAGTAAGAGGAAAGTAAAAAGAAAAATTAATGACAAAACAAGATAAAGATAATGAGGGAAATGTGCAACACCTGGTTGGCCAGCAAAACTGTCAGCACCAGGTAAATAGTACTTAAAAATCTCATGTTTGCGAGCTCTTTTCTTGTCTCAGATCCACAAGAGTTTCTATCAATTCTTTAACTGTGAGAAAGCAAGTCAACACTGTCGGTCTAAAATAATGTGCAGCTGTTAAGAAACTGTTATTGAGAAAAGGAAACAAAAGAAGAAGTAAAATCAAACAAAAAGCTGAACAGAACAATGAACTGGCCACCAGGAGTCCACACCTGCACATCAGTGAATGTTTTTGGGATAACTTAAATTGTGAGAACCAGAAAATGCAACCAACTTCTAAGACTGAACTTGAGAGGTATGGAAAAATATCCCTGCAGATTTCTTGGGAAAACTGAAATTTGTCATTTGAATTCTCCTGAAATAAATGGAGGTAAAGGCAAAGGTGGACAGACTAAATACTGAACATCTGCTATTAAATTCCTGAAAATGTGATATTTAAATTTAGTGTTTGAGGCTTCTTTGTAATTTGCTTTTAAATATATATCATATTCAGTTTTTCCTAATGCTATAAAATGAATAAATTGTACTTGACAAAAAAATGACAGTTTTAAGTGGAAATTTAATAACTGAATGGTGGTTTCTGACTTTTGCACATACATTACAGACGTTTGCCAACCACACAATGTGTATTGACCACTAGTTTAAGCAGAGATTTTCCAAAATATGTTCTAATTTCTTTGCAGCGACATTCTCTTCTTCAAATGTATTATATGGGAGCAATCATGCACCTGCTTTATTTAAGCTTTCAGGAGCATCTGAATCTGAGAGTCAGGTATATATGATTAGGCTTGCAATAGAATTAAGTTTGTCACTTGTGCACTATTGCTGCAGACATTTAGTCAAGCTCTTTTGCTCTATGTTAATGAACATGTTACTGTCCATTATCTCCTGAAAGAATTTACATTTTTTACCTGTGTTTCTCAGGCTTTGCACTTGGTTGGGGCCCTACGCCATGGCTGGTGATGTCCGAGATCTTTCCTACTAGAGTGCGAGGTTTAGGTAGTGCTGTCTGTGTCCTCACCAACTGGACCTGTGCCTTCATCATCACCAAGTCCTTCCACAACCTCATAGTAAGAAGTTCTTCCCTTGCAACTGTTACAAAACTACTAGTTTGCATTATAACCAGTGGTCCCAAATTATTTAATGCCTTTTATTTGTGTATTTATTAATGATATTGATATCAACACTTTTTATACATCAGTTGTCTGTGCTTAATTGCAAGAACATTAAGGTAATGGGAACAGAAAGTAGAGTCCCATGTTTGACTTAACAACTCAACAATCACATGTAATGAAATAGTCATCAGTTTCATTACATGTGGCAATGTCACAGATCAAGTTTAATATATGTCCACTGTTAGTATTCCACAAAGGATTTCTTAGTTAGCCAGATAACTTATGCCCAAAGATGAGGACTGTCCAATAGGAAAGTCCTTCAGCTCTTTTGCTATTGGACAGTCTTAACTTTTGGGACACTGTGCATTTGGATGAACACAACTAGATATGTGTGCCTGTTGATATGACAAAGTTTTGGAGATGGTAATAGTTTAACTGTAATCCCACAGGATCTCATAACCAGTGCGGGAACCTTCTGGATGTTCTCCATCTTTTGTGCCCTCAATGTCATCTTCACAATCTTCTTTGTGCCAGAAACTAAAGGAAAAACACTGGAGGAGATTCAGGCCCATTTTAAAAGAACCCACTAAGCTAAAGCTAACCTTTCATCTCACAGCCAATCCCAAAGTCAAATGTAAACGGATGTTATATGAGTTAACACTGATGTCTTATGATGTCTGAAGTTAGTAACTGGTCTTTAAACAAAGATACAGTAAGCTATTTACAGTGAAGTTCTTTCAAAATGTTCATACATTAAGTAATATTTAGAAATTAATGGAGCCCAGCAGATACATTGGTTGGCCAATAATATCAGCCTATGTTGACAACTCATAGTTTTTACAATGCTGAAACAAATATTGCTAGTTATGCATTGATAAATACTGGCTGTATTTTCAGTGCGTTCAGCTGGGATTCAATCTCTCAGTAGTAACCGGAAACCATAGACAGTTGTGCCACTGGGTAGCCCAAAGTAAGTGACCCCTTGTTGATATAACAGAACTGCATACTGAACTAGTGAATTTGAACACAAAACATTATCACAATAAGAATGATAAAAACGTGCAATATATACAACCTTGATCTGTAGCATGAGAATAACATGCATCTAGGGTTGGCAAACAATTAAAATAGGCAATTAATAACAATTCATTTTCTCGAATGCTCAGAATTTTTCATTTAAAAAGCAGTGAAGTTTGTTACAGATTTGCATAAACAAAGCTTCGTCAGAATATTATTGAAGTACAGAAAATAACATTTTCATCATGTGAACAGAGTATCCACATGAAGCTGAACACAAAAACTATGGTGAACACAATTTCCAGTTTTCATTATCGACATACACTGAGAGCAACAGTGGCTGCATGTTTCAACCAATGAATTTAAATACCATTATACCCTCATTGGTTGAAACATGCAGCCACTGATAAGTATAGATTTGTACAGTGAATGGTTCCAACTCCTCCATGATTATAGCCCTCTCCTTCTTGTTTATACATTTTGTGGATTCTTGTTACAATGAACACTGTTGAGGGGTACTTCCACTTTGCTGTTGCTTTTGTTCATTTGCTGCTTGTTGATTTATCCAGTTTTCCTATAAGTACAGTCCAGCATAGTCCGCTGTAGGCATTCTCCAGTGCTACTGATATTACAGATATTGCTGGCATTAGCTTTCTGTTTAGCTTGTAGATAATGTTTCAGACTCAGCTCACTTCAGTAAAAACATCCACAGCACTGCAGTAACTGGAAATATCGTTGGTTTTATCAAGAGAGCCATTCATTTACCTTGGCATTTAGAAGCTGTATTTAAGCAAGAGTGCTTTAGTCATGGAGTTATAGCAACAGCATATGAGCAGCTGTGTTGCAGTCTTAACTACTATGGCTGGTTTAAAGGATCAGACAAGGAGAACACATTGAAAAAATTAGTGGCATTGTTATGTAGTGCCTTATTAACATGAATTAACAGAAGCAAAAGCCACAAAGTATTCTGTGTAGCTCCACCTCCAGTGCTACAATGTTTATATTATTTAGGAATGGAGGTTGTATGACGGTTGAGAACTGACAAGCAGTTAAGCACTGTTTAACAAAAATATTGGAGAATAAAATGAAAATGTGTATATATATATATAATATGGAATGATATCACTAGTTTAATATGGGACTATATACCATGAAGTTTACCATTTGAGTCCTTTTTCAGGGATGTTTAACAAATCACAGTTCAATACAACGTTTATAACATTACACTGCCATTAATTTTCAGTGTCATATGATGAATGAAATGAAGGGGCTTCTTTTACGTTAAGGTGACCTAATAAGCTATACTCACAATATTCACTCAGCCAAATGCCAAAAACACCTTATTGCACACTGAAGACGGAACAAATCACTCTTGTGGTTAGAATTTTTAATAGTTTTTTTTTTCTTCATTCTTTTTTCTTTTTTTTCCTTTTTTGTAATTTATCTTTGCATTGTGCATTTGTCTTGATTCTTGAATAAACTGTATTTTTATCATGAGTTTTCAGAAATTTGTCTGTGTATGACTGAGAGAAAGACTATCCCAACACGTACTTTGACCCCTTCCCCTTTATTTACCTTTAAAAAAAATGCCACTACAAGGAACAAAACCAAATGAACCTAACAGTGTTATTAATTCAGTAGTGATTACTCAAACCTTTTCATAGACTCCATACATACATTTTACAGCTGCTGTAATTGTTCCTTTCAATGTGTTTTTTTTTTTTTTTTTTAGACTTGGGGTGGGAAGTGACTAACCATGCTCCTTTCCATATAAGCCTCCAAATTCTGATGAAACAAATGCCTAATTATGATGGAATTATGATGGTACCTAGTACATGAGAAGACAGAAAAAAATGTCTCCTTACCAAAGATTATTGTGCTTTTTGTAAGTTTCTCAGAATGTAGTACTCATAGTACTATACTGGGTTTAAAATGGGCTTAAAATATGTTAAAACATATTAAATATCTTGTCTTTGTATTGCTTTCATTTAAATGCAGGTCGGTGGGTTTGGAAATGACTGCTTTCTGTTTTTATTTTACTCATTTTACTGCATTTTACTCACTGACTGCTGATTTCTTGTTCATTGCACATTTGCTTCCAGTTGTGCAAACACTGTTGCCCTCCAACATCGTTCCACTGATTGGAAATAGTTTGCGTAATTCCTTGAAACTTTCTTGTGCTGATGTTTCCAACAGTCATGCTATATTTCTCTGCTCTAACATGATTTACTGCTATCTTTTTGCAGCCTGCTTTCACTTCTTGTAATTCGTTTCTGTATTTTTTCCTGTTATAGCTGGTTTGAGGAAAACAAGTTGCTGCTTGAATTTTACAGAGAATATCTCTCCAAGCTTAGTCAGATTTGTACGAGAAGTGTTGTTTAAAGGCTAGGAAACCTAAGAGACTCTAAGTGGAATTAAATAACCTATCTATCTAAATTCTAAATTAATGTGTCCGCAAGTAGAAAAGGGGTATAATCAGATTCAGATGGGCCCCAAGTCAAAATAAATAAATCAATAAATAATGGCCCTCCATGCAAGATTCAGCTTTAAGAGTGCATTCTGGAAGGTTTGGGGATTTGGAGACCTCAGTGATGGAAATGTTTAATTGCCTACAATGTGCAGAAGAACATTTTCTAACAAATAAATGATTATTTCAAGCCTAGAGGGTGTTTACTTCAGGCTTTAGAGCAGCAAACCGACCATATAGCCCCTTTTGCTTTTTTCCAATTTTAATCAGAAGCTGTGAGCAGCTATGATGGGTATCCACGAGTTGTAAAATTGCAAGGGGCCCCAAGATATTACACTGCTTCACACTATATCATCATCATCAACCACTTAGGGCCAGATAGGGTCGCGGTAGCAGTTGGAAGAGCAGAGAATCCCAGACGACCCTGTCCCCCGCAACTTCCTCTAGCTTATTCCCGGGGACTCCAAGCTGCTCCTAGGCCAACTTGGAGATATCATCCCTCCAGCAGGTCCTAGGACGACCCCGGGGTCTTGTCCTGGTAGGTTGTGCCTGGTACACCCCCACCAGGAGGCGCCCAGGGGGCATCAGATGCCCCAACCACCTCAGCTGGCTTCTCTCAATGCGGAAGAGTAGTGGCTCTACTCAGAGCTCCTCCAGGATGACCAAGTTCCTCACCCCATCAAGTAAGAGTGTAGTCCACCACCCTGCAAAGAAGGCTCATTTTCGCCACATGTATTAATGATCTCATTCTTTCAGTCATTACCCATAGCTCATGACCATAGGTGAGGGTCAGGATGCAGACCGACCAGTAAACGGAGAGCTTTGCCTTATGGCTCATCTCCTTCTTCACCATTACAGTCTGGTAGTGTGAACACATTACTTCTGCCGCCTGTCCCAGGCCAATCTCACGATCCCTCTTCCCATCACAACCTGAGACACTTAAACTCCTCCACCTGGGGCAAGTCCTTTCCCTTTATCTGCAGACTCAGACTTGGAGGTGCTTCACACTATAGGCCCCAGTAATTGCAGTGGATGCAGTCCAGCAGTTAACTGATTTTCCAGTTCTAAAAACAGCTTCTAAACAGGGTAATTAGCTGTTTAGATGAACCAGGTCCATCTGTTCAGGATCATTACCAAAACAGTAGTAATGTGATGATGTCACATAGGAAATGCTGTCATTTCAGTAAAATCACTAGTCTTATCTGAAGTGTATTCCTGGCAGGATTTGGCTCAGATCTGTATCAGTAGCACTACTTGCCTAGACACATTTTTATTGTGTGGAATGTGCTGTTACTCGAGTTTCACTTTTATAGTGGTGGAATCATGTATGAATCCTGTTTGGGGGCCTGGTCTGCTCAGAGTTATTCACATAAAGCCCCTGTGTTCCTGGAACAGCCTACACACTCTGGCCAGATCACCACTGCACTGTGTGAGCTTTGCTTTTACACACAGCTTCTGGATTGCAGTCCAAAATGATTCTGGCAGTTTTGTTCAGCGTCGTGTTGTGGACACACTGTCTCCACTACACTGATGTTCAGCCACAGCAGGGTTTTGATGTGGAGCAGGTGAGTGAAATATGCCACTAAGAATAGTCTAGTGTGAGTATGTTAATCTGAGTAGGTAATGGAGTAAAATCTGGGTTAGCAAGGTTTTTGTCAAATTAAGCAAACAGTTCTAAGGTCATGTAGGATTGCAACATGCTGTGATTGTACAGAACAAAATATTAGTAGTTCATGTTTTATTAAGTACACTGAATAAAATAAAATAGATGTAAAGAATGCATTTTCTGATGGTGTCCTTTAGCTAATTTAATTGTTAAATTAAGTGGCAAAACTCAATTGAAGATGAGTGAACGTTAGAAATAATACAGGAAAGTGTCTACAGTCAGCCATCAAAATAAAGTTTTACCATAGTTTATTACCAACAGTGCTATGTACTACAACCTCCAATCTCTAAAATTATGTTACAGAAGAAGGAAAAAACGTGCTTTACTTTTAATGTAAGTCAGTGTAACCCGATGTTTTTCAAAGTGATTCCAGGGCATTTCTTTTGGTTCATTTATCATGAAATTTGTAAAGGACAAGAGGCATTTTTGTCATGTCAGCAGCTAAACAATGTTAAAAAAATAGTGCTGTCGGGAAAAAAACAACACATTGTGTCTTTTAAGTTCCACTTATTTTTCTAAATGTCTGCAAAATTCAGTTGTTCAGATGTAAACAACTTCATGCAGAGTGGTTTGATGTGAAATGGTATATTGTTAAGTAACTTACCAGATCAGATTTCTTTTGATTCTTTTGGTTTCTGGTGAGCGGAACTTTAGGTCCTGATGTCTACAAATAATTTGCACTGCAAGGCCTTTTTATTTGCTATCCAAATGACCAGTTAACCAGTACATGTAGTCTGATTTATTTTATATATAATTGTGAGAATTCTAAGGGTAAATGGAAAAAAAAAAGGAAAAAAAGTTTTTCAGTACTATTTTGCCTCACCATGCATGCACATCTCCACCATGAATTTATTAAACAATTATGTGTCAGGCCAAAATCTTCTCAAAGCTTTCAAAAAAACAACGTCTAAAGCTTCATGTAATACTTTTGTGTGATGTAGCTTTTAGCAGCATTAAACTCTTTGGACATTTGGTTGCTGTCACCTCTACTGTGAACAACTTTGTAAGATTCTCTAGAACACAGCATTTTACATCAAACCACTCTAAATGACTCTGTTTACATATAAATCACTGAAATTGGTGGAATTCCCCCTTAGACGCATCCATGTATCCAGCTAAGGACAACACTTATACTTATGTAAACTGTCAGAAATAAAGGTATTATACTGTCACTGGGGCAGTACCCCTTTGGTATCCTCAAGGCTACATCTCAAGGGACATAATTATACCAAAATACATTGAGATTATATTTTTTACGTTTTACTGTCTCCACACATCTTGTCTCTTCTCCAGGCTTTTTTATTCTATTGTTCTGCTTCAAAACATTAGGTTAAAAAAAAGTACATCAGTGGTTTAGTTCCAACTTCTACACTGTTAGAAATGAAGGTGTGCGGGTACAAACAATAAAAATGTACCTTGTAACATGTAACTGCACAGTACCTTCATTTCTAACAGTGTATACATTGGAACTAGACGACTGACAACTGGTAAATGCTTTTCACAATTTTGCTGACATTAGAGTATCGTATGTAGTACAGTACCAAAAAGGGTTCCACTGTTGTTACAAGTCAAAGAATCCTTTTTCGGTACTACGGTCATATGCAAACATATGAATTTCCCTGAAGAAATTACACGTGGTGTTGATTTTCTAAGTGAAAATGTGAAACTTAACACATCCTATACAGAGAACATGCTTAAATATGACATTTTCTACAACTTTTAGTACACAATTTCTGTTTGCTTGCTGATATGCTGAGTTTAGCATATTAGAAAAATACAGCATAAAATAGGCCACATTATGTGTGTATTACAAAAGGATGTACTTATATTCACAAATCAACAAAATGTGACTTAACCACAGGTACCTAAACATTTGATATGACTGTATATAGAACTCTTGTTTTTTATGTTGAGAGTGTGGAAGTGCAAACATGTGCAGCGCATGAGGTGGCTAGGAATGGGATCTCTTTCTGTGACTTTGACTTCTGTTATATTAGCCTTGTAACTCTAGTGCAAAACTAAAGAAACAAACACTAACAATTCAAAAACTAAACATGTCTTGGTCAGTCAGTGTTTTAAGTTATTGTGTGAATAGTTGTATGAGGGTACTAAGATGAAATAACCCCGTTATGAAGAGTAAGGAGACTCTGTTGCTTTGAGAAGCAAATGTAACTAGTTACTTTCTGTGTCACTGGAAATAAACAATCTAATGCCAGTCACTCTTCTTCTTAGTTTTCAGGCTCCTGGTACCGTGTTGGCATGGCTTACGAATCTCCATCATTTATTAAATACAAAGACAGAGCGCTGATCTCCAAGGGTTTCGTGGTTGCTAATGAAAACGGCAGTGCCAACCTCTCCATGTGGACTATGACTGAGTACAGTCTTTACTGCTTTGGAAAAGAGTTGATCTTATATGTAGAGTTAGCACAATGCATTTACATGCTACCAACTACCATGATAACTGTCATTTTTCACACTTTAGCATATATAACATCTTATCAACACATCCATGTTTTCAGAATTGTTTGTATTTTATCTGAATCAAGCTTTTTTCTGTTTGATCAGTCTTCTTTACTTTTACACTCAGGCCAAAGATCTGCTTGAGCAATTTTTATATATATGAGAAGACAGATGTTCCTGGACTGTTCACATATTTCAGCCGACGTAAGTCTCCCCTGCTTTTATATGGCATGTAAGCAGCAGAAAACTGCACACACAAGAGAAATACCACTTCAGTAAGACTGTGGAAAACCCTTCGTATTGAAGACTGCTGGTAGGACTGAAATCCTATTCTGACAGTCATCTTATATGTGGAACAGAATGATTTTCAGGTAGTTTGCTTGAAATTTTCAGATTTGCTTCCAAGCAGTGAACACATTGCTTAAAGAAGTCAAAGCAATTATTTTTAGTAATGAAAAATATGAGATAATTGTGATTCTTTATTTCATAGCCTTGATGTGTTTGGGGTGGTCTTTGCAACAGGCAATGGCAGGCAACCACCTAAAGACCCCATGAAAATACAAATGCAAAGAAAAATCCATGCAAATACAAATTAGATATACTGTATTTGTTGGTTTTAAGTAGCCTATTCCATGATATAAATACATTTGGAAAACAACTGTTATTGCATTATATGCAATTGTACCAGTTATCTTCATTACTTTGTGTTGCCCCAGTCCCTGGTAATAATGGACCATTCTATGTTGTTACATGATGATACCACTGCATAAAGACAGTCTGGTAAGAATAAGCGATCTAGCAATAATCCACATTTTAGAGAGGAAGTTCTTCAGTGTTGAGAGGGAAAGTTAAATGAAGTCCTCTAAATGCAGTAAAGAAATACAAAAAGAAGAAGGAAAGCAAAACATTTGTCGCTATACAAGCTATGGTAGCTAGCCCAAAGCTAGCTTTTTCTTTTTGGTCACAACAGAGCACTGCCAAAGTCCTTATGCGAAATGTCACTCAGTGGACATCTAGGCAATGCTGCTGGGCAGTTATACACTATATGGACAGAAGTATTGGGACACCTACACTTTACACCCACAGCAGCCTTTATTACATACCATTCTAAATCCATACGCATTGATATGGAGTTGGTCTGCCTTTGCAGCTATAACAGCTTCCCCTCTTCCGGGAAGCTCTCTACAAAATTTTGGAGCATGTCTGTGGGAAGTTTTGCCCAATCGTCCAGAAGAGCATTTGTGAGGTCAGATACTGATGTTGGATGAGAGGGCCTGGCTCACAATTTTGGTTCAAGTTCATCCCAAAGGTGTTCGATGGGGTCAAGGTCAGGGCTCTGTGTGAGTTAGTCATGTTCTTCCTCACTAAACTCATCCAACCTTGCCTTTATGAACCTTGCTTTGTGCACTGAGGCATAGTCATGCTAGAAAAGGAAAGACCCATCCCCAAACTTTTCCCACAAAGTTGGAAGCAGGTTGGAAATTGTCAAATTTCTCTTCATTGGAACTAAGGGTTCTAGGTCAATCCATGAAAAACAACCCCATAGTATTCCTCCTTCACCAAACTTTACACTCGGCACAATGCAGTCAGGTTATGTTCTCCTGGCATTCGCCAAACCCAGACTCGTCCATCAGACTGCCAGATAGAGGAGCATGATTCGTCACTGCTCTATGATTGGTATTCTGTTATACGTTTTCACTGCTCCAGAGTACAGTGGCATGCTTTACATCACTTCATCCAATGCTTGGCATTGTGCTTGGTGATGTAAGGTTTGTGTGCAGCTGCTCTGCCATGGAAATCCATGCCATGAAGCTCCAGGTGCATAGTTTTTGAGCTGATAATGCCAGAGCAGGTTTGGAATTCAGTTACTGAGTCACAGAGAATTGATGAATTCAGTGAGCTCTTTAGACCGACCCATTCTTTCATAAATGTTTGTAAAGGCAGTCTGCATGGCTGGGTGCTCTGTTTTATACACCTGTGGCAATGGGACTGAATGAAACGCCTGAATCCAATGATTAAGCGATGTGTCCTAATACTTTCGTCCATATTGTATACATAAGACCAGCCTCCTATTTCTTTGAATGGAGAGACCTAAACACTCAGATATTTGTCAAAAACTTCATGAATATTTTGTAGCATTTGGCTAAATGCTTTTTCAGGTTGTTCTGGCTATTGTGCTTGTGCAGATGTCAACAGCGAGGGGGGCTTTGCCGCTCATGGCGTAACCAGAAAGCTGATTTCCTGTTTTTATTAAAG
Organism: Pygocentrus nattereri; assembly: GCF_015220715.1. NCBI lineage: Eukaryota > Metazoa > Chordata > Actinopteri > Characiformes > Serrasalmidae > Pygocentrus > Pygocentrus nattereri. The sequence goes on from NC_051230.1 coordinate 15,698,966, forward strand.
GGCAGGGCTTTCTCTGTAAACAAACACCATGTTAAGCATTATGAGCTTTCCCATTCATATTTGAAGTAGTGACATGTTTCCTCCTCCTTTATAACATCTCTGGTGCTGCACAGGCTCCTCAGACCACACATAAATGTAGCATTACTGTTGCCATAAAAAACCTCCAGCAAAAAGGAATCCAGTACGAATTACTGTACGAGTTTTTTCTGATTGCTACTATTTCCTGGAAAAAGGAATCTCAGTCATTACTTTACTTCTGCATTACTCTGTACCAAATTACTGTATTGGCAGATAATTTTGTTTACTTCATGCCTACTTCTGAAAATAAGCATAATAAAGAGATAATTTCACTTAATAAAATTACTTAAGTAAAAAGGAATAGAAATAACATGATCTCATAATATTCTTACAACAATCTAAAAATGAGAAATGCCACAATATCATTTATTTGCAGTCTAGACAGTTGTGCCACTCAGAAGCCCAAAGCCTCAACTAATTTAAAAATGTGCATCCTGTGGGCCTAGACCATAAACCATTGCCAGTTGCAGTTTATAAGGCTTCACACAGAGTGCAGGCAGGTACTTCTCAGCACATGATGATGATGATGATGATGATGATGATGATGATGATGAGCGCAATCACTCATCCTGCTGTTTTCTCCACTGTAAGGACACAAGATGATGAAAGACATCACAGTGGTGGAGGCCAACTACACTGATTATGCTATGGTCCTAAAATACAGGAAGATGGACAAAGAGTACACTCAAGTAGCTCTCTATGGTGAGTACAAGAAGCACCTGCATATATCCAACTATATCTAAACCATGTGGCCCACTGCTGCACACACAGTAATCAATCATTTTGAGTCTGCCCAAGTTTTTGCTGGACTGGCCAGCAAGCCAGCCTACTTGAGTTGCAGTTTTACTAAGTTTTTCTTTTACTGAGTCACTGACTTGCTGACTGGTTCTGTGTAACTGTAGCAAATTGTACGTGTGTGTGTGTGTGTGTGTGTGTTTTGCACAAGTCCTGATGCATTTCCAGCTGTTGTCAGCCATAGATATCTGCTGTACATAAGCAAAGCTTTTCTCTCTCTAACAACTAATTTTCTAAATGAGCTCACATTTCTCTCTCCACCCCTCTCACACCCCCAGGGTCAGTTCCTAGTACCCCCATCTCCAATCAGTGAGCCTAGCAAAATGATCCAAGTGCAATAAATGCTGGAAAACCTAACCTAAAACGAACATACCAAAAACATGTCTTGAACGTGTTACAGTGGAATGTCCAAGTGTTGATTAAATCTCAAATAACCAAATGAACAAAACATCGACAATATGTAATGTAGTTCATATAAAAATGTCCTGTACTGTCTTTTAGTGGCTTCTGTGATTTTGGATTTAATTTCAGCTTTAATTACACCTTAATTCATTTAAATCTATTGTGTAACACTTTCAGCAACTTGTCATTTTTAAGTGTGCTTCATAAATAAACCTGACTCCACCTAATCCTCCTGTACATCTGCTTTAGGTCGAACCCCAACTCTCGGGCCGGAGGTGGTAGAAAAATTTAGATCATATGCTTTGTCTTTAGGCTTTTCTCCGGAGTCCATCGTAACACCAGTTATTCTGGGTAAGTCTGATGCAGTGTAAAAAAGCAATGCAGAGTAAATAAGACATTAGACTGAGATAAGTGTGCTGTGAGGGATCACAGTCCTTGTTCTGTTTACAGAGCAAATACAGCGCAGTCCAAACTCAGAATAGTAAAGTCAGGATGGAAATGGTTGCCCTTAGAAATTGAACTGAGATCAGTTCAGCATTTCTACTGCAATGATTAATTTTTGGATCTGGATATCAGTAGCTGACCCTCTATCAGGATAAAATGACCATTTGAACATTGACCTAAACTGTTTTGAAATGTCTATACACATTTGAAGGACATTCTAGTTGTCATAGTACACCTTAATCATGTGTTACTCTTTTTATAATTGAGAGAAATTATTCCTTCTGTTTTTTCCCCCCCAAGATCCATGTCCTATTCCAGAACCTCCTACTTCCAGACCTCCTTCCAACTTAACAGAAGAGCCAGTGTAGCGTCACAGTATGGTTCAAGACTTGGATTAGTCTTGTTTCTTCATGTCCAGATGTGATGCAGATGTTTGCGAGAAGTTCATACTTACATTATCTATTGTTTTATTATCGTTTACCCCCTATGACGTCTAATGTTTCTCAGCATGTACAGTAAAGAGACTTCATACTGAAGTCATTGTAAAATGCCATTTTCTGTTAACTTTCCTGGATCTACTGTTTTGCTCTAATTTGATTACTGTTCTGGCTTTAATAGTAAAGGTTATACATCATGCTTCATTCTTGCCAGCAGAGGGCACTGCTGTTAAACTCTTATGACACTCATTTCACTCTGTCAAACAAGCTCAGCTCTTCTGGACAGTCTTGATCACATCAATCATCACTAGAGGTGTGTGGAATTTAGCTGTGTGAATCACGTGTGTCAGGGTTAATATGTGTATGTGCAGTTAATTTAAGTCTGTAAAAGTCAGACGCACTCGTCATTCTGAAATAAAGTGAAACCTAAATTTTAACCTAAACTTCGAGAAGTGATGAATCACTCAAAATCCTCATTTGCATATATAAAATACTGTGCAAAAGTCAGAGACCACCCTTAATATATTTCATCTCCAGTCAAAAGGGCCATTAAGTACAAGTTGAAGGCAAACATCTTCCATCAGGTAGAACAGAGAGGCTCTGAAATAACTTTTTGTAAACAAGCAAAGTTTCAGGGTAAGATTTATTTGCAGCTTAGTTACTAATTTAAGTTTAATAAAAAGTTGCTTTAAATACAGGTTCAGAAATTTTCCTTTACTATATTGCATCTGTAGGTCTCTGTCCATAAACATAAAGTAGCAACAACAAATTTACTAAAAAATGAGTGTTTGTATAAATTCAGAAAAAAAGAAACATGCCAGTCACATCTGCATATGTGTACATATTTCTATATTGTGGTCTATTTACACAGTTAGGTTAGTTCCATCATTTATGTTGAATAGATTCTTAGAAAATTTTATGCTGCTGCGCTGACATTGAACCTGTATGTCCAACAGGTCAAAATAAAGTGCACTGTGCCCTGATTGGTGTTCTTGTTTAGCACTTCTTTCATTTTGATGTTATGTTTTATACACACAAGCCAAAGGGAACAACAAATTTCATATAATGTAGTGGAGTAAAAAGTAAAATATTTGACTTTGAAATGTAGTGGAGTGAAAGTAAAAAGTTGCCCAAAAAAGTAGATACACGAAAAAAACTACTTAAGTACAGTAACTGATTACATTTACTAAATTACCATCCACCACTGATTTTCTGATTTTTTTCGAGATAAAATAATCCACATTTACATTTACAGCATTTAGCAGACGCTCTTATCCAGAGCGACTTACAAGAAGTGCTTTGTCAATCTAGAGAAAGTATCTTTGCTAGTTACCAGTAACTTAGAGAAAAAGACAGTCCTGAGCTCAGATACTGCTAGAAACAAATGTCACTGCAGACACCAAGAGAAAAAGAAACAGAGTTGAACGCAGAACTCTGTGCCATTCAATGCAATACAATAACAATAAGATACAATACAATAAACAACAATACAGAGTGCAGTACAATAAAATAAGTGCAGCTTATAGTTCAATGCTCATTTAAGTGCTTAATCCACTTGCATGCACTCTCAGAAATAAGTTATGAAACTGTCATTGGGGCAGTACCCCTGTGGTATCTGTGTACCTATAGTGAGGGAACATAACTGTACCATAATCCACTGAAATTACATTTTCTAAGTTGTTTTGACTACACACACCCCATCTTGTCTTCAGGTTTTCTATTGTTTTGATTCTGTTTTAAAACATTAGGTTAGGAAAAGGTACAAATATGTACTTTTGCACCTTGGAAAATGATATTTAAGGGACACAATTGGACCTTAAAACCACTGTTGCACCCTTGAGGGTATATTTACATTCTTTGTACCTTGATGAGTGTAAAATGTACCTACACAGCACCTTTATTTCTAACAGTGTGAAGAAAGAGAACATCAAAAGAAAAAATATGAAAAAACTGGAGTTGATACAGAAAAGATACAGAAAGACCTGGTAGACCACCAAAACTGTCCCAGTCAGATACACAGTACTTTCATCTTTGAGACAGAGAAAATCAAGCTCCACTTTTGCTTCAGACCTGAAAAAAATCCACATGTTTCTGTCCTTCATCCTTCCACTGTGAGAAGACAACACTACAAGTCTGAAAGGATGTGTAGCTTTCTAGAAGCCCTTACTGAGAAAAAGGTTAGAACACTGAAACTGAACACCTGAAATGTGGAGTGAGGACTGAGTTTTATGGACTCATCACTCTAAATTTTATTGAGGATTACTTTGATAATAAGAAGCAGGGAAATCAACCAACTTCTAAGACTGAACTTTGGATGTGGAATAATATCACTGCAAATGTAACTGGAAAAAAACTGAAAGCAACTCTCACACAGAATAGACCCTATAATAAAGGAAAAGGGTGAACACAATACTAAAAATGAATTATTGAGAGTAGTTCTGTATATGTTCATGATTAATGAGGAAAAGGAACAAAGACTCAATCTACTTCATGGCCGTTTTGATTGGAAATGAAATAAATTAAAGGGTGGTCTCTGTCCTTCCAGTACTGTATGTGTACACTGATGGTAAGAGCAAGATAATTAAGAGCTTAACAGCTACTTGGTCCTTTATGTAGGCCCTCACTTCAGTTCCTCCCTCTGTACATGTAAATGGATGTACTATTTGTGTACAGAAGAACAGGGAACACAGAATAAAAATACTTAATTATGTACACCATGCATATACAAACAAGACAAAGTGGAAGACTTTAATTTAAGACAGTTTCAAGGGGATCCACAGTAAAGTGGATGCATTTGTGTTTGGAGGGGTGGGGGACAAAAAAAAACAGGTCTGAGAAAGTTGCTGTATACAAACACTGTCTCAGCAGATGCTAAATTGACACGAAACCCTATCTTTAAAGACATCTGCTTACATGTGAGTCATGTGAAGTGGCGTGGGAACGCAGAGCCTAAAGACAGCTTTGCTGAACACACCTCTAGAAGTATCATTCTGTAAAAGTAGCTTTCAGGTAGCCCTCTTGAGCAAGAGGCCTGTTACTCAACAGCTTTCACACGATATCCACAGTGTTATCTCTACACAAATACACTCTGGAGCGGACTAGTCAGAGCCTCAGCTGCACGTCCTATTCCTTTAAATTCCCACCGAGGAGGGCCACTGCACCACAGCTGCTGACATCACAATCCGTGTTGCCTTTTCCTGGGGATATCCGTGCCAAACAGAGAGGCTGGGAATGGGAGGGGAACAGGAAAGCGCGCACATGAGGAGGGTGGGTTCTGCTTACACCACTGACATTTCAGCCCATGTGCATGCAGTCCCATACATGAAGATCATAATCTATTTTCCCTATACAACAGCATGGCCTAGACTTTAGGCCTGGGGGTCATGTGGAACCTGACCTCTGTACACAATCTTTAAAAGCATACCATGTGAAATAGCACTGAGAAGACTTATCAGGGCCTATCAAAATGTGTTCTTATTTATTTTCTATTTAGTTTCCCATATTTTGGAGTATTAGAGTACCAGCTATGCAATGACACATTGTACCTGCCATATCAAAACTTAAAAAAAAAAAGTCATGAATCCTCGTTATACCTACGTATGCTACAGTTAAAAGGGAAGTCCACAGTGTTTCAAAATTTCTGCATACTTGAGTGTTTAAGATGAAAACAAAGTCAGAGTGGTTTAATGTGAAATAGTTCATTTGTAGAGAAACATACAGACATACGGTTTTTCTTTACAGTGATGGTGATGGGAACCAGGACTCACAACGTCTACAACACATACGTACATTAAATGTACGTGTTTAATGTAGTACCCAGGACCACCAGTTTTTATATATGATATTGATATCAGTAAAATAGTGGCAAATCTGAAAAGGCTGCTTTTTATTTTGCCTTATAATGCCCTGTATGAACCTCTCCACCATTAATCCTTTTTTGTTAAAATTATATTTTAAGCCAAAATCTTTTGCTCAAATGTATTGTAAAACAATGCCTCAGGCATCAAGTAGCACATTCACAATCATTTTATGTAATAGCTCTCTATGAGGGAGATTTTAGAGGCATTAAACTCTTCTGGTTCCTATCACCACCACTGTATCAGTTCTGACAATGTCTCTAAAATAGAGAATTTCTCGTCAAACCACTCTGAATGACTTTGTTTACATCTTAATTTATTTATGCAGTAATGTTGAAAAAAGGTAGAATTCCCCTTCAAGCATGTTTTTAAGTCTTTCTTTCAGTAAAGGACATGATTGAATCAAAAATGCTAAACTACTTTTTCATTTTAAAGTTGTGTCCCTTTTGTGCTGATGCAGTTTTACATACTCTTGAATATTCTCTCAAGCAGCTCCAGAGGGATCCATCTGATGTGCTTTTCCAACATGCTTGAAGAAGATCCACATATGCTGAGACCTTACTGGTCTTTAAAAAAAATGGAATGTTTTTAAAACATTTAAATCTAGAAATACAGCTCTTAGTTAAAAAAAAAAAGACTTTAAAAAATGGCATAAATGGTTCTTTGAGTAATGCCACAGTAAAACCACTTTTGTAAATGAAGATCCTTTTACATTTACATTTACATTTACAGCATTTAGCAGACGCTCTTATCCAGAGCGACTTACAAGAAGTGCTTTGTCAATCTTTTAAAGATTTCAAGAACCCTTTCTGAGAACCATTCTCTTTACTAAAGATCCCTTGAAGAACAATCTTTTTAAAGTGTGTACTCTTAATGTTTTTTATGGAAGAACCACTTTTCGTCCTCTAAAGAACCTTTCAAATGTGCATGGACAAGATGTAATTTTGCTGTGTTTACTGTCATGTCAAGGAATCCTGTCATGTGACCAAATCGCTGCTGCCCTAAGAAAAATATGTATCTCCATTTTGTCAGTTTTTTTTTCTGCATTGTTTGAACACAGCAGCTGCCCTTTTCATTGTGTTAATATTTGATGATGAAATGATCAGCAGAAATGCTTCACAATCACTTAGATTAAAATCTCTTTACATTAACATACATTAAACATAAAAACTGTTTTGCCCTCTCCTGTAAAGCTGCCATTTTGGAAATACTTTTTTATCTTTGGACAGCAATGAAATCTCACAACAGTCTTTCAGTCCCATAGGAAAGAAAAAAAACATCTCTTCAATATCTCTAGTTTCTCCTGGACAACAATGAGACCAGATGGAAAAACAGAGGAGACTTAAGTCTCTCCTGTTGCTCAGATATTTCTACTGAGCAAAAGATCTGAGCAACCTCATGCATCTCCTGTTTAACAGGAATCTTAATAGTTATGCACTGTGCTCAGATTTGCCAAGATACTAACACTTATTTTTATCTGCAACTACACTAAATACAGGAACTCATTCCTCATCCAAGACTAAGTGCCTTCTCTGTCTTGATGCTGAGAATAGCTTTTATCTGCATTATCTCCAATCATAACTGATAACTCCGTTATCTCCAATCATAACTGATAACTCCGTTATCTCCAGTCATGAATATTATCTCCATTATCTCCAGCCATAAATATTATCTCTATTATCTCCAGTCATAACTATTATCTCCATCATCTCCACTCATCAATATTATCTCCATTATCTCCAGACATAATAATTATCTCCATTATCATCAGTCATAACTAATATCTCCATTGTCTCCAGTCATAATTATTATCTCATGACTCCTTTTTGTTTAATGACATTTTTCTTCATTCATTTTAGAATAGAAACATCTGTAACAAACTTGGTACATAAATGAATCATAGTGTGAATCACATTATGTCTATTACGTCCACATACCAATAATTGTACTGACATAAAAAATGTCTGGTGCAAATGTTTGTGCACCCCTGGTCAAATAAGTAGAAATCTTTTGAATATAAGTAACACATCCCCTACAGAGAACATACCTGTGCACATCTTAATGCACAATTACTGGTTATTTGCTGAATTTGACATATTGAGAAAATGTAGCCTCTGCAAATGTTACAGCACATTTTATAATTTTTTCCAATATATTAAATGCAGCAAATAAACAGAAATTATGCTCCAAAATTTGCAATCATATTTAAGTTCTGGAGGATGTGTTATTTTCAAAATCAATAAAATGTCATTTGACAGGGGTGTTTACATTTTTGCATATGTGCAAATGATATAAAAATCTCAATGCTTTTGATGCAGTTTTTTCAATGTAAATATAGCACTAATTGCATGTCTCTCTATCTCTCTCTCTCTCTCTCTCTCTCTCTCTCTCTCTCTCTCTCTCTCTTTCATTCCTGACCTTATGTGTGTGGGCAGTAGCAGCTTGCTGTTGTGGTCTGAGGGCAGGAAGCAGCTTGGTTCCCACACAAAGGTATCGAACACGCAGACCGGTACAGACTCACTGGCTCACACCCCACACACACACACATTCTCTCTCTCTCTCTCTCTTTCACACACACATATACTCTCTCTCTCTCTCTCTCTCTCTCTCTCTCTTTCTTTCACACACACACACATTCTCCCTCTCTCCTTTTCGTACACACACACACACACACACACACACTCTCCCTCTCTCTTTTTTGTACATACACACACACACACATTCTCCCTCTCTCTTTTTCGTACATACACACACACATTCTCTCTCTATCTCTCTCTCTCTCACACACACTCTCTCTCTCACACATTCTCCCTCACTCACTTTCACACACACATTTTCCCTCTCTCTTTCAAACTCTCTCTCTTTCACACAAATACACACACACACACTCTCTTTTCTTTCTCTCTCATACACACATGCACTCTCTCACACACACACACACACACACACACACACACACACACACACACACACACACACACAGCAGTAGAAATGCCAGCCTTGTAAGCATAACACACAGTACAGTGAACAAACACACACCAGACAAACAGGACATTTCTGACACTGCAGCCCACAGAGGTACTGCTTGTCTGTACGCTATACATTACCAAAGGCTTTCACCCCAAATGTAAAAACAGCTGCCCTTTTCACAGCACCTGACATCTTCCTTCACGCTGAACAATATCCGGATGGATGAATCAGATGGTACAGGCACCACTCGTCATTGTCCTAACAGAACCCCCTGTCTCAGAAACGGTAACTTTACAGGTGAAAAAAACATTCTTAACCCAACTGTGTGTCAATCAAAAAAAAATCTAATCTAAAAATGATGTATAAAGCTGTAACAATTTTGATAATACTGAAGTGCAATATTCATAAAGCTATATGTCCTATAAACATCATACCAACATAAAGGCCTATTCCAGCAGGCTTCTTAATGAGATAAAATGACATCCAAATTGACAAAGCAGCCTTTATGACAACTGATGCTTCTTGGAACAAGCCTTTGGAAATGTTTACATAGGTTTACGTTAGTTGTCATCTTACAAAGGATGCCCTTCAAAAAATGTTACTTTAATTACCAAAAATGACAATGTAGCTTGCTTGTTTACTAACTGGGAAACAATTAACCTACATCAGCTATAGATCAACACCAGCTTGGCTGATTTATAGTTGATGTAGGCTTATTGTTTCATTTTATTAAGTTACTGTAGCTACCAAAGAGTCATTGGTGTAAAATTTCAAAAGTATCAATATAAGGAGTTCAATACAGATGCTAAGGGTTTTTACCCTCCCACAACCCCAATTCTATGGACTCCTGTTTGCTACAGACTCCGATTGTCCCACCTGCCTTGTAGGTGATGATGGCCACTATATTATGGTGATTCACTGGTACACTATTGCACAAAGTATGTAGTAGTATATATCACTATTGTCAGAACAAAACCTTGTATCTCCAAAATACTTTACAGGAGAAGGAAAAAACCTTCCTTGCATTTAAGTCAATGGAATCAGACTTTTTTCACATCATTTTGGGCCATTTCTTTTGGTACATTCAGCCTGAAATTTACACACAATATAAATGGCAACATGCAATTTCAAATTATGACAAAAACTGAAAGATGGAGATAATGTTTTGTCCCAAAATGGCCAGTGCAGCAGGGCTTCTTCTGCAGGAAAAAAGCGAGAGCCACTCTTGGGCCGATAACATCAGTACACTTTCCGAGCAGTCAGCTCCAGTCATTGTCCCAGGTAATTGAGTCTTGCTTTATGCTTGTTATCTGTTAAGCTTGACCAGTCATGAGGTATTTGAGTTTGGATGGGGGGCGGTGGTTTGAGCAGCAGGGGTCAGTTCCCATGCAAAATCGATAGGTCACAGTCAGGCAGTCTGGGCCGAAACCCTTCACCTTTAACATACCCCTCCCATCCTGCAAAGGCACCACTAATTTCTCCTTTGAGCTCCATTCTATTTAGTCAAATAGAGTAGAGTTAGCATATATGAACTTAAAATGCTTTTTAAATCAAAGGCAATTGTAATACATGCCAACATATTTTCAGTTTGTAAGAATAGCAGCCAGACTGTCAGAAATGGTGTTTTAATTAATTAATGTTAATTTTGTGGAAATCACATAAACTGTGTGCAAATTCTTTGAGTTTGTCTACTTTTTGAGCTTTTTGTGGTGCATTTAGGCTAAATGCTTAAAAACAGGATACTGCTCTGAAGAAGGGTTAAAAATCTAAGTGCAGTGTCTTGACTGAAGAAGACAGTAAGACAATAATCCAATAACAATTGGGTTAAAAGTAACAGAAGATGTAGTGTCCTAAATTAGGTATTCAGATATGTTAAAATGACACTATATGTTGTTTTGAAGACACTACATAGAAGATCTGACGTCATTAGCCATTATAAGCCTTTCAGTGTTGCTGATTTTGTTTCTGTCTACGTTTCTGTTAACCAAGTCAAGGTTATCAAACCTCCACACAGTCTCTGGTATCCTTTACTACATGCCAACTTTCCACAGGCAACTGTTTTGGACCTAGTCTACTCTCTCTTGCTTTCTCTCTCTCTCTCTCTCTCTCAAACTGTGCATACGCCTATGCTGGGAAGAAAGGCTCAACTCTTTCCCACGGTCCTAGAGCACGTGGTTTAAAATTGGATCCCGGCTGACCCACCCTCGCTATTGAAACGTCACTGAAACTCGACCACTGAGATCCTGTCACACCGCCAGAGATTTTTTAAGGCATTTGAATGAAGCCTATTGAAACAGGAGGGAAGAGAGCACGATAAATTCTAAGAAGGCGCAGGATCCGTGGACAAGTTTAGTCAAGTTTGAATTGTCAACACCTGTCTCGAAGTGGTGTTTTTATTTCCCAGTGAAGAGTACTTTTTTTTATTAAAGATGTTTTGCTTCAAAGCAGATTCTAATTGATGACTCAAAGTGATAGTGGAGAGTGAAGGTTGAGAAAACTGGATCTGATTTTCATTCGACAGTCTATTGAATTTTTGGAACAAAATGAGCAGGATGGATGATTACCTACAAGATTATCTTGTGAGAATCCATCAGGTGTCACTTTCCCTCCTTGCAAGTGATTATAACTCAGAATGTGATCTTGGACAGTATGCAAAGTGTAACCAAAACAATTTTCTTTGGAAAGCAGGAAAAAAACAAACAAAAAGAAAATGAGAAGAATTGAGCAAAAGCTAATGCAAAGCAGTGAAGTTCTCATCTTTTCTCATCTCATCTTATATCCTTCAAGTATTCATGTTTATTGTTGCCCTAACAGCATATACATCCATATTGTTAATGAAGCAGTTGCCTCTTTTGGTCTTCCACTAGCCTACTTTGAGCTTGGTCATTGTGCCAAATTGCGTCTGCGGGCCGATACAAACCCAGCATGCAGCAGCCCAGTTCCCATGGCGACGCTGGATTCTGTGTCACTTTATGAGAGCTCCTACTGTTGCCAAAAGACATGGCCAGCAAGTCGCTCTCCCATTTGCCACCGACACACGAAACAAATGGACTTGCTGATAAACAAATGTTGTGTGTGCAGTGTCCTGAAACAGGCCAGAAAGTTCTCTTTAAAAGGGAAGCTCATATTTTGTTCTTATTTTTTTTCTCTCTATAGATGAAACCATGAATATAAAAGGGGAAGTGGGTGTGTAGGGATACGTGGAACCTGCAAAATCTCAAACAGAGATGAAGTAATCGCTCCTCTGCAATAGCTCTACCACATAGCCCTATTTGTGTTGAGAAACCAGTGACAGTTGACAAAAAACTGAAGGCTTAGACCAACAAATAGGTGCTCCTTTCCTTACCCAAGGTTGGTTCTTACCATGGCATTCGTACAAACAAACAAACACAAACCTGTAGCTTTGTGATAATTTTATATTTATGACTGCTCTGTTGAATCAGATTTTGTGGTGTGCTCTACTGTGCTCTCTCTGCGATCTGCAAAAAAAATTAATCCAGTTCTTTGTCCAAAAAACAACAACAGCAAAAAAAAAAAACAGATCTAATCATTATCTAAGCCGCTTATTTATTTATTTCACTTACTTAAAATTGTTTCATTTGTTCAATAACAGCACATTTGTGGATATTTATCATTTTAATATTATTCTGTAAATTCTTTTTTGTTTTTCTGTAAATTGTAGTTGTTTTTTTTAATGAACAAACAAATCTTGGTTGTAAAAAATACTTGAATAATGTCCAAAGACATCACGTTTGGCCATTTCGTGCTGCAAGGAGCGCTTAGTAGACTATCTCCTTTGGTCCAAGAGGAGAAATAAAAATGACCTGTATTCTGTCAGTAAACTGTACATTTTAACATTATTATTATTATTATTATCATCATCATCATCATCATCATCATTATTATTTTTATTATTATTGTTATCATCACAATGACAAAAGTTGTCTATTATGTGGAAGCAAGTTTTGGATTTTTCCATTAGATTAGATTAGATTAGATTAGATTAGATTAGATTAGGAAATATTTTTTGCAGAAGTATACACAGGCACAATCACTTACAATGACACTGACTACACAGAGTTACAAAGCAACATGTGAGTGTGACCCAATTTAAAAAAAAAATTTTAATTTTCACAATAAGCATTTGAGCAGAGTGTAAATTTTAATGTTTAATACCAACATATCGCTGCTGTCAGAAACAAAACCTCATATCTCCAAAATGGTAACTTTACACTAGAAGGGAAAAACATACTTTACTTTTAATGTAAGTCAATGGAACCAGACGTGTTTTCAAATTTCATTTTGGGCTGTTTGCGTTTGTACATTCATCATGAAATTTACACACAGTGTAAAGGCCAACAAGCATTTTCAAATTATGTCAAAAACAAAAACAAAAAAATGACAAAAAAGGAGATACAAGGTTTTGTTCCAACAGCAGCACTATACAGAATGTGTCCAGATAAACATAATGAAGAAATGAAGTGGCATTCTGCGTTTTAAAATGACAGTGAATGAGGTGAGTATAAAAAGGGTGCAGGCCAGGTGCCAGTGGCACTGAGACAAAAAAAACTAAGCACTGAGAACTGAGGTAAGCAAGTATGTAGATGGAAACACATCAAAGTGAAAGGTAATGTCTGCACTGTGCTAAAACAGCTCCTCTCCTCACTCATCCTACACAGGGCAGATGAGTTATACAGTTCAGTGGCAAGAAGACAAGTGAAGAAGGGCCTTTGTAGTCCCCCTTGCTGCACCCTGAGTGTTTTATTTTACTCCAGATTTATTTGATCATTGCTCTGCTTCCTATGTAGCTTTTTACATGTTCAGATGAATCTGTAAAGACTTCTCTCTTTTAGTTCACTGTGGTCTGTGGAGGCCCCGCCCCCTTTATTCCTGACCATTGTTACTGAGGGGAGCGGAGTGAACTAGAGGAGGAGCACAGCTCCCATCACACACACACTCACACACACACACACTGCAGCTCCCAGTGGTCAACAGCAGCTCGTGGGAACCACGAAGGTAACACATATACTCTCTCTCTCTCTCTCTCTCTCTCTCTCTCTCGTTCAGGAATCACAGTCTCGCTCAGCTAGTTCAGCTTTATCCCTCTAAACTCTCTTTCTTTTACCTGATCAGCTCGAGCCCGGGAAGGAGGTTCCGGAGAGCACGTGAACGCGCACGCACGCGAGGACGAGAGCCCCACGTTGAATAAGAAGTTAAAGTGCTTCTTCGAGCCATCCCACCCAGAGAAAAAGGGGCTCTATTCCTGCCGACCACCGCTTCCAAAGTGGATTACTGTCTTTTGGCTTCGGTGAAACGCGCTCCTCCCTTGTAGCCGAGCGCCCGGCGGTGTTGGTGGTCCTGGTATTGGTCTGGAGGAGGAGGAGGAGGCTGAAGGCTGAAGGCCAGCCACCCCGCTGCAGGCATGAGTCAAGCGGACGCGGGCCAGAGGGTCTTCCAGGAGGCGCTGCGCAAGGGCGACACGGAGGGCCTGCGCTCGCTGCTGCAGGGCATGAGCAGCTGCGAGTTCAACGTGAACTCGTTCGGGCCCGAGGGCCAGACGGCGCTGCACCAGTCCGTCATCGACGGCAACCTCGAGCTCGTTAAGCTGCTTGTCAAGTTCGGCGCCGACGTGCGTCTGGCCAACCGCGACGGCTGGAGCGCGCTGCACATCGCAGCCTTCGGCGGCCACCAGGACATCGCGCTCTACCTCATCACGAGGGCCAAGTACTCGTCCAGCGCGCTCTGACTGCTCGGGTGCTCGGACTCCACCGGTGTGCCAAAGTGAGAGCTTGAGAGGGACGGCTGCTTGGTTTTTGTTGGTGTGCTCAAGAAGAGGACCGAAGCAGCGCCACACAGCAGAGATCGAGTCCACATTTAGAAAGCGTCGGGTTGGTACAATGTTAAAAAAAACGGCCATCAATCAAATGAGTCTATCCTTTTCAGTGAAGATGGCCAACAATCTATTGGGTCTGTATTTTTCATGCAATCAGTGCGTGGTTGAGGAAAACCTAAAAACAACACTGCAGATTGAACAATGCCAACAGATTGCCTTGAGTCTATAGGGTCTACAATGTAGATCACCCAAAACTCCCTTCTGAATATGTTAGGGTGGTGTATCAAAAGATGGGCAACAGTCCATATGATGAACATAGTCAGTGCCCAGTTGTAGCTCTAAATTACCTTCCAAACATAATGCAGATTGCAGATAGTGTTAAATTGGTACAGCGCAAAAAAAGATGACCAGCAGTCAACAGTCTATAGCAAGATTTTGTTCTAAACATACTGCAGATATTGCTGAGGTGGTACAGTGTCAAAAGATGGCCAACAATCAAAAGACCCTGTTTCTTTTCTTTTTTTCCCCCAAGATTGCATTCTGAACATACTGCTGATAGGGCTGATACAGTGTCAAACGATTGCCAACAGTCTATATTATAGATCACCCAAGACTCCCTTCTGAGTGTGCTGCATTGTTGGCGTGGTGTATCAAAAGTTTGCCAACAGTTCATATGGTGAACATAGTCTTTTATCCTTAGATTACCTTGTAAACATACTGCAGATAGAGTTAATTGGTACAATATCAAAAGATCCTAGCAAAGAGCCAGTGGTGGCACAGTGTCAAAAAATGGCCAACGACCTATATTATGAACATGCCTAATTGTGGACTGCCTTAGATTACCATTTAAACATACCACAGATAGTGATACATTGGTACAGTATCAAAAATGTAAACAATCCATAAAGTCTTATTAACATAATGAGCACGTGGTTGATTGTCCAAGATTACTTTGTAAAAATACTGCAAATAGTGTTGGCTTGAAACAACATCAAGAGATTGCCAAAAGTCTACAGGGTCCAGACTGTAGAGCCCAAGACTTCTGAATATGCTACAGTTTTGGGTAGCACATCAAAAAATGGGCAGAAGTGCGTGGGGTCCGTATTGTAAAGTATATTCTGAAGACCTTAAATGACCTTTTGAACATACTACAGAGAGTGTTGGCTTAATATAAGATTGAAAAAGGGCCAACAATCCATATGGTCTGTATCATAGTTTGTTTAAGATGGCCTTGTGAACACACAGCAGGGAGGGTTGGGTTTGCTATAATGTCAAAAGTGCCAGCAACCCACAAAGTTTGTATTCTGAACATAATCCATGAGTGTATGGTTGAGATTGTACAAGATTACTCTGTGAATATACTCTCTCTGAGGACAGATACACTGAGGTAGCTGGAGTGATGTATAAATATACAGAATCTCTGTACATTTGTGTTCTATTTTTCCCAAGGCAGGAACTGTTATGAGATGACTTTATGATGCATTCATCATGATGACTTTGCCAGGATGCTTACCTCAAGATTGGTGTGAAAGTGTTCACACGGTCAAAAATCAGGATCTCCAGCTGTATATGCATTCGTTCCAGACCTTTTGAAGAGCTGTGCGCTGCAAATGGGTGTTTGAAATGGAAACACAAGCTTGTAAAAACACCATCAGTTAGCCAGTTACCACTTTGCCTGCCACATGTTTTTATGTGAACGACTTTATTGTCTTTTAAAAAGAATGTTAAAACAATCCCGTTCTTAGCAAATTTGAACGCCTAGTATCAGGCCAACTGGGAATGTGGGTCACACTTTTAGCTGTTTGCAAGACAAGGAATGGCTGTTTTTTGCAAGGCCATGCTAGCATGCCAGCCACCATCATTCTTTTAAGCTATAGTCATTTTGAATTTCAGGCTGCTGACTCAAAGTGACATTAGTTCACTCAACTTTCAGAAGATGAGCAAATCTGCAGAATTCTGATTATTACAAATGTCTGTACATTGCACTGCATATTGAAGAACATAGGCCTGTATTCCCCCAGTTTCATTGCAAATGCTGGAAAGCTGTGGTCAAAGTGGAAAAGGTTGTGATCGAACACTGACGAAGTATCATTCAAATCCAGTGTAGAAATATGCATCATTTATACTTGAGAATGTTTTAAATATTGCACTGATGGCTGTTTTATGAATAGTTGGTGTCAAACCAACTTTTAAAGATACTATTTTTTCTAAATGGAAAAAAATATCATATTGTATGGAAGCTCCATGGTAGGTTAGTCTTCTCTCACTTTCTGCAAAGGCATCTAAATGTCTGTAAATGTTGACTTTAGACATTTGTAAAGCGCTTTACTTGATGTTCCTCCATGCACAATGTTGTCACAAACACTGTTGTCACAAACAAGTTTAAGAAGTTGTTTTGAATATTCAAGCCACAGTGACTTTAAAAAAACGTTGCTGATTCTTTTCATGGGTGAACATTCAAGTAAAATGTTCGGAAAATCTTGGAGCACTTCCTTATAGAAGTCCCATCCTCCTCTTTTTAAGGGGGATGTTACATGGTAAAAACGGTGTAACAAGCGGTTACACAGTGCACAAGTCTTTACTTGATAATGCCATAACATTTATGACATGAGAGTAAAAATACCTTCTTTGGTTGAGATAAATGTCAAATGACTGTGATTTTATTGGACCAACTTTTGAAATCTTATTTTCTTCAAAGAGAAGTTCAGAAAAGAGACCAAACCACTGGTCTCTCATTGTCATGCTTTTGTGAATTGTTGATATGTTGTGTTTTTTATATTTGTTTAGCAGGTCTTTTGTAATGTTTTAAATGTTATAAATGGTCATATTTTGAAAGATATTACATGCTGTATTTTGTATCTTTGTACAAAAGCCTTTTTAAATATTAAATTCTGCTGTTTTAAGAGAATTATGAGTTCAGTAAGTGTATGTTTAGCCTTGGCCTGTGGAGTATGCTACAAAGCTAATTTGACCTGTTAGCCAGTCAGATTAGCTGAAGTTGAAGCTGAGTTTAGCTTTAGCTTGCTATCCCATTTCTTTACATTTGAAGTTCTGTACCAAGATAAGATCCTGTATGAAAGAATTAGCCATTGCTAGCAACTGGCTAGCAGTAGCAGTAAGCTTCTTTGCTAACATATAGCAGTTACCTCTGCCAACAAAAGCAGCATATAGCTCTACTCGGAACAAAACCTTCTATCTACAAAATGGTAACTTTACAGGAGAAGAAAAAAGATATAGTTTACTTTTATCATAAGTCAGTGTAACCAGACTTTTTACCAAGTCATTTGGGGCTCTATATTTTGTTGCGTTCATCATGAAATTTACATACAATGTAAAGAGCAACAGGCATTTTCAAATGATATCAAAAACTGAAAAATGGAGTTTTGTTCCAACAGCAGGAATATGTTGTGTTTTAGATGCTGGTATTCTGGTCAGCAGCAATGGAAGCTGATATGCTGATCACCAGCGAAAACAGCCTATGTTGTGTTTTGTTGTTGGTATGCTGGTCAACCAGTATGACCATGCTGGGGTGACCAGCTAAATCAGAACCAAACCAACACTAGACCAGCATGAAATGCTTGCTGAACTGTGCTGTGTTTTGTTTCAGGGTAAACTGGCCGACTGTCCGTATCTGTTAATTTTCTATGGTAAAATGAAATTCCATGTGCTAGCATATAACGGTCAGTACATATGCAAAAAATTGATCATTATGTGAAAAACTCATAGTCGTGGTGTTATTGGTGGTATCTTATTATATTGGTGTATAGTCAGCAAATTTATATATAAGTCAAAAGTATAACTAGCCACCTAGCTTGGTGGGAACATGCCTGTTGTTTGTAACAGAGAACAGTAATGACAGCTTCATTGCTAGTCAAATCTTGCAGTAATGCTTTACTCTTATAAAATGATAAATAAATGTGTTATTAAGGCCCAACTTATTTTCCATTCAATACAATCTGTTCTGATGCCAGTGAGTGTTATAGTGAGGCCTATAAGGACTGGCTTTGGATATATAACTACAGCAGAAGGCTAAAATGTTTGCAGATATGAACATTGTACACCTGGGTGGTATATAAACTCCTGTCTGTCCAGTGCAGGCCTTATTTTCTATGCTTGGCTTGCAGTGGGTTAGATTTGAAACAAGATTTCCATGACTCACTCTGGATCAGCCTTTGAGAGAGACACCTTGTGAAATGTCCCATGAAACAGTTCCTGGAATAGTGAGGTTTTGTTGGGAATTTACATGAAGGAATTAAAGCAAAAGCAATAACAAGACTGTACAGGCCACACCCTCTTAAAAATAGGTGCCACATATGGTTCTTTAGAGCAATGGAGTAGAAGAACCACTACTGATTCTCTAAAGAACTTTTCAATGGATCGTTCTTAAAAGAGTTGCTTTTATAGTTAACATATGTAAAGAACTTTTCTTATGCTTTAAAGAATCTCCACAAAATGTGAAGTTGTTTTTTTTCAACCAGAAGAAGTTTTTTCTTCTGAACCATATGTCTAAAACAAGAACCACTGAGGAACCTTTATTTTTAGGAGTGTATAAGCAAAATAAGTATTACGTAATTAAAAATACAGTTGTTTGGAACAATTCTATAGAAGAACCACTGTTCCCTTAATGACGTTTGAATGGCAGGTTGTTTAAAGAACCATGTTCATACATGAGATGTGCAAATGTGAAAACCTGTTTAAAACTTATGACACATGAGCACATGATTAAACACCTAACGTAAAAGTTCCATATCAATTAAAGGTTTTTTTCTGAACTGTACATCCAAGCCAAGAACCATTTAGGAACCTTTACTTTTAAAGTGTATGCAATTGCAACAACCAATATAAACATTACAGTCTTCAAAATGAATGTGCTCAGAAGGGTGATTCAGAGCACCGCTGTAGAAGAACACTTTTGGTTCCCAAAAAAACATTGCTATGGATGGATCCATAAAGAGTTATTTGTATAACTAAGATAGGTGAAGAACATTGTTAAAGTTTTTTTTACAATATACCAATATGTTTTTTCCTTAACCATATGTCCAAACCAAGAACCATGGAGTGGCCATGTAGGCCCACACAAAGCTGGATCTATATCAATTAAAGGTTTTTCCTAGAACAGTACATCCAAGCTGAGAATCATTTAAGAACCTTTAGTTTTAAAAGTTGTATGCAGGTTCAATAAGAAAAGTAAACATTACACACTGTGCCAAAAATGTTCTTTGAAGCGATGCTGTAAAAGAACCACTTTTGGTTCCACAAAGAACCTGGACTGGATGGAAATTTTTTTATTTGTGAAAGTAAGGTTGTTTCTAGATGCTGCATAATGTAAATGTTCTGCATGTTCTGAATTTAAGATTTTTCTCTTGGAACGTACATCCAAACTGAGAACCATTTAGGAACATTTTTAACTCGCTTTTTAGAGTGCAGGTCCAAAACTGAGGCTTTGGTTTGCTACATAACGATACATAAACTTCTGAATACTATCGCTTAAGTGATTCTCAACACTGTTTTTTTTTTAACCACAGCTGTTTTCCAAGCCAGCAACAAAGAGTTTTTGTATTCAGCACCCCCAAATCCCCCAGCACCCCCTCCCCAACCAACATACAGTGCATTTACTACAAATTTTTAAACGCAAATCACTCTCTATGCTCTCTCTCATAACTCTAACCTTTGGTCCCCTGCATTGACAGAAGGGGCAAGAAACGAAGCGAGAGAGAGACAGGTGGCCAGGCCAATCCTCACATGCCCTCTGCTCCTCTTTTTTTTGCTTCCTTTCTTTCACTATTTCACTCCGTTTTGCGTGCTCTAGCTCGCGGTGACAAGCCGCCCCATTCACTCGTTCATTCTCCTCCTCTCTCTCTCGCTTTTGTTCGGCCAGCCCGGCTCTCCGCTCTCCCTATTCAAGTTCCAGACGGCCCACCATTGACGGGAGCCCCAGCCCAAGTCACACTGCCCTACCCTAACACCCCCCACACATACACACACACACACACGCATACTAGCACATAGACAGCTCTGCAGCTGCTATGGTAATGAGAGAGGGAGACGAGAGAGAGGTAGAAGGCTGCAGAGAGAAGAGAAGGAGGGGTCTGGGGTGGGTTGCGGGGGAGAAGAGAAAAAAAAGAACGGGGGGATCCTTCTCATGCAACTCAATAACCAGTGGCCCCAGTTTTTTTTTTTACAAATGGAAAATCCCTCTGCCCCATGCACACCTCCTTTTCTTTTCCCCTCCTGTCGGCTTCCCACCCTTCTCCCCCTCCTCGTATCGCCTCTGCACCTCCTCTGCTGACCTCCCCTTTCTCATTGAAATCCATTTTACACTGAACCCTGAAAAAAACATGTTCAAAGGTGTGTAAAGTAACCCTGACACGGTGCTCCGAGCCCGAGAAAATGACGTGTTTATATGTTTACAGTTCATGCAAAGTCCACTTTGCATGAACTGGTCTCTGCATGTCAGAGGTACTAAAGGTGACCCCCACTCAACCATCTGTTGGGCTTTGTGTTATTTGATTCAAAATCTGGAATCACACACTAGCATAAGATAGACTAAAGCATTTAACAGTGTTACCCTTTAAATGGCCCATATATTATTTCCTATTTGTTGTGCATTTTATTTTCTTATACTGAGTCTTAATTCATTTTCATATGACAATGTTCCAGTCTCTCTTTATGCCTTATGATTAAATGGGCCGTTCATGTTTCTGTGCCTTTAAGACAGATATATGTAAAGAAAACCTGTTGACCTGTTGAGAAAAAGACCTAGTTGCAGCAGATAGAGGTTAGGATGAAAAATGCTGGAGTATTTCTTTAATTCCAACCTCAGCAAAACTTAAGATGAGATGTCTTTATGGGTGCATCAGCTGGTTCATGCAAAGCAGAGTTTTATGCTAGACACCGTGTCAAAAGTGACCTTTACTTTTCTGTTGTGTCAATTTTTTTTTACTTTTAACTGACTTTAGACTTTTGCTTTGTGTGACCTCATACTGTAATTAACGATTGAACATACCATTTTCTCACTACCGAAACAACGACTACACTACTGAAACTTTACCAAGTGTGTCAGATTGACTGTTTCAGTAGTGACCATTTTAACTCATTTTGAACAGAACTTGCCAGAACATGACTAGCAAACACAGCTTTGAACCGCTGTTCACACATAAAATCATAATATATTTCACTAAAACACGAAGATATTTACTTAACTGCAGAAAATGTGTTTCAGTAGTGACAATTCGTAATGTTACACACTGATTTCCAGACTTTGAAACACATTTACTTCAAAATAATAGGACCTAACTGCGCACCATGTGTCCATGAGGGACAGGGATGCAGTCTCACTTCCTGCTCTAAAATGTAGGGGTGTGGCTAAAATAAGGCTCCACCTATGTACTAAAACTCTTTGTGTTTTGGTAGTGACATGAAAACTTGGGACAGCTTTTTTTGGATAAAGTTTTTTTGAATGAAATCCAGATATTTCAGCTTTAAAAGAACTCTAAAAAAGATCTTACAAAAAAAATTGGGAAAAATGTAGGATGTGGGAGTCCCAGTGTAAAATACTCTATAAATAATGATTTTGTATATATTTACCTTATTACTTATCTCAATAAATGCATTGGCTTTAATTAGATAACATAACATAATCTTTGTAAATATCTGTGCAGAATACTTAGTTGTTGTTTGAAATATTTGTTTTGTGAATTGTTCTGAACAATTCTTGTTACATGTTTATATAATCTTGTCTCAAATCCTGCACACTTAAATAGGGGACACCAAAGTATACATATGTGTGTGTGGGTGTGTGCGTGGGAGCTGGAGGATGGGGTGAAGCAGGGGCCTGCACTGGCAGACGGTGGTGGGGCCCCATGCAGTCTCTGCTGTACAGCTATTCGTCTTACGTCTGTGCACGATGACCTGCAGGATCATGTGACATCTGCCCGCCTGCCAGATCAGAAAAGAGATGCAGGAGTGTCCATATGGAGCCCCTGCTCTCCAAATACTGACACATAACTCGGCCTATGTGTGTGCGTACGTGAGTGTATGTGTGTTTGATTAATCAGTGCAGACATATAGTGTGGAGTTAAACATCTGTGAAGTGACAGGTGGAAGGGCCATGACCTCAGAGACATTTCACTTGCCGAGGATGCTTCAGACCACAAGATTTTATTTCACTTTTTCTGCTTGAACTTACATCCTGTGAAGTATGTAAGTGGTCATAGTTGTGGAGTTGTTAAATGTTGTGTATTTGGTGTGGAGTGACTGTTTTCGTAACTGTGATTATGCACTTTGTTTGGATTCAGCCTTGAACTTGAACACATTTGTAATAAATCTTCAATGTTTCAAGTTGTGTAACTACAATTGCCTTGTTTAAAGTAATAAGCCACGGCAAAATACACCAATTCTCAATGAAAAATAACAGCAACTGCAATAAGCAGTACACATTCAGTGATGTCCGGACTGGACTCTGGGGAGGCAAATCCAGCATCTGATCTATTTTGTCTGTTTTCTTTTCTCAGTAACAACTTCTTGACAGCTACACATCATTTCAGACTCATCATGTTAAGCTATCTTCCCTCAGTGGAAGGATAGACAGAAACACCTGTAGATTTTTTCAGATCTGAAACTAGTGGAGCTTGATTTTCTCCTCTCTCTCAAAGAAACATCCCCTGAATAAATGAATAATTTGAATAACAGGACAGGTGGTAACTGTATAAACAGGTTTATTATACAGTGAAGGTTATGAGATTAAACACTGCTATATTATGATAAGCGTGGCAGGTGAATGTTACTTATCATGGAAAACAAATTCAATTTGTGAAACCGGACATACATGATGAGCATTATTTTTAATTCATTATTTATAGTTCATTACATATTTATAATTAGTTATTTTAACATTTGTGAATGTATTTTATTTAGTCTTCCCGCTGTTGTATAAAAGAAAAAACCCTAAGAGGCCTTGCATTACAGTGATTTTTACCATGGTTAAGGTGTTTTGGTGTTTCATACGCTTAATACCTCTTAAAGGGGAATTTTACAGATTTTTGGTTGAGAATGGTTGAGATTTAAACATCAGTCATTGAGAGTCATTCAGAGTGGTCTGATGTGAAATGGTCCATTTCATCCTTTTGCAATCTTGCATGGATAAATTGCCATAAATTGAATTTTTAAAAATATATATTTTAGGCCAAAACTCATTGTAAAACAATGTCTCAAAAGTCAGGCAGTGTATTCGTAACCATATCATGTGAGCTAGCTTTTAGCATCGTTACACACTTTACACGTCTAGGTTCTATTACCACTCTGAACAGTAAGTTTCTCTAAAACAGTGCGTTTCCCATCAAACCACTCTGCCTTTTTAAATATCTTAATTATTTAATTATGCACAGGTTTTCAATGCCTAGCCTCTCATAGCTTATTGCTACATGAAATGCATTCTAGCATCTTTAAATGTACAAACTGTTATCGCGCAGCAGAACAGAGATAACTGAACCCATTTGAATTGTTATAAAGCTACAATGTGTTTAGATGCAGGAGAACAAGACGGATTATTTTGACAGAAACAAATCCCTCACACATTGTTCCAAAACAGACGAAGCAATTTGCTCTGAACCCCACAAGCTTTTAACAACAATTTTGATCACTTAACTATCTCAAAAAGAGGTCCATATGGTTGCATGCATGACCATGCAATTTTAAACAACGAATTTAAACCTGAGTAATGCTGTTGAGAACACTTTTAGTGCAACTGTATCAAACAAAGATACGTGGACTAGAATCTTAAAATGAAGCCACTTGCAGATTTCAGAGCAGGTCTGTGTCACTACTTGTCCGTGCATTTATGTGTGTATGGCTGCTTGCTCACGCATGAACATATGTATGTATATGCTAGCACGTAATTATGGAGGATAAAGGCACAGTTGTACTATGTGAAACTTTGGGCTTTGGGAGTGCTTTTCTCTTTGGCTGGCTTGGCTGAATGGAGCCATTCACAAGGCCCTAACCGCATGCTTTCTTTATCTGCATTGTTATGCCCCCTCCCCTTCACCCACTGCTGCATAATGGCACTCCGTAATGGGTGCAGGGTTTTTTTTTTTTTTGGAGGAGGGGTGGGTGGAGGGGCAGCCTGAAGGGGAGGAGGGGGAGCAGAGGGAGTATTTGGGTGAAAGTGAAGAATGGGGTGGGGGAGGGGGGACACAAAAAGGGGCAGAGAGGGGGTATAGGATAGCCTAACAAACCAAAAGTTCCCCATCCACCAACCCATCCTTTGTTCTCTTCTACAGTACCAGTCAAAAGTTTGGACACACCTGCTTGAATGCATGTTTCCATAGTCTTAAACACATTTTCATTTACAGGCCTGTGGTTCAATGTGTAAAGTTTGTTTGTAAGAAACATATAACAGTTAATTTAAGGCCTAATTATGTCCAGAGCAAAAATCTTAAATATGGTGTTTTAGCAGCCAACAAGGTCTCAGCTTATGTGGTACTTCTTCAAGTCTGTGGTAAAAGAAAGCATCTCAGGTGGCGCCTACTGATGCTGCTTAAAAGAATACCTAAAATGTAGGTATATGCCACATAATGTGGAACTGAATCCTATGTGTTATGCTCCATGTCAAAAAGTTTGTAGACACCTGCTACAGCGTTCCTTCTGAAATCAAAAGTATTAAGAGAGTTTGTTCCCCTTTGCTGCAGTAACAGCCTCTACTTTTCTGGCTACATTAGATGTCCGAACATTGTTGTTGTATTTGATTACATTCAGCAACAAGAATGTTGGCAAGGTCAGGTACTGATGTTGGATGATGTATTCGGGATCATAAAATCCATGCCAACTCATTCCGAATGTATTGGATGGTGCTCGATCACTCCAGAGAACGCAGCTCCACTGCTTCAGTCCAGTGCTGAGGGGCTTTATATCCTTTTAGCTGACACTTGGCACTGGGCAAGGGGACATTAGACTCATGTGTGGCCGCTCCAAAGCATCTCATTCTTATGTCAGTGCTTTTCTCTGAAGATTATACAAGCTGTGTGTGCAACTGAAGACCTGTGTCCACAATGGGTACACCTTAAAGTATTTGAATTCACCAATTATAAGCGCTGCCTGGATACGTTTGGGCATATGTTGTATTTCTTAGATTTGAAGCCAATTTTACTGAAAATGTGGAAACTGGTGATGAGGAAATAAGGTGTGTCAAAACATCTCATTGATACTGTCTCTTACCTGGATGTTCTTGCAGTGCTAAAATTTGGTTGGTGCATTTGCACATGCATGCAGCTATGTGGCACTGATATTATGCAGCATTATAACTGGCAGAGACAGATGACAAACATAAAAAAGATTCAGAAATAAAGCTTTTCCAAGCTGTTTCTTGTTCGCCAGTGACAACCGTGTTTGGTGACCAAATGCTTTTGCGGACTTCTCTATTCTGATTTCTCAACTGGTTTGATTGCAAGACCACAGGTGCTAGTCCTGCCACCCATTCTCTCGCCACAGCCATGGTCCCTCAAACAGGGTGTAACAAAAATCTTGAGCAATATTACTTGGGCAATATCATCTTAACCACTCTAGTTATGTAGCAAGAAGAAAAAAGCAATGCAGATACAAACCCTTAAGAAATGTGCAATGGTATATGTCAATGGCAGCATTGGTACAAATGGTATATGTGTCTGTCATGGTACAGAACTGGTTAGAAGAATTATGAAAGCTGATTGATTTAACGCATATTATGTGTGTTCTGAGACAAAAGTGGCAGCTCCATAGCAGAGCTTTTAAATGAATAATGCACCCACCGAAACCTAAAATAGTCATATTTACTCTGCAGTATATACTCAGTGTCAGTCCTAAGGGTGTTCTCACTCCAGCGACTCCTTAAGGGTAATTTAGTAAAATTTACTACTTCAGCCAAGTACTGCACTGAAAGTAGCCCATAGCTTTAGCTCCCTCTAGTGGCAAAATCCCTGAGATTATTCATTTGGTGGAGGCATTACCTACTCACAACTGAGGACAGTTGCAAATGTCAGAAGGATAATGGGAGAAAGGAGATAAATGGGTAAGTGGTACTCTGATTTGCCAGATAACATAACAGGTGTTTTTTATATGAATAAATTATATTAAAGCAGCACTATCTAATATTTTTGTTACAAATTTAAAGAAGTAGCATTACTGAGCCTGGAGAAAACAGAAGACTAAAACATGATGTACAAGCTCCGCAAGTGACCCTGAAAAGCCTGAAATAATCACTTCAAAGATGTACAGAGAGAGATTTGGCAGGAGTTTTTCCAACCTTGTTATATGTCTTTACATATTAATCACATGCATAGACTCAAAATTAGCATTATACTGACAAAGACATGATGACAATAGTAGATAATTCCCTTACATCCTCCGAAGACACATCCTTCACCAAGTTTTGACTTGGTCTCTTGGAATACTCAGGTTCAGGTTGCTCACAAAAATCAGATTCATCCTCGTGTGGGTCTGAAGCATAATTGATGTAGTAAAAAGTTTTCCCGCACTTTGCATGCAATTACCTATTTGCATCAGAGAGGTCTCCCCAAATCCTACAGTGTTGCTTCAATGAGTACACAGGGAGGTAAATCTTACAGTGGCTCTGGAGGAATCTATGCAAATGCACTAGTTTTGATCACACTGAACATAGGACGACAAAGATTTTAACAATACAGAACATAGAGTTAGAGGTAGTTTCATGTTAATAAAATACACTATGTCCAAAAGTATGTAGTCATATGCGCACATACCTTGCGTAATCCCAATGAAAAGCACTGCACTCATAGCAGTGTTCCAAAATCCCAGAATCCCAGTGTAGCTTTTCCCAGAAGAGTAGCTCTAGGCTATTACTGCAGCAAAGGATGGACAAACTACCTGTTAATACCCTTGATTTCAGAAGAAACGCTGAAATGTCAGATGTCTACAAACTTTTGGACATACAGTGTACATTTCAGACATAAAGTCTTGGATTATATTATTAGAAGTAATGTGGACTGCTACATCCTTAACATTCAGTTTTTCTAAATAATGTTTTTTCTACATCTATGCGTTTGTAACTCTAAGAAGATATTTCAATGCTTTTATTTTCTATTCTTATCACATTCTAAAATACATTC
Organism: Pygocentrus nattereri; assembly: GCF_015220715.1. Lineage (NCBI taxonomy): Eukaryota > Metazoa > Chordata > Actinopteri > Characiformes > Serrasalmidae > Pygocentrus > Pygocentrus nattereri. The sequence continues at coordinate 15,726,900 of NC_051230.1, forward strand.
GACTACAAGTACACTGATTTTTTTCACAGTGAATGACCATGTGTTCTGAAATGGCCTTTTATTCAGGGCTAAGTTTTGTAAAAGCAAACTAAATTAGTAAAAAATTCAACTATTACAGATATCATTTAACGCAATACCACTAACTAACGGTGCAGTGAATACAGGCTAAAAGTAGCAGCACAACAGAGATCTTTTTTTTTTTTTTTTTTTTTTTTTTTTTTTTTTTTTGCCTGTCTTGTCTGGCAGATTTGCAATCAGAATTATGGTCAGACTGCATTACTGTGCCAAACAAATTTACTTTTCCAAAATGAGCACTATAGATTATAGGCTCATCTTGTCAGTGTTTCTTTCTTTCTTTCTTTCTTTTTTAATTATTTAATTTCATTTTGTTAATACATTTGTGATATTTTAATGACTGTAAATGTGTTAACATCATGCCAGACTTGACAGGCCAGGGGAATCTGTAAAGAAGGGAGAGGAGAGATAAAAGGGGGGGGGGGGTTAAAAAGGGAAATAACAAAAGGGCAGAAAGAACACAGCGCAAATGCCACGGCGATGGTTCACCAACTGCTGCTCCTGAGAAAAGAGAAGAAAGTGTACCTGAGACGTACAGCACTTGGAAAGACTGCACAAATGACTGATGTATGTGTATGTGGGTGGGTGTGTGTGTGTGTGTGTGTGTGTGTTTGTGAGTGCAGTACAGTATAAATTTGTCACAAGATGCACTCAATAGCGAGGGCAGAATCTATTTGTTAGTACTAATAAAATAGTAGCATGTTAAATTATGTTTGTGTGTTACTAGGCCTGCAGGCCTTTTATATATGGAAGGTTTGTAACCAAACCTTATAACCTTATAACCTTATATTATCTGTCAGTGAGGCTCAGTCCCAGGTGATACCCTCCCTCATAAAAATATCTTTGTAGCTAACCTATTAGTGGACGCTACGTTTGCGGTTACAGGATATTTATGTCTTTAATGTTTATGGGTGTTCTATTGCTGTCCTTTGGGGTCCAATGTTCCGTATGAGATTCATTTGGGGTACACATTAGATATGCTTCAATTGCATTCAATGGAATTTGGCATACTTTCATTCAAGCATGCTTACCAAGACTGTAAAATGGTATTTTTCAGATCACGTGAGCTGGGATGAAAAATGTTTTGCACTACTCTACTCACAGGCTACTCACTGAGAATCTGTAATAAAGGGCTGTTTTCTGATAAGCTAGTTTTAAACCCTGAGTGATGTGTTCTGTCTCCACTATTTTCTCTATGTATTCAACTTAAAATGATTTAATAAATAAGATGCTGATGATACACTAAAAACAGATGTTCTGTCATCCTGTCTCTAACTAGACACATCAGTGTGCTCAGTTGGAGACGACACATTTAGAGTTACTTTTCGACACAAAATGTGTTGAAGTATTTCTGTGCCCACTTGCAGATAACACATTTTGGGTTACTTTTAACACAGAATGTGTTAAATCAGAAAACAACAAGACATAAAAAGTGTTGACAGCTAACACATGGAAGGGTGTTTTTTAACACATCACTTTTCAGAGTGCATGGCTCTAATTGTTCTGTTTCATAGTAATCAAGTGATAGACAAACACAGTTTACAGTACTATTACAGAAGTGCTAATGTTTCAAAAGCACTAATACACTTCAACATCAGTGAATCCCATCATACTGATACACTTTCTTTTTGTTTTCTGGCATTTCCTTATAACAGCAACATGTGGCTTCAAATTAAATAAATTCACATTTTGTTGTTTTCTATGAATAGGAATAACTGTGTTCTCCTAGATAAGTGATAACACTGGAGTACTATTTCCTTCCTCTAGTTACCAAACAAACACGGCATATTGTGAATGCATTGTCCTGACACTTGCTTTGTATATAGAATTTAACTATTTACGTACACTGTGACATTTGAATAAAAACAGACAGCAACTGCACAGGAACTATCATTGGGCTTTATAACATTTATGGGTTTTATATATGGGTTTTTATATCATTAAAGAAGCCAGTATCTGTTCAATCCCTACTATGCCTTTTATAGTTACACTGATCAGGCATAACATTATGACCACCTCCTTGTTTCTACGCTCACTGTCCATTTTATCAGCTTCACTTACTATATAGGTGCAACTATACTGGTGGATCATTCTCAGCACTGTAGTAACACTGTGGTGGTGGTGTGTTAGAGTGTGGTGTGCCGGTCACAGGATGCTGTTGGCTGGATATTTTTGGTTGGTGGACTATTCTCAGTCCAAGAGTGACACTGAGGTGTTTAAAAACTCCAGCAGCTCTGCTGGAGCATAGAAACAAGGAGGTGGTCATAATGTTATGCCTGATTGGTGTATATTGCACCTAAGGCATGCATATTGTCACTGTTATTTTTCTATATCATTTAAGCACAGCAGCTCTGCCCTTTACATTGTGTGAAGATTTCATGATGAATGGAGCAATAGAAATGGTCCAAAATGCTTGCTTGGAATAAAATATCTTTACATAAATTTACATTAAAAATAAAGAACATTTTTGCCTTCTGTAAAGTTACCATTTTGGAGATACTTTTTCTTTGGCCAGTGACAATGTGTTTTCATAATATCAATGAAAATGATTCCCTCATTTCTCTTCAGTCTGCAATCATTTAAAGGTTCCATATCATGGAAAACAAAATTTCCTTCACTGTTTTAAAATATGAGTTCTTCAAGTCTCAAGATGTACCATGTCTATACAGCTCATTCATGGGAAAATGAGCTGCAAAACAGCCTGTTTTCAATTCACTGTTTATGTGATGTCACAAAACCAAGTTTAGACGTATCTACCTGTTCAGCCTGCTGCAGTTTAACATTGTCCATTTACATTCAACTGGCGCTGAAGGAGAATCTCAGCCGAGACTGCTGTTTGAACAAAGTGCAATACAAGGCAGCCAATCAGAACAGAGATCATTTACAGACACCTGTTTTAAATGCACGGTAACCAAAACAACCTATTTAATTCTGAGAGATAAAGAGAGAGTGAAAATGGTCACATAACTTAAATACATTAATTGTGACTGTTTGAGGTACATAACCCCACAAATGTAAGACATCTGCCTTTTAAATAAAGAATATTGGCCAGGTGCACTTACCAGACAGCAAACAAACCAGAGTAATGTCTTGAAATGAAGGAACCTACAGGAGTACGTTTTCTTGCATTAAATGGCTTATTAAAGCAATAATAATACTGTGTGTTACATTGATTTCACAATAAGTGGCTTATGGCTTTTATAAAACAGCAATCAACACAAATGATGATGAAATACACATTTTCTCAAAAAATACTAAAAATTATTAATAATAATAATCAATATAAATGAGTAATCCGCCAAGAAATGAAATTCCTTTGGGGTATGGTATCGTTGTCAAGCAACCATGGACTGCTGAATAGAAAAACGTTTACTCGCCCATCACAGTGTACTGCGGTCATTTCGTTAACTTTTTGACCTTTTTTGCATTATAACAATGAACATGGGATAACAGCACAACTAAGTAATTGTTGGTCACCAAATTACCACCGAGTTTTATTTAGCACCAGTCCACGTCCACCCTTCTTCTCACACTGAGGCTTTAATCTCAAATAGCTCCTTGCTCCCTACAGAGTGCATTAAGGAGGAATGTAAACACTGGATTCTGCATGCCAACCATGCATAATATGGCTAGTAAAACAATCATTTGGGATTCAGCCATATCTTGATAAATTATGCACTATTTGGCTGTATAGGCTAGAATTTCTAAATGTCCATAGCTAGCACACTATTTAGGTAGTATTATTACTTTTACTTCTGACTTAAACACAGACATTTGAAGCGTGTCAGCCATTCAAGTCACATTCTTTAGACATTTATACTGGTGTTTTACAGTGAATCATAGTGTAAGTACTTTAATTCCAACCTGTGAAATTAATGATGGAGTTGTTTACCCTGTTAGCTAGCTAACCAGCCTAGTTCTAGTTAAGAAAATAATGGCTCAGAGAGTTATGAAGTCTCACATCTCATATCCATATCACAGTACTGTAAACCTTCGTTGTTATGAAATACATATATGAAATATAAAACATCATGTTGTGATTTGTATTATGGAAAACTAAACTGTCTGTCATTTGTGCAAAAATAGTTCTGTATCTCTGCATTTTTAAAATACTAAAAATACTTTACTCTCTTGCAGATTCTGCCAGCTGTTTACCCAGATATGCTATTTAAACAATAAAATACTGTTAGAAATTACTTTTGCCAAATTAGTTTCTTAACAAGCGACATGTAGCTACGTCAGAGTAAGGAGCTCCACCCACTAAATTGTTCTCCAGCTCCTTACACTAAATTCCCAAACTGTCATCCACCACTGAGTGAGCTTTTTTGTTTTTTTATCACGGTGGTTTTATGGCTCAGTCTGACCTGGTCAGATTCGGAAGATGACGCTACACGTTTGGGGAATGGCATTCGGTTAATTTCTGGCCGATTCCTGGTTGTTTAGCTGTTCTTCTGTCACAGCTGCCGACTGAAAGCTGCTCAGCTGTAATGACAGTTTGTGAATTTAGTGTAGTCTCATCTTCAGAGTCTGACCAAATCGGCTCAAATGTGATCTTGACAGTACCCATTTTCTGCTTCTGTGCAAAGTAAGAAGTAAAAACTTGAGCGTCTCCTACAGCTGTCAAACACGTTGCTTAGCAACGGCGGAGTGATACAGTGTGTGTGAAAAACCTGTGATGTTATGGCGAAATATCTCCACGCCTCTCAGTCAGCTTGTGTGGCCGGAACTAACTTGTATAATATATATTACAAGATTTTTGCCTCTTGTAGTATTTCTGTAGTGTTATTATAGATCTTTTTCAGTGGTTTGCTCTGTGTTCTCAGGCACTTAGCGGTTAGATTTGCTATAATTTATATTTCATATGGACGTGCTATTGAAAGCATTTTTCCTAATACTGATTTTCAGCCAGGTAGTAACAAGTTAGCTAAGTTCCAGTTAAATTCTGATTAATTTCTACTTTCTTCAGTATTTTAAAATGGTAATACCTTTACTGAAATATAATTGTGGGAGAAGTAACATTATAGTTATTAACAACTACGTTTTCGGTTACCATGTGGGTCACAATCTCACGTTTGTATTTGTGGTTCACGCCTCTGACATTTGTGGTTTCGTTTCGTTTTAGACCAAAAGTACTTCAAAAAGAGAATAACACAGCGCCAGCACCCTTCAGTTTCTCTGCTGATAAAGGTTCCACTGCACTTACTCAGTATTTAAACAGATACGTTTGCCCTCCTACTCATGTTGTTTTCTGCAAAGGTACTTTTTTTACTTGAGTCATTATTTTACAGAAGCAACTATTAGTTCTTTAGCAATGAGCATGGCTTCACGCAGTCCACCTCTGCAGATATTCAGTGTAGCCTACAGGTGGTAGTATGGACTGGAAGTTGAGCTTCGCGTCGTGTGTCCGCCCATACAGACCTGACTGACTGAGCCGCTGAAGCTCCATCGTGGGTCGGACTGAAGCGCTAACAGTATCGCTGTAAACCTGCGCAGCTACCGAGACGACCACGGAAACATTAACACCGCGTACTGGAAATGAATAACCGCCCTTTCTCTGCCTTTTTTCCTCGCCGTAGGCGTTGAAGTCCTGCCTGGAAACTCGTTCTGAATTTACTATGAGGACAGACGTTGCTTAAGTTAGGAGCTGCTGCTGCTGGCGAAGGCAGCGAGTTAGCTAGGTTAGCGTTAGCATGTTAAGCTAAAGCCAGCTAGTTGTCAGTTCGTATGACGAATGGTTCCTTTAAAGAGACTCGACAGCGTTAAAGTTCCTTTTCGAGCTGGAAATCGCGAAATCTCGTGCTTGAGTTACTGAACATGCATGTCGGTTTGGATGAATCTGTGGTCCTCGCTGTCATGTTTGGATAACGTAAGCTTGAGCCAGTAACGTTAACCCCTTTTTCTTTTACCGTTGAGTTCGGACTGTCTCAGGTTCTTGGAGCGTAAAGGTGAACGCCAAGACGGGCTAGTTACCCTTCACTGTGTAGCAGCGAAACTCCGATGTCACGAAGGTGGCAGATACGGGCACATTTGGACTCCCAAACAGCAAAATGGATTAAGTCAACAACAATATTTCAGTCAGGAATTTCAAGTTAAGGTGCGCTGAACAGCAAGCAAGTTGGCTAGCCCTGCTAGCTAGCTTAGCGACGGCGAACCACCAAGTAAGTTTGCAGTTCTGCTAAAGCTGTTTGAGTCTTTGTCTTCATATTGCTGCTGCCTTTGGGCCATTTTAGCTAGCAGGACAGTAAATAAGGCGCACCAGATATGTCGACACTTTCTTGACTCGTATAGCTTGACTTAGTTTGTTAGCTAGCTAACATAAAGCTTCAAGACACCTGCGGGGGAGTTAACCTAACTGCTAGCTGTCGTTCAGGAAAAGAAGTCCTGTGACCATCCATGCAGATGAAACTGAAGTTACAAAGAGATGCGTGAATAACACTCCTTGTCATGATGGGACATGACTGTCCAACTATTAATTTGTATTAATTTATATATATATAGTACATATTGTTGCCTGTTTAGATAGCTAACGCTAGTGAGTAATGGGAAGAGAGTCTAACAGTCCGAGCCTGCTAGGTTAGCTAGTTGTCAATATCTAATAACATTGGTCGTTCATGTGAACTTCACATGACATTAGGGCTTTCTGTTCAGTTCCCCTCGCACGTACTCCAGGATTTGGTCGATAGTGTGCTTGTATTTGCACTATATATCTGCCCTGTTGGGAAATGAAGTGTTTAGCTCGTTTATATAGCCAGTCCAAAGACTAATGAAAACGCAGAGTATTTTATGCGAGTTGTTTTGAAAGTCTCCCCTAGCGGAAGCGAGGCGGAGTCCTCGTACGGTTTACTTAGCTGTGAGAAACAGGGGGGCATATAATCTGTGGCCTGTCAAAGTGATCGGGAGGCTGAAACCCTGGTGTGTGAGTGGTGACCGTATTTTGTTAGTCATCTAAATTCAGGCCTAGTTGCGTGGCTAGCTGCATTGGAGCTGATCATATGAGATGTTGTTTCTCTGTATGAACAGTCAGGTTCATAATTATTTGGGCGGTAGCATTTTGCTTTGTAATTTTGCCTCATTTCTAATGAAGTGAGGCAGTGACTTTCAGCTTTAATTTAAGGGTTAAACACTATTAACCATTTAGGAATTACAGCTAATTTTACATAGACCCTCCATTTTACTAGCTCAAAAGTAATTGGACCAATAAACATAATTATAAATACCTAATCATCATTTTTAATATTTTGATCCATTTGCAGTCAGTGACTGTCCGAGGTCTGAAACTCATGGACATCACCAAATGAATTTGGCTAAATCTGATGCAAAATGTAGCTTCATAAACAGAAATGTTTTTGTTAATCTACTTGAATTAAATCTGAAAGTCTACACATCAGTAATGTCTTGACTGATTCATCCATTGTGGTGGTGTACATAGGCAAGTCACTTTCCAGATATGTGTGGAGCTGACTGTGTTTTCCGATATGACAAAACACAATTATTTAGATGCTTAATTCTAGTTATTACCTTGTTATGTGAGCAAAAAGTGGTTAACAACAGGACAGAAAACTGCAGAACAGAAACTTTGACTTTTGCTTTGCTACATGGTAATGTAGCGGTGCATTAAAGCACGTATCATCGCAGTCTCATCTGATTAAGTTGCATTGCAAATGCAAGATGAAAGTTGAATTGAAAGAAAATGCAGGAGTTGGAGTTGCAGCTTTGGGTATGGCACTTGAAAACATGGTGTGCTTCTGAATGCAGTGCTTGACATTTTGTTTTTTAGATTTATTAGATTAGATTTATTAGATTTCAATATGTGTTCCATTCATGCTAAGGGAATTGGCTGAGACTGTACAGTGGTAATGAGTTATAGTTTAAAGTAATCCAATTATTTCAAATTAGGGTCCAATTAGAGCTTTGATGAGGGTTAGTCAGGCCACATAAAAGATAATCCATAAGCGTAAAGGAGTATGAGTTTAATCAAAACTAAAAAATGCATAATGAAACATTTTATTTACACCATAGCATATGTGTTTCACACATTTTAAAGGCACTGGAATTCTATTCAGACGAACATGCACTATAAGAGACAGAAAGGCCTATAACCCAGTATCCCCACAGTCAGATCACTAAGTGTGTTATGAACATTTGAACAATACAGGCCTTGTTATGTGAGAGATCAGAGTTTGTGTGGTTTGTGTCTCTAACCACCGAAAGGAGTTTGCAGTTGTAAGAAAGATCTCATTGACCAAAGAGAGTTCGTCACTAACGCTGGCTTGTTTTGCCATGACAAAGGGAGGACATCTTTCATTCAGCACTTCCCACAATGTCTTTAACTTCTGCCTTATTTGGAGTTTGCAGTTTACATAGTCTACTTGATGTTTTAGAGGGGTTTTGATCTTGCACTGACACAGTTAGCCTGTAATTTAACTCGGATTAATGCTACTCATTATAGCTAATCCCTAATGGCATATTTTATTCAGTGTGTTTGCAGCTTTAATGTTTATTGTTAACGTCATGCCCTTGTGCACTTAACTCGCCCAAACCGCGTTCTCCAAGCCTTTTGCCCCCCGACCCCCCTTTTTTATCTCTCTTCCTCATTTCTGAATAATGTTTTGTGCTCCACCTGGTAATTGCATTATAAACACCCGGTGGCAGCTTTTCAGGGATTATTGACAGTAGAGATTTATTAGATTTCAAAATAAGCAAAAGCAACAAAGTCGCTGTGGAAACTTTGTGGTGCGCTTCAGAGCAGACTGCTTCTGGTAACTTATCACCCTCTGTTTTGTAGTGAGCATTGTCACAGTTAAAGGGAAACCCAAAAGAATAGTGGGTAATGTTGCAGTGCAAAGAGTACCGATGCTTAAGTCAGTGTGAAAAGGGGAACAAGTGTATGTCCTGCTTTTCACATTGACAGAAGTGTGAGTTTTTTTATTTTGTTATGTTTATTTTTTTATTCAACACGGCGCTTCTGAATCACTGCCCCAGTGGGTAGGTGTTTGGTGTTTTAAAGCTGGTTAGTCATGTTAAGAAATGTACCGCTGAAAAGACTCATTGTCTCCAAAAACAAATCATTTCTGTTTGTGGGTATTAAGAGAAATGTAGTATGAGATATTTAGAAGGTCTCCTGTGTGTTGTTTATCTGTCTAGCATGTTTTTGCTAATCAGTCACAATCTAAACAGCAACACATCTGCGCCCCATTTTTGAAAGCATTTTTTTAATATATAAAAAAAAAAAGAGTTTGTTATCAGCCATGCAGTGTAAAAGTCACATTACAGCTTGCAATTGAGTAATACTACATATGTGTGTGGGAACACTAGAACGATGAATGCAGTCTTTTTTGAACGTAACGAATCAGGGATGGACTGATGTATGGGAATTTAACATGGGCAGTATTTTGGTGTACATAATTAGTGATGCATAAACATTTTTAAGTGTAGAAACTGGGACTAAATCTACTTGGATTCACATTACTGAGAAATTTTAGCCCATTTGCCCAGTATCCCGTAAGCATTCTGCTCCACCAGAGTAAATACATGCGTCAAAAAGTATCGGTTTGCAATAACAGCGAAATCTAGACATCTATTTTTTTTAGCATATTTGATGCTGTTATTTTTTAAAGCAAATATATGCAGACACCATTGATTATTCAGATATCACAGTGTATCCATATATTGAACTGGAGTACCTTAACCCATAATATTTTCTGTGTACACTGTATGGCTAGTATGTTGACGCTTGACCATCACTCCTACATGACACAGTTAACATTATCCTTCACTGGAGCCAAGGGTCCCTCACAAACTGCCCCAGACCTTTATCCCTCCTTGGCCAAACTTTACTGGCTAAACCCAGATTCATGATGCATGATTGATCATTTCAGAGAACCTCTTTTCAGTGATTCAGAGTCTGGTGGCAATATGCTTTAGTCCACTCCAGCCAAAACTTGGTATCGTGCATAGTGATCATGTGTACAGCTTCTTGGCCATGGAGGTCATTTCATGAAACTTCTGAAGCGGTTCTTGTGCTTCTCTTGCTTCCAGAAGTTTGGAACTTCCAGAGGCATTTTTTTTTATGTGCTGTGCATTTCAGTGCTTGCCGGCCCTGCACTGTAAGTCTGAGTGGTCTACCATTTTGTAGTTCAGCTGTTCTTGCTGATATCCTATGACAATGCCATGTATAAAGTCATGGAGCTCTATACCCATTCTACAGCTAAGGTTTGTGAGTGGAGATTGTATGGCTATGTGCCTGATTTTACACACATTAGCAATTGATGTGGCTGAAACACCTAACTTAATAATTAGGAGGGATGCCCACATACCTTTGGTCATAGAGCATGCAAAATTGCCTATGTCCATATAAATATTTATAAAATGTTTAGTACTTAGTTCTCAAGTCACATTTGTATGGTCAGTGTATTTAAAAATTCTTAATCACATCAGAATAACTAAATAGTAAAGAAGTCACGATGCATTGAATCATTTCCTAAAGAGCACTAATCATATAACATCGTTGTGTGTCAGATATGCAACCCTATATGTTATGTGTGTTTGAGAAAAAGGTGGTGCTTTGTGATACCAGTCTCATCTAGGATTATCTGTAAAAAACAACTGTGTACTTTTTCTTTTCTTTTGTCAGTTAACTTACTATATTTACATCTGTGTCACTCTCTTTAGGTGAATGTTGCCTCTTGACCACCAGCTGCTTTTGTGTCTATAATGGACATGGAGTTAGCTGCTTGTCCCCCAGCACACCAGAACGGTGATGTCCACCGGCAGGAGCGTGTTCCAAAGCCATCCGCCACTGCTATGAAGATTCATCTGTACCACAGCAGCCAGAGTGAGGCAGACTGCGCCCCCCTCTGTTACCCACCAGGAGAATATGTGGCTGAACAGCTGGGCATCGATGCAGCCAAGGAGTGTGGTGAGTCATCAAAGGAGGCTGAAGTAACGAGAAATAGAGAGTAAAGCAGTGAAAAATGGTCAGAAGAATTGAATTAGTGCAGTTTAGAATAGAGATCAGTGCATCAATATTGTAATGCGCTGGAGCTCTTTGACCCTCAGGCAATGTAACGGTATTTAATGGTTTAAAATTGACATTTGATGGTATTACAATGGTGAAACTGGAGCACAGGAAAATATTTGTTGTTCAAAATATTTGTTTTTCATGATCAGAGAGGATATCTTTGCCTTTCTCCGCATTCTTATTAGCCTAAATGTTGAAAACTGTCCTGAATGTTGACTTACAGTTTGAAATCGTGTCACTCAAAGTGCTTCTCTGCTTGTACATCATAAGGAAATTAATCCAAATGTACTCCAGTTGAATTGGCAAATCGCAGTCTTGAAAAGTGTTTTGACCAGCTGTTTTTATTTCCCTGAAGTGATGGCTCCACTGATCAGTTATAGACAATAAGGAAAAAAGGGGACTAATTTTTAGCATCAGGCTCCAGTGTGGCTTGAAAATGTTGCCGTTAAGATTGGTTTTGTTGAACACAGTAGATTGAATAGACTCATCCATCATCCACTCTGTCCATCACCATAAATATATAGCACGTCAACCAAGAGCTCATCACAGAGCAAGGTGCAAATGACTGATATTCAGTGGCATTTAACAGCTGCTCACATAAATACCATCTGTATACTTGCAATAAGAAACTTAGTATCACTATGATGACTACATTATGCTAATAATGTTGTAAAATGCTTAGAAAAAAAAAACTAAATAATTTGTGTATTACCTTGTGATTTGTCCATTTGTTTTTGACTGAGCATGAGTGCAGACGATGTCAGAACACAAGCAGATGAAATTGCATCTCGTGGTAAACTAAATGGCTAGAGCTGCAGACCATGTGTCAAACAGAAGATTTGTGCATTGTTGTTTATGCAAGACCAAGTGAGTCTGCATATAATAGGGCGACTGATGTTAAATCACACACTCATCACCGAAGTGATTGAACAGTCAGGTATGGATCACCTCTAGAGTTTTAAGGCCTGAAATTTTAGTCCAAACCTGAATACAGCCAGATAATTTTCTGTCCGAGCCTGACCCAACACATCATGATTTGAGTCTGGACCTAACATGACCCACACCACATAATCATGTATTGAACATAGAGCAATATTGAGCAGTATATAATGAAACTGCAAAATTATTCACAAAATACTACAAAAATGTTTTTGACCAAACAAATTAAAGCTCCTTTTGGCTGAACTAAAATTTAGAACTGTTCTGAATTGATTCACTCTTAATGTTTCGTTTTCTCATGACTGTTGGTCTTGTTTGACCACAATGCTGTGTAAGTGCCAACTTGAAAAAAGATGAAAGGTAATGAAAGTAATGAAGAAAGAAGTAGGGAGAAGAGTTAAGAGTAAAATCTGTTAAAAGAGGAAGGCAACCTGTGAAATTACTTAATTACAGTTATTACTTCTGTGTTGTAATTTGTTACTTATGCCTGAAAACAAATATAGGGGTAGATGAGAACAATTCATTTAAAAATATGGATAATTAAGTAGCAAAAATGTTTATTATGCTTTAAAAATAAAATAAGATTATTCTTGTACTGCCCTAAGAAACACAAATAATTTTCATTTCTCTACGTAGTTGTTTTCCAAAGACTTTGCACTAAACAAGCTGCTAATCAGTGCTCAGGATTCTGAGGGTTACATGATGAGCATGCGTTTATCGTAATCTTTATCATTTACACTAACATTTACCTTTCAAGCTTGAGTGGATGCAAGGTCTGCCCAGCACTGAAAATAATGATGTTATTCGCTTGGCTTACTGTTTTGCTTTATTTCTCCACTTTTTTCCTCCTTCACAGGGGTGTCACCAGTCTACTTCAGCCTTTTCAGACTTTACAGAGAAAGTGACGGAGTCTGGTTATCACCCAGTCATATCCTTCATTTGGATGAATCAGCCAAAGAGAATTTGATCTTCAGAATTAGGTACCAACAACACATTGAAGTGATGACTGTTATTGTCAGGTGCCAAAAGTTGCGTAAATTGTTTTGTCTGCACACTGCTCTTATCCAAATACATGCTTAATTTGTTTATAAAACATGACTGCCAACATGCATTTGGAGATCATATTGTGAAAATAAGTCAAGCACAATTTTGGAATCTCAGTTCTTAGATGTGGATTTTCCCCCTTTTTTTGTTCCATTTATGCTGCTTTGCTTGATAGTCTTTGTGGAAAATAAAAGACTGATTTGGTTAAGATATTATTGTTTTAGAAGTTTAAAAGTTGGTCATTGTAGATGTAAGAGACCAGTAACAGTAGCAACAAGCTCTGTTAACCTAACAATTTCATGCAAATAGGATAAAATATGTCGATTTTGGCATTATTCTTTGGACAGTTGTTTCTTCAGTTTTATCTTTTATTCTAAAGATAAATTACACACTCTAAACATCCGACAACTGTGTTGACTAATTGCAAACCAACAAAGAAAATATCCTTATTTATTAAAAACCTTTTAGAAAGCTGAGTGTCTTTTTAGACTTGTCCAAGTCTGTTTATATGATCCAGGGTGGCACCTGTGTAAAATGATTAAACAAATGAGTCATAGTTATCTTATGGCTTATATTTATTCTCTCTCACCTTGTTGCTTATAGGTACTACTTTCCTTGCTGGTATAGCTGTGGAGCCTCTCGAGCTTACCGATGTGGTGTTACAAAGGGATCTGAAAGTCCTGTTATTGATGACCATGTTATGGCTTATCTTTTTGCCCAGGTAGGACCACAGTTATGAACCTTTGGGCCTGCTGCAGTTATGCACATCTGGGCCTCTTGTATTTCATGTTTTATGTTCTGTAACTGCAATGTTGTAGTAAATTCTGAAATCTAAGTGTGTCAGTGGTTAATGTTGCAGCCACATTTATCAGGCAGTTTTTCTTGACTGGAAGGCAAAGCTGGGACTAAACTATACTGTATTGAAAACAGTACAAAAATGCTATGTATTGTGTTTTACCGTCTGAACTTTGTTGTTTTTTGTAAACATGAGTAGGTAATCACTGTATTGTAAACACATCTAATAATTGTTTTGGAAATGGAAAAACAATTGGTCCAGTTTTGAAAGTGGATTTGTAGCCGTTCTTCTGTTATACAAGTCTTCATCTGTGCAACCACACAGGGCCTTTGTTGTCATATCTTGAGCTTAATAAGACACGTTTTCAGTGTGAGACAGGTCCAGACAGTAGGCAGCCATGCTGTTGTTGCCCATGCAGACTGTTGGTTTTTGTCATCTTAAGGGCCATTGGCATCATGAAGGACACCACCCATCCAGCACACACACTTTTTGTTCCGCTCCCCTCAGGTAGGAGGCTGCGGAGCATTAAGTGCAAAACATTTACTAGATATGTGTTCCAGATGTTGTTGTTATTATTGCCGACTTTTTAATTTGAGTTGACCGTGTATAAACAGTTTGAGCAGAGTTGAGTCGAAGTGCTGAATGAAACGGTTGCCAGTGGAGCTGACATTTCAGATGGTTTTAGCAAGCTGTAGATAGTGACCTGGCTAGCTTACCACTATGTGGGAAGGTTTGGTGGACCTTATTTTGCATTATTATGAAGTTCAGTCAGCCAGCTAGCCAATGAGGGTGAGCTACTGTGAAGCTTGGTAAATCTTGTTTGTTTACAGCTTTACAGCGAGAAAATATATTGAATGAAACAGGTAAGCCTGATCTTCAATGGCCAGATAGTAATGAAAAAACACTAGACAGGTTGCTGGATATGGGGTCATCTTTGCCTGGTCCGGGGGGCGTGTCTGGCCTGTTAACGCTGCTTTAAAAAAAGAGGAAATGTGGTGAGATGTTTGCATAGTCATCAGTGATTCCCTCCATAAAATAGGAACGAATGTCTTCCTTCAAAATACAAAACATCAAAAAACCTTTGTTCCCTAAAATGAGAAAGTAAGATATGTGAAGACATATTTTCTGAAGATTAGTTGTATAATCTCACACATTCAACACTCGTTACTTTGACTCAGCAAGCAGGAAAATTGGTCATTTTCAGTATTCCTTTATTGACTGAGATTTAATGTTTTGTGGTATAGAATCAAGGGTCAGATCACAGGTGTTTCAGATGCCCAGACTCCATTGCAGGGAATGCCAGTTGGCCTTGGGGTCACGGTTCACCATAGTTGGCCTTGGGTAAAGCACAAGACAGTGTATAATTCCATGGCAGAGTCAGTTTCCTGGCATTCTCCCCCTGCTGTGTTCAAGTACTTGATAATGCTATGTGAGTGCTATTTTACAAAGCTGAGGTAGCAGGCTTACCAGCATTGAAGGCATGCGTCTCTGCTTTCTTCCCGGATGAATGGTGGTGTTATGTAATGTGGAGAAAACCTGTCAATGTATGTAGTGGATGAATCAACAATAATTTTAGTCTTTCCCAAGAAATATTTGTATGATTGAAATGACTACATTTACTGTGACTTACCCCTACCTAGTGAACAAATTATATTGATGGACGTTAAGTATTTTACTTGTAGTCATATATTGGACATCTTGTATCTTCTGTGTGCAAACTACAGGTTTGTTTTCAGATTGTAAAAAATGTTTTTGGATGGAGTTTATCTAGCATGCATTTTGACCTTTATTGACTAAACAAACAGCAAATAAAGGATCACCATGCTGGGTGACTGCAGTCAAAGCGTTGTCTTCTTTGGAGGCTGTTTTTTTTCTTCTCTGCCAGTATTTTGGTGTGCTCTGTTTACCATAAGGGAGGTCAGATGATGTCCAGTTTTCACTTTAAAAATTAACCATTACACAGACAGATTTTTAGACCTCTGCATTGTCAGAACAGAATGTAAATATAAATAACACACTTTGTCACAGTCTGCTTCTCTGAGCATATTGTGGATATCATCAGTACTTAAAGACTTCCCAACTACATATTTGATTACAAAGAGAGCATAATTATTCCTGATAACTGAATTTAGTGCAACTCAGTACATGAAAAGTTTAATATAAATTATTGTATTCTTAGTTTTTGATAGTAGGAACTGTTTTGACTGTTCCACTGGAAAAAAATATTGCAATGAAAAATACTTGAAATATTGTAATACTACATTTTACCATATTGCCCAGGTCTACATTCAACTTATTCTTTAGAACTCACAGTGCCCATGCAATTTAACGTGTGTGTGATCACTGCTTCTGCTGCATTACTGACTTTCCTGTGGTGTAAATGTATTTGTTAATTGCTAAAATTAGTCATTTTATCTAGCTTACATACATTGCTAGGGGCCCTCTGTGCTCAACCATTCCTGTTTTAATTAGTTATTGATATCCCGGGGTACCTTTTGAAAAAAATAACTATACAACATGGCAAGTCTTAAAACATCTTCCTACGAGCAGCTGTGAATCAAAATAGAGGACTATCCTGTGGAGTTCACCCAGGGTTAGAAAAGGTTAGAATTAAGCTGCATTGTGCCAGGCGCTGAACTCAGTTTGAACTGCTCAGATTAGGTGGATTTATGTCCTGGGAAAGAGCCAGTTTCTAACCGTCTCTCTCACATAGCCAGTTGCTGTCGTTTCAATGTTTCAAACCAGCGTCTGGTTCTTTCTGCTAAGCAAATGTGCAAACACTATCAATTTTGTTGGAAAATGCTGCATTTGTTTTTGCTCTTGACCCATCGAGTGCTTCCTGAATATAACAGGAAGAAGTTACTAAATGGGCGTCATGATCAGTTTCCCAGGAACGTAGCCTCAAACTCCAATGTACAAGCACTGCTGATTCACCAGTGCACTAGTTGATCATACACCGATTAAACCTTTTCAACAGCAAGTTGACAGCAAGCAGCTGGAGCTATTACAACCCAGCAGATATGTCCAAAAGACTATACATGTGGTGGCACAGATGCTACTACAACAGTTATGACCACTTTTGTGTCACCTGTTTAGTTTCTGCAAATCAGTTATGAAAACAGATTTGTTAAACACTGTTATATTCAGAATTTTGCGTTTATCTGCCAGTTTATATAATTGTCAGTTACAGTCTTGCCAGGTTGTAACAGAAACCCAGGATCCTGGCAAGCAAGGCTAGTGTGTCCATGTTGCCAGCAGGGTCACTTTACGTCTCCACTGAGGCCGACGCTCTCTTGTCACCTCATTACACAGCCTGCCAGGCATAGTTACCCTTCCAGAGTCATTCAACCCAATGCACAAATGATTGTGAGGGTTTACAAATTTTCGTTTACATATTTCTGTGGATTTAGGCCACTTATAAGTCTCTGTTTTTATTTTGACTTTCTCTGCAGTGGAGGAGTGACTTTGTGAATGGCTGGGTGAAGCTGTCCAGCAGCCATGAGACACAAGAAGAGTGCCTTGGTATGGCTGTGCTAGACATGATGAGGATAGCCAAGGAGAAGCAGCGCTCACCTCTTGATATTTACGGTGCTATAAGGTATGAATTATTGAGAACCTGTTCAGTCATTCAGCACTCAGTGCGTGCAGCTGTCACGTAATACTTGCATAGTCCTGGCATTAACACTGTTGCTTCTTCTGAACTCTTTTACTTCCCTGCTGACCTAATTTCTGTTGCTAATATCCTGTTTGATTGTTATCTGGAGTTCTTCCTTTGCATCCTATGTGCTTCTAAAGGTTTCAGAATGATTAAAGCGTGATTCTTTGCTTTCATCTCATTTTAAGATTAAAAGATGTGTCTTGAATTTCAGGCTGCAGATTTACCCTTTTCTGTTGACTTCTCTCTGCAGTTACAAGTCCTTCCTCCCCAAGGACATGCGGATGCAGATCGAGAACTATCACTTTGTGACGCGAAAGCGGATCCGCTATCGTTTCCGGAAGGTAGTGCAGCAGTTCAGTCAGTGTCGGGCCACGGCTCGTGACCTGAAGCTCAAATACCTAATCAACCTGGAGGCGCTGGACTCGGGCTTCTATACCGAGCACTTCCAGGTTAAAGAGCCCTCCGCTGGCCAGGTGACCATCATTGTCTCAGCTGACCAGGGTATCCAGTGGTGCCGCGAAAAGCACAAAGATGCCCAGCCAGAGGTGAGCAAGCTGGATTTAGTTGTTAGCAGTCTCCGTTGAGCTGACCACCGTCAATTGCAGGATAGTGTCAGTGTTTTTGATTCCCTCAGAGTCCGCATTTATGCTCCAACCTAACCAACGATGCATAGGGAAAGAGCAAAAATGCGGAAAGTCCAGGAGGCCCTGAGAACTGGCTTGAGAACCGCTGTCGTAGAATGTCACCGTCAAATTCCAGTTGTGACAGGCTACAGCACTACAGAGGTTAGCACACCTGATTCAGTTCAACTAATTACAAAG
The DNA here is from genome assembly GCF_015220715.1 of Pygocentrus nattereri. NCBI lineage: Eukaryota > Metazoa > Chordata > Actinopteri > Characiformes > Serrasalmidae > Pygocentrus > Pygocentrus nattereri. The sequence continues at coordinate 15,745,253 of NC_051230.1, forward strand.
GCCTTCATGAGGTGAAGTCAGAGTGTCACAAGAGGGAACACTCTTCTCTGCAGAGCTATGACCCTTCAAGACCTGAGTTTGACACACCCATTGAAAGTGCCTGGCTTGGGTTTGAAGAACACTTCCCCTTTCTCAGAACTGCATTTTGTGGATGTCATAAGAAAGCTTGCTAGCTACCTTTTTCATTTTTTGACATTTGAAAACACCAGCTGCCCTTTGCTTTCTTTGAACATTTCATAATAAATCGACCAAAAGAGTTTTGTTTTTTTTTTTAAACAAACCTTTCAAGTTTTGCTGCACCACTAAGTTGACCATCATGCATTGTATTACTGAGTCACTGACTGACTAATGATCATTTCTGTAACATGCTTGAGCAAATGTCACCTTAGACAAACAGTAGGTGGCCTTATACACCATTAAACATCAGTCATACTCTCCTAATGCTGCCAATATAAGGCTGAAAAATAAAGGAATAATGCAGAAGCACGTTCACTGAAATGTCTTACTTCAGTTGGAATTTTTTCCAGTACGTTGCCATTCAAGCAACATTTAAGCTTTTTACTGTTCCAGGTGAGGTTACAGTCACCAAGTACTAGTATATGAACACAAGTGCACCAGTTTGACCACTCTCCTTTGGAGGCATAGAATAACAACTACTGGTGTGGAATGACAAAAGCAGTGCCTCATTTGAACAGGAGCACCTCTGCTGTCATAATAAGAGTATAATTGAGAATTGACTAACAAAAACATTTACTGAACATTTATACCTATAATTATTGTTGTTTGTTGTTATTATTAGTAGTTGTGGCAATAGTAGTATGATCTAAAATGTGTGTATCTAAATTATCTAAATCTAAATTATGTGTTTAAAATGTCACTGATTTCAGACAGGTAGACTTAAACATTAGTTAAATGTTTTATGGTTTATCATATATAATAAAAATATATAATCATGTATGTATTTAAACTTTCCTTTCTCTGTAAAGTGACTGTTTAGGTGATTCAAAACAGGGATTTAAAAAAAAAAGTATTATATGGAAGTGACACTTTGCAGTGCATCAAGATGATAATCCACTGGAAACTAAGCCTAGTTTGTTGCTGATATTGCATAAAGACACTTGTTTGAAATTATGACAGCATTGGCTATTTTGCCTCCATTAAAAGGTGAATGGGGAGCTTGTGTGTGGTTATTATTACTTCCAACTGCCTTCAGCAAATATGGGTGAACTGCTATGGGGGCCGCATAGCAACATGGACTGTGCTTTACACTGAACTTGCCCAGGTTGTTTGGGCTATTCATTTTAAAGTTGCCAAACGAAAATGTGAACAGCCTCTACGTAATTAGCCTGTAGTGATTGAATGAATGGTGGCTTTCTTCATTGGCTGTATTAACTCGGAGCTTAACCTTGTTTAGCTCTATATTGGATCAACTCAGACTCTTAATGCCTGTATTAACATTACTTAATGTAACCACAACCAAACCTACGTTCTCATAGGGATTAATTCAGTAATCCCATTCAACTGAAAGGGCTGGCAGCTATATATGATTGTGTAGGCATGATTGTCAGCCCTGTAACTGAATGAATTGACCTAGTGCATAAGTAATACGCATTACTTTTTTTATATGTTGTTATGTAAACTGTGGGTTCAGCTGGCATGTGACTATGATAATGCATGACATGTTTGCTATTCCCACCTTGTGTGCTGTTTGTTTCTTTTATTTATATATTTATTTATTTTTGGTCAGGACCTACAGACATATTGCGATTTCCCTCACGTCATTGATATCAGTATCCGGCAAGCCAGCAAAGAGTGCTCCAACAAGAGCCGTGTTGTCTCCATCAACAAGCAAGATGGCAAAACCCTGGTAAAATTTTTTTGAGAGACTAAGTTTACTTCAAAGGAGTGGAAAGAACTTTGAAGTGATTGTATATTGATTGTAAAAGGAGACGTATGAAAGAAAGCCTTATTATATCACTTATTGTTTTAGCCAGTCAATTCAAACTTGCTTTATTAGAGATTCATAATACTTCTTAATTATTAACTCTCATTATAAGGTATAAGTATGCTTGCTGAAGTACATACCTTTCTGTGTACGTTGCAACAGGAGCTGGAATTCTCCTCCCATGCTGAGGCTCTGTCCTTTGTATCTCTGATCGATGGCTACTACAGGCTGACTGTCGATGCTCACCACTATCTCTGCAAAGACGTTGCGCCACCTCGACTGTTGGAGGCCATTGAAAACTACTGCCATGGGCCAATATCGTAAGGCTTAGTTCCTACCTAGGCAGCACTGAGTATTCTATAACAAGGCTACAGAAAATGGAATTCCTCGGTGGACGTTGCATTTGATAGCGACCCAAAACCATTGTTGCAGATATTAATTGCAGATATTTTTTGTTTCTCTTAAAATGTGGGCATAGGTGACAATTGTCTTTGTTTGTGTAGTATGGAGTTTGCCATCAGCAAACTGCGCAAGGCTGGAAACCAGCGAGGCCTGTTTGTGCTCCGTTGCAGCCCCAAAGACTACAACAAATTCTTCTTGACATTCGCTGTTGGGGTATGTTTGTGAGTTGATATTGCATACTGATTTCACATTTTGTCAGACTTTTAAAATTGTGAAATTCATAAAGCATATTTAAACAAAGAAATATTGTGTTGCATATGCATTGTGTATCGTAAAAATAATTTATTTTTGCCGTATATAAAAAGGAACAGATTAGTTGTGTGTCTGCTTGACGATTCTTTGATCTGTTGCCATTCTTTCAGATGTACAATGAGGTGGAATACAAGCATTGTCTGATCAGTAGATCAGACAGTGGGGATTATGTTCTGAGTGGAACTAAGAGGACCTTCAGAAGCATGCAGGAGCTACTCAAATGCTACCAAAAAGAGACTGTGAGATCAGATGGCATCGCTTTTCAGTTCAGCAAATGCTGCCCTCCCAAGGCCAAAGGTCAGTACTGCACCAGAAATTACATGATAATCAGTCAGATGGCAGAAACATGATATTTTAGCAAATTTTTAACTTTACGTACAAAAAAAGTTCTTTTCCTCAAAAATTGTCATCGATACATCAGATTATGATACTCTATAATACTCTCTAATAATGTTAATTATTTAATTGCAGAAAAGTCAAATCTGCTGGTCTGTTGGAGTAATAAGGGCTCTGAAGTTCCTATCTCACCTTCCCTGCAGAGACAGAACATTAGCCAAATGGTTTTTCACAAAATCAAAAAAGAAGACCTTGAGTTTGTGAGCACTCTTTCTTTAACTGATAAGTTAATTATGTAACAAGTATCATATTTTGTGTATCTGAGCTCTTTCATGTGGATTGGCCCTAATTCAAGAGTTTCTTTGAGAGTTGTGCTACATCTAATAAAATGCAGTCAGATACACAATATGATTAAATGTCTACATATGCTAAATAAGATTTCAATTCTGATTATTTCTGTTAGATGTCTTACAAACTGTATCAGACATGGCAAAGTAAAAAAAATTCAAAGCATTCATGGTCTGCTTGTGGTCTTCTGTGGGCTTGTTAATCTAATCTATCTGTTCCAGGGGGAGAGTCAAGGCCAGGGGACATTCACAAAGATCTTTAGAGGCATTCGGAAAGAACTGGGAGACTACGGAGAAATGCATCAGACAGATGTCCTCATTAAAGTCCTTGATAAAGCACATAGAAACTATTCAGAGGTGTGTACCATACCACGGACTACCATTTAGCTATAGTATTAGCGAAAAAAGGGACATTCTGCTTTGTGTACTTTTGATTTTACAACCCAATTCCAATGAAGTTGGGACGTTGTGTAAAACAAATAAAAACAGAATACGATGATTTGCAAATCCTTTTCAACCTATATTCAATTGAATACACTACAAAGACAAGATATTTAATGTTCAAACGGATAAACTTTATTGTTTTTGCAAATATTCATTCATTTTGAATTTGATGCCTGAGCTCATCTGAGATGGACTGACGCAAAGTGGAAGAGTGTCCTGTGGTCTGAATCTTTGGATGATATTATGGACTGTAGGTGATGAAATCCCTAAATTCCTTGCAATTGCATGTTGAGAAACATTGTTCTCAACAATGTTGTTCACAAAGTGGTGAACCTCACCCCATCCTTGCTTGTGAATGACAGCCTTTCAGGGATGCTCCCTTTATACCCAGTCATGACACTCACCTGTTTCCAATTAACCTCTTCACCTGTGGAATGTTCCACACAGGTGTTTTTTGAGCATTCCTCAACTTTCCCAGTCTTTTGTTGCCCCTGTCCCAACTTCTTTGGAATGTGTTGCAGGCATCAAATTCAAAATGAGTGAATATTTGCAAAAAAAAAAAAAAAAAAAGTTTATCCATTTGAACATTAAATATCTTGTCTTTGTAGTGTATTCAATTGAATGTAGGTTGAAAAGGATTTGCAAATCATTGTATTCTGTTTTTATGTTTTACACAACGTCCTGACTTCTTTGGAATTGGGATTATAATAACAGTCCAATAATAAAGACAGTGTCATGCTTGTTTTGGTAATATTTAGTGTATATATACTCCTGCTTTAAGATTTTGGACTGTAGGGTTCATTTTTTGGCCAGTCTTAAGTTCCTTGAGTAAATAGTAATGTTGATGTTACATTTGTGTTTTAAACTGAGAAGTCACTTTTGTTGTTTTATCAGAAATGGTATGAAATATTCATACATGTTCTGTTTTTGTCTACAGTCCTTCTTTGAAGCAGCCAGCATGATGAGCCAACTCTCCCATAAGCATCTGGTACTCACCTACGGCATCTGTGTGTGTGGCGAGGAGAGTAAGTGTGTGTCACATTTCTTTCTAGCTGGTTACGTGAGACATTTGAGCTTTGCCCTCTGTCCAACCTTCTCCATTACCCCTTGAGCAGCATGTGTCCACTGGCCAGCGTTAGTCAGTGTACTTCTTTCTGGGTCAAAAGTGAATTGGCGCTTAACTTGTGTAATGTGCCGTTGCAGACATTATGGTGCAGGAGTTTGTGAAGTTTGGCTCGTTGGACACGTACTTGAAGAAAAACAAGAACTCAGTCAATATCTTGTGGAAACTGGAAGTGGCCAAGCAGCTTGCATGGGCCATGCACTTTCTGGTATGTGTCCTATATGATGCAATAGAATGTTTGAAAGACACAGCTGATATTTACCTCCCCCTGCTTTTGCTGCTTTTGCCGTACACAGGAAGAGAAGAACCTGGCTCACGGGAATGTGTGTGCGAAAAACGTCCTTCTGATCCGTGAGGAGGATAGGAAAACGGGCAGCCCTCCCTTCATTAAACTCAGTGACCCAGGCATTAGCATCACAGTGCTGCCTAGAGAGAGTGAGTGAGCCCCATGGTTTGTGATGTGAACAGCTGTGTGTTTTTTTTTCTCACTGTTTATCCCTGTTTTAGGCTGAATCAATCCCTATTAATTTCAGAGGGTTGTATCTGTAGGGAAAAGAGCAATAAAAAATACATAGACAAGACAAACTTCAATCTACTAATCTTAGAATTATCACTTAAAAGTAGGATCCTACAAGCTGTCAGTGTTTAATCTATTACATTGCTCAAAGTTTATGATGAGCAACTAACACTTTTTTGTTTAGCGTTATGTAATTTGTATTGAAAAAGATGATACTCCTTATTGTTTAATGACTGACTTTTGAAAGGTTTATAAATCCATCTGGTTTCTGTTCCTTTGAACTACCTGGATGTGTGAACTTTTTCTTTATTGCAGTTTTGGTGGAGCGAATCCCATGGGTGCCTCCTGAATGTATTGTGGACCCCAAGAACCTCAGCCTTGCTACGGACAAGTGGAGCTTTGGTGCGACACTTTGGGAGATTTGTACCGGAGGAGAGAAGCCACTTGCCAACATGGACAGCTCCAAGGTAGGAGAATGTCATAAAATACTCACCAAACAGTCCTCCATATCTTTTAGTCCAATGACTGTGAAGCATGTACATTAATAGATTTGTAGTGTTCATGATGACAATGATGTATCAATTGACTTAGCTTGCTTCCAGTTTTATTACAATGACCATAGAGGAGAAAACAATTGAATAGTAAATCATCGAGAACTTTAAGCAGATGACATGCACATACTTGTGTCCTTTGTTTGTGTCAAAATTCTTCTCCTTTGAGTTTTTGTGCTGAACATTTCCCTACAGAAACACTTGTTCTATGAGAACTGCCATCAGTTGCCTGTCCCCAAATGGACAGAACTAGCAAACCTAATCAACAGTTGTATGAACTATGAGCCAGCATTCAGATCATCCTTCAGAGCAGTCATTCGTGACCTCAACTGTCTCTCCTGTCCAGGTCTGTGGTTTTCTCCCTTTTTCTTTCCTCTTCAGGGTTTTTACTGGGAATATGGAATGAACAGCAGATAGAATGTGGCTATTTCTGACCTTACTAAGCTGCAGTCTTAGTGGAGGGTAGACAGTGCACAGTAGGAATGGGTTTTTTACCCTGGTGAAACACACCCAGGCCATTTCAGTGGTTTTGTTTGGTTAAGGGCTCTGTACTGCTAATGAGAAAAAGCTAATGTTGGAGCACTGCTGGTTTGAACATGACTTACAAATAGCATTAGTGCTGCTCTCTTGCAAGCACAAGTTCCATCTAGTGAACTTTTGATGTGCTAAGTGCTGTCAATTTCCACATAAACTTGTTAACCCCTCTTTCACATTTTATGGAGTCATATAACTCTGGAACTGGCATTGATCATGATGAGTAACAAATATCTTTACAGATTATGAAATGATGGTGATGGAGAGTGACCTGCTGCCCAGTAGGACTGGAGGCCTAGTGTTTGCCACAGGAGCCTTTGAAGATCAGGAGCCAGTGCAGTTTGAGGAAAGGCATCTGATTTTCTTACAGCAACTGGGCAAGGTAAGGCTGTTGTAGTTGTGTCTAGCATTTTCCAAAGCCAGATGGGTACTTCAGTTGTCCAGTTTCATTGTATAGTACTCGAGAAAAGGGCTGATGAACCACATCCCATTCTTTATTAGGATGTAGGTAAATGATGGACCATCTTTTATACTTTATACTAATAACTGCTTGTGTGTGGCAGGGAAACTTTGGCAGTGTGGAGATGTGCCGCTATGACCCCCTGCAGGACAACACTGGTGAAGTTGTGGCAGTGAAGAAGCTTCAGCACAGCACCACTGAGCACATGCGAGACTTTGAGCGAGAAATCGAGATCCTCAAGTCGCTTCAGCATGAAAACATTGTGAAGTACAAAGGAGTGTGCTACGGCGCAGGTAGAGCGGCGAGAAAATTGTGCAACTTTTGTGTAATGTCATAATGCTTTTGTCACAATTAATTTACTATGATGATACTTCCTCCTCAACAGTTTGAGTGTATAGTCCAAAAAAAGGATTCGATTTCCTCTGTTCTTGCATATTGGTCCCTAAATGGTTTCAGATCCTCATACAAAATGTACTATAAGACAGTTTTAAATGATAACTTTTTTAATGACAAAAGATTTGCAACACCCATGCCATCCATGTGAAAGATTAAATGTTCCTTTAGGTGAGCAGTAGTTTTTGCCTTTCACCTCTCTTGGATAAGATTTTTTACCTCATCTTTCTCTAAGGGTGTAATCATGACCGCGAAGATGAGCAAGGCCTGCAATTCCTTAGCTATTTGTCTGGGGTCTTTTCTGATTTCCTGAATGTGTCATCTCTGTACTCTTGTAGGAATTTTGGTTGGCCGGCTGCCTCTAGGAAGATTCACCACTGTTCCAAGTGTCTCCATTTGGAGATAATGGCTCTCATTGAGCTTTGTAACCCATTCCAGACCAATATATTTCAACAGCTTTCTTTCTCATCTCTTCCTGAATTCCTTTGAGCGTGGAATAGTGTGTTGCTTGTTGAAATCGTTTAGCCTACTTCACATTGATGGAAAAGTTTTATTTAAGCGATGCTTAGATTCAGCAGTTCTGGTAGTAATCAGTTATCAACTAAATTTGATTTATTAAGTAACTTTGTGAATTAAGTCACTAAGGGAGAAACAATGTGAAGGTCTGAAATAATTAAATGTGTCAGGTATGCAAAAACAGAAGAAATCGGCTAGGGGCAAACATTTTTACTGTGCCGATACTGACCTAATTTAACAGTACAGGTGTCGACAAAATGTGACCAATCCACTATTGATGCTGTTTCTTATTAGGGTCACTCTGAAGTCTACAACTGTCATTACAAAACACAATACATGTCAAATTCCCTCTTTAATGTTTTCATTAATGAAAGGGAATATTGTAAATACAGGTAATAATTATGAATGATCACCTTATAGACAAATATACTGTATTTGTCTAAGGAAATGAAATTAGTGTTTCTTTACATATGTTATTATATATGTTTCTCTAGAAAGTGCTTCACCTTGTCAAAATAAAACCCCCTCTTAAAGTCTGACATCATAAATAAAAGCCCTGTGTAGAAGGGGAGAAAATGTTTTAAAATGGAATATCATGTCTTGTACTCAACTGTTTAGTTGTACCAGCATATTTTAGGAGGAATACAGATTAAATTGAAAGATGAAAATTGAAATACATTTAATTAAATTAAAGAAGAAATCAAAATGCTTGGTATTAGTATTATTCTGAAGTCGGGGAGAGACAAAGTCGGATCGGTCTATTTGTTGATATTTGATCTGTGTTCACAGCTGCTTGTCTGTATTTGCAGCTCCTTTTAGGAGTCTTTGAGTCTTCTCTGTTGGAAGAAGGGTTGTAGTATGAACCCCACCTTTCAACATACTGAGACTTCTTTGAACCTAACTAAAGGTGCAACTTTCTTCCAGGACGGCGAAACCTTCGGCTTGTAATGGAGTACTTGCCTTATGGCAGTCTGCGTGATTACCTCAGCAAGAATCGAGACCGGATCGACCACAAAAAGCTTGTACATTATGCCTCTCAAATATGCAAGGTATTAAAGAGTGATGTATGACCACTTCTTTACATTTATGTTGAAATAGTTGTACACTCTTTAAATGGATTAGCTTATTTGTATGTTTTGTTGTGTATACTTAATTTGCTGTTACAGGGTATGGAGTACCTTGCAAACAAACGGTACATTCATCGAGATCTGGCTACTCGAAACATCTTGGTGGAGAGTGAGTTTCGGGTAAAAATCGGTGACTTTGGCCTGACTAAGGTCTTGCCTCAGGACAAAGAATACTACAAGGTCAAAGAGCCTGGAGAAAGCCCAATATTCTGGTAAGAGTTGGGTAGTTTAATTTGTTTATATTCATTTTGTATGTTTTGATTTGTCATGTCATGTATAGCTCAAACTGAAGGTTCTGAGGTTGTTAAAATGGGTTGTATGTGTTTTCAGGTATGCTCCTGAATCTCTAACAGAGAGCAAATTCTCTGTGGCATCAGATGTCTGGAGTTTTGGAGTTGTTCTGTATGAACTCTTCACCCACAGCGACAAGATCTGTAGCCCTCCTACCGTATGTATTGCTCTCTCAAGCACCTACACTTTTCTTTTGTTCTTTCACATTTTCTCATATTTCGTGTCTGCATCTGTGCAGGATCTGACTGGGAAAATTCCCTGAAAGTAACCGTACCAAACAAAAACAACTCAAGCCATCACAGTGTGCGAGTTTGTTGTCCTTATGCAACACTGGCACACAGCTTGTCCTCTGTGGGGGAAAAAAAGGCACATTACTAACCAAGCAGTGGCACTGTATCTCTATTTGTCTCTTTTCAGGTTTTCATGAGTATGATGGGAGGAGACAAGCAGGGCCAAACTATAGTCTATCATCTCATTGAACTCCTGAAACGAGGGAACCGCTTACCCCAGCCAGTGGGCTGCCCATCTGAGGTAAATTGTCAGGACCTCTTGTGCAGCATGTGCAGTTTGACACCCTTTCAAAGTTGCAAATACTAATTAACAAATGCTTTACAATTGTCATGTCACTATTTCACACCTAACCAAGTTTGCAGTTCACTGTTGACATGTTGGCCAGAGTAGAGCTGAAACTACACTGCTCAAAAAAACACTCAAATAACACATCCTAGATCTGAATGAATGAAATATTCTCATTGAATACTTTGTTCTGTACGAAGTTGAATGTGCTGACAACAAAATCACACAAAAATCATCAATGGAAATCAAATGTATTAACCAATGGAGGCCTGGATTTGGAGTCACAAAATTAAAGTGGAAAAACACACTACAGGCTGATCCAACTTTCAGCCAGTCCATAGCTTCAATGCCTTCATCTTGCAGGAACTGCTGACACACTCCAGCCACATGTAGTCTAGCATTGTCCTGCATTAGGAGGAACTCAGGGCCAACCGCACCAGCATATGGTCTCACAAGGGGTCTGAGGTTCTCATCTCGGTACCTAATGGCAGTCAGGCTACCTCTGGCGAGCACATGGAGGGCTGTGCGGCCCTCCAAAGAAATGCCACCCCACACCATTACTGACCCACTGCCCAAACCGGTCATGCTGAAGGATGTTGCAGGCAGCAGATCGCTCTCCATGGCGTCTCCAGACTCTGTCACGTCTGTCACATGTGCTCAGTGTGAACCTGCTTTCATCTGTGAAGAGCACAGGGCGCCAGTGGCGAATTTGCCAATCCTGGTGTTCTCTGGCAAATGCCAAGCATCCTGCACGGTCGGTGTTGGGCTGTGAGCACAACCCCCATCTGTGGACATCGGGCCCTCATACCATCCTCATGGAGTCGGTTTCTAACCGTTTGTGCAGACACATGCACATTTGTGGCCTGCTGGAGGTCATTTTGCAGGGCTCTGGCAGTGCTCCTCCTGTTCCTCCTTGCACAAAGGCAGAGGTAGCGGTCCTGCTGCTGGGTTGTTCCTCCTATGGCCTCCTCCACGTCTCCTGGTGTACTGGTCTGTCTCCTGGTAGTGCCTCCAGCCTCTGGACACT